>NC_051848.1:62830782-63430782 GCF_002237135.1 Teleopsis dalmanni | reverse complement strand
AAACTTGCTTATCACCAATTCTTGCATTAAGATCACCAACAATCATAACATTTTCTAGTCCAGCATCTGTGAGGAAATCATGAAAGTTTTCAAAATCGCTTTCCCAGTTATTGCAGTTTATATATACAGGCACAATGTGCAGGCTTCCGTTAGTCGTGGTTAATTTAACAAGTGTTCTTCTACCGGACTCGATAAAGTTAGCTTTATTTGTAAAATGTGTTTGCTTCTTTATTGCATATAGTTCACCTCCACTAGCTCTACCGCAAATATTTGTTCTTTTAGCAGGTATCCATTCTATAATATAATTATGTAACTTTCTTACTACTTCTTCTAATTTTTCTTCTAAAAATGTTTCAAATAAAAATATAATATCGAATGAACAAATATATTCGTAAAATTGGCTGTGTAAGGTTTTATTTTTTAGACCGGCTACATTATATGATAATATGTTCAGATTAAAGCTGCCCTGTAATGCTGACTCGTCATTGAAATCTACGGAATGTTTAATTTTAGAAACTTTTTTAATTTTATTTGGCTGTGTTGTTTGGCATTTTTTTACTGTGCAAAAGCTTTCCGAAATATTTACTAGTTTTTTGGATTTATTTTATTGAGCAGTTCAATATAATTCGTACATATATTTTTTACCTTAGTACCATATAAAATTTGCAAAGCAGGACCCGCATCTTCATTATCGTTCATTAACTTGTTATTTCTGTCCCACCTAAACCATTTATTTCCTATCCGTATTTTATCGTCTCTAACGGCAACGCGGTGCTTCGTACTTACTTGCAGTATTTGCTTCTTTAATTCCAGCATAATTCTTTTATTCTGCTGTTTTTCGAACGTCAAGTCCCGTTCCACAAATATTGCTGTCCCTGCCAGCTTACCAGCTTTTTTCAGTATATTTACCGCTTAACACACCTAACCGAATGATTTATTTGGAGACTGGCTTGTCACCTCTGTACTTGTACACTTTAGAAATCCACTTCAAGTATATGTTAAAAGTTTGCAACATGGAAAGCTCGCGGTTACCTAAAATATTAGCCATATCTCTAATGCAGGAGAAGAGTCACTGTTTTAAAACGTGGACTGAATTAGCATCGGTTCACCGTGAACCGCTGATAATCGATAACATACATTCGTGGAAGCATTGGCAGCAAAATATATTAGTAAAAATCGGTATTGCGTTTAGAGAAAAGTTCGTAGCAGAAAGTCGACAAAGCTTAACTCGTGTTTTACACAGGCAACTTAATTATGACCTAGGCAACAACAGTTACTTCGCAGATCGCTTTAGCGCTGAAGCAATTGGATATATTTTCAAAACTCGAGGAGAACTGTTAAAGCTCAACAGCGCTCCCTATATGAACTCGTCAGACCCGAGATGCACGCTGTGCAATACTGGAGAAAAGGAAGATGTAATACATTTTCTTAGTAAATGTCCAATTTTAATGGAGCTACGGGTAAATTATTTTGGAAAACAAACGTTAGATATTAACGAATTAATGAGGCTGCTAAATGGTGAAAACTGGCATATGTTATCGATCTATGTGAAAACGGCGTCTCGTTATAGAGAAAATATTATATTAGAGGCATTTTAACTCTCATAAGCAGAAGTTCGTAAAAAAAAAAAAAAACACAAATCCAAACCCGATTGACGGCAAATGCCAAAATCGTATAAGGATAAAATTAGATATTATGTAAATGAAGTTAGGTTTTTCTTATTAGTTTTCTTATAATTATTTATAATATTTATGTTTTATATATTATAAATTATTGAAAATGTTAATTTTGTAAATGTAAATATAACCTAAATTTAATAAAAGAAATACTACTACTACTAATGCTTTAGAAATGATGTGGAAAAATAATGTCCATTACAAAGGACTTAGTTAAACTTCTTAGAAACTTCAGTATACTGAACAGTTATAATTTTCCATAATATATGCGTATATTTAAAAGTCAAATCGACATTGACTTGTCTACATTAAGCAATGACCTCAATAATAGTTTCATTGTAATGACAATAATTCATATAATCTTGATGGCCCAAGTTCTTGAAAGTCATAGGTCTTCAAAAGCACAGTTCCATTGCTAGAGTCAACATGGTTGTTCATCTCGTGCTTTAATCAGTTGGTAATTGTTTTGACAGTTGACAATAACGAGTTATATAGTAATCTTGTGTGTACCATGGAAAAATAAAAGTTCGTTTTTGTCTTTGTTTTGAAAGCTATTAATAACAATATTTCAATTTTCTTCATGCATTCCTTCTCTAATCTTTTTGTTATACAACAGAATATATGACACAAAGCGAAAGCAAATCTTACAATCCACCAAATCTTTGACCAAAATTCGATAGACTGTACTTTTTAAAATCCTAGATTTTTTTTTAAAGAGTCGGTCTCTTAGAAGAATTTTTTCTTCATTATTTTCAATACTCTTACAATCGTCAATGTATCGTTCATACTTTTATTTCCATATATGTACATTGTACATATTTAAGGATTTAGTGCAGTTTTGTGCTATTTTTCTGCAATTTTAAAGAGAATTTTATGTTTACTTTGTGTGTAATGCAGTTTTAGAGGAATTTGTTCAAATAAAGTAGATAAATTACACAACACTTACATTTCATCGTTCACTTATAGATGTCGCTGGGACTTAGAACAGACTGTGTTTTAACAACTTCTGTTAAAACAGAATATTTGGTTGATATTTTTTATATTTTAATAATCTCATATCTTTATAAAATATCATATAAGCGTTTTGTTTCCAGCTACTCAAAATAATCCTTTCTAAACGTAGTGCCATCTTCGTCTTTGTTTATTTTGGAATTAGTAAAGGCAGTAATAAAGGGATCTCTCAGTGATCTTTAAACAGAATATAGTTATTTAATATGTAATAAAGACTCCACATTCATTCCCAAGATCCGAATTTTTAAACTCTCTAAATACAGTAACCTCAAACTGATACACTAACATTGTCGTTAATGCTCGTTTAGGAATCAAATTTATTTTTATAGGGTATTGAAATTAACGTATTGTCCGGAAAGATTTCGTCGCAATTTCCTTTTCAATTTTCCAAAAAAGTATTTTCACATTTTTTTCTTTTAAATTTATTACAAGCTCTTGTCCTCTATTAGATTGTTAGGAATAAAGTTTTCTCTTCGTTTTCACTAAATTGAATTCAATGAGGCTAATAAACTGGCGTATAAATTTTACAGATTTTTGTCGAATTTCCGTAAAATGCACAAAAGTTGGGAATTTAATTTTACGTTCTTAATCCTGCAGGACTCAAATAAATTTAATTGCATTTAATCTTGTGCAAATACTGAACCAAGCAGTTTTTAAGTAATTGAATTAAAAAGGATTTCATTTCGTTTTAAGGACTTTCGACAAGTTTTCTTTGATTCGAATTTGATTTCAACAAGTGCCTGGTGATGCAATTTTCTTTTTAATTTAAGCAATATTTTTAATAATTTTTATTAACATTTATTTTATGACTTTCGTTTAAAATACTTATGTAGACCTTCCTTAGATCTGCTAGTACAAGGTTTTCTTCAAAAACCCTTCAATACATTATATCACTACAACTCAATATATTAAGCATTCTTTAACGCATATATGTGTATATAGGTATTATTTATATTATAATATAATTATATTATATTTATTTACAAATTTAATTAAAATAATTATAATTACATCAGGTAACATTGCTTAAAAGCATGTGGTAACTTATATTGATATTAAAGATATATATACTTAAATGCATACAAGTATTTATATATATTTTTATATTTAAAATATATATATTTATTTATATATAATATAAAAATTTCGTTTGCGTATATGTATATTGAAAAGAGAATTTTTCTTTTCTGTAAATAACTCTTGAGACTGTATTATTAGTCAGGTATATTTGTTAGTTAGGGTCGTGTTATGTAGAGTATCATGGGCTCGTCAAAATTAAAATTGTTCCTGCGCTCAATGCAAATAAAAGAGAGGAAAACTGTGAGTAAGAGAAAAAAACAAATGTCGGTTTAAATTCGGTCATGAGAGCTGAGGCTAACTGTGTCTCATGACTCAGTTAAAACATTGTTTTATATATGTATGTACATATTACATTTAAAATTTAAGTACAACCAAAAAGTATAAAAGTAATAGTAAAAATATAAAATTGACAAACAGATATGACACTCTGCATAACGTGCATTTTAGTCACTGTCCAAAACAGACAATTTTAACGAGCCCATGACACTTTACATAACATAGGTCTTGGTTAGTTTAACTTATTGAGGCGATCAGACTGGTTGACAACACACTTGAACTATATATGTTTGTTGTGATAACATTAACTAATTACTTATATGCCATATTTTTAATTTTTGACACTAGAATCAAATTTATTGCTGGCGTCCAAGTAGAACTGATAAATCCGGACATAAAAATCAAAGTATTATAGTTAATTTTTTTTTTTTGAGAATCTTCGACAACTCTAAGATCTCGCACTACAAAGCATTTTTAGTTTTAAAAAGCTTCAAGGTGGTTATTAAGCCTGAACGAAAGATAGGGTAACGAAAGAGGTCCAGCGGTCTAAGTGGATATTTTGGATTGCCGGTATAAGCTAACCTAAAAAACACTATTTTTAAAATATAACTAATTAAACTTTGAATAATTTAGTAAATTTTTATACAAAGTCTCTCAAGTCGGTCTTCAGATCAAATTTAATTAAAGCTTTTGCAAAATCTTTTTCCTAATAATAAAAAATTATAAATTAATCCATAAGCTGCAATATTAGATATAAATTATGTATATATAAACTTTTAGCATACTTTGTATGTTTAGAAAGTTCCACAGGCTTCTTAGTTCATAGACTTTAAAAATTTGTCAGGGCTTGGCATTTGCAAAGAAAGTACTTAGTGGTTTCCCTTTGTTCTTTCACAAATTTTCATAAATTTTGAGAATAATAGTATATATTGCTTATACTACATTACTAATTATTATAATTATATTTATTGAATAGACAATATTGTTATAAAAAATGTTTCACGTTGCAAATTGAGTTGAGTTATTTAAATTCTCTTTGCTGCTAAGTTTTGCTAATTTAACTTTGATGGTAAGCGGTTCAAAAATCCAATTTAAATCTAAACGGCTTTTAACCAAAACCAAAGTGACCCTTCTAACACCGAAAAACATATTATGCAAAGGATAAAGGATAACAAGTAAAGCATGTGAAAACCCCACAACCAACATAAAAGCTTTCAAAATATTTTGCTAGACAATATTAACTCTCGCACTTAGCCATACTAAAACAAAAAGGACGATACTAAAAACCATGATCAACATTGTTGTTGTCGGCGTTTTCGTTGTCGGCGTTGTTAGGGCACATTAAGATGAAGATTTATGAAACCATTAATTTCATTTTGTTTTAACATAAACGTCTCTTACATATTCTCAGGCCCTTAAAACTGAACCTCATAATAAACAAAATAAAAGCAAAAAATAAAAATTAAAAATATAATATTAGAGGAAAATATGTGAATAATAAAAAACTTTAATAATGCTGTTAAGCTCGGTCACTAACCAAAATTCGGTACTAAGACTTGACTAGTGAAAATTTTTACCAGTAAAAAAAAAAAAAAAAAAAATTCAAAATGTCAACGCCAAAGTAGATGAAAATTTTGTTATAAATATTAAATCTGCATTTTTCCAACAACATTATTTGAATAGTAACAATGTGCAAAATGACAACGAGACTTGTTTGTATATCCTTTGAGAACTGTCCAACGCAAAACAACTTCAATTTCAGCAAAAATGCTGAAAACAATCTCATATGTAAACGATATGCAGCATGATGAAGTTGACAAAGTGACCACAAATAAAATTAGGAAAATAGAGCGCAGAGTACATACTTCACAACTTCCTCGGCGTAATAACAAAAGTTTCAATTCCAGCAAAGCACCAAAAAACAACATTAACAGAAGTGTAACTCCCAGGAATGGCAATTGCCATACGTCCGTATATCAAGAGCAACAACAAAAACTAACGCATATTCAAATTTTGAATATAAGTAATTCAGAACAGAATTTAAAAACTTCTATTTACGACTGGGACTCACCTAGCTCATATACGGGTACTGTAAAGAGGCGTCCGCATTCGTTAGCAACAAATGGCACAGTCGCAATACTTTCCACCACAACACCATCAACAACAGTAGCACAATCAACTTTTAACACCACATCTTCACCAACAGCAACGACCATCTTTAACCATGACGAATTTTACACTTCAAAGGCGATAGCGTCACATGACAGCATTAGCAAAGCAACATCAGTGAAGTCCCTTTCTGCTAGTCAGGTAACTGAGAACAGCAACAATAACAATCACACCAACCAAGTGCAAAATACGCAACATTCCATAGAAGAATGTGTATGGAAGTGTCAAACCATTTGTGGTAATACGTACTCGAAAAATATTGTTAGCAATCTCCGTTTGCCAGTCACTGGAAGAAACATCAACGACAGCTATAAAATACCAAAGGCACTGAGCAGTACCAGTAACAATATCGAGATAATGTCGAATATGCAAAAGTCACAGCTCGGCAACAAAGAGAAACCATCAAAACTACGTTTCACAAAAGCACCGGCAGATCGGAATGCCAACTCGACTACCAGCTCACCAACAGCAGGCGCAACTGGTGCAGCCAGTATTATTGGGGGGACTATACGTAAGTCCAGTAAAGTTGGTGCACTTTCTAAAACCGCTCAATTTCGTAACGATGAGAATGCACCAAAAAAGTCCAAAACCTTAAATAGCATAGAACGAACACACTACACAGAAAATTCTGCACCAACAGAAGCAGCAGCAACCGCTGGATTTCGTCATGGCAACTATTTGGAATTAAATTTTTATGATGCAGCATATGCATGCGCTGAAGCAGCTCAGTTTACAGAACTTTTTTGCGACTTTCCTGTTTGCTATGAGACCACAGCGGTCATAACCGCCACGCAATTTGTAAAAAATAGTTTAGTTACTAAACCACCGCCTCAACCACCTCCTTATCGTGAACCACCACCACCGACGCCTCCACCAATATCACATATGCCTACACGCGAATCGCGTTTGCACTCACAGCACCAAAATACTCATGATACTGGTATATCCCTATCTGCACCAGCCACGCCTTCTCGCGGCAAGGTGGTGCTGAGTAAAAAAGAACGCAAGGAATTAAGTAAGCTGAGCAAATTACAGGACAGCAGCAATAGCATCAATAGTAATACAAATTTAGCTGGCTTCGAACTAAATGACGCCAGCGCAGTAAGCGGTAGTGTTAGTGTTCAGTGCAGTCCGTACAAAGGCCGAGTGACTGAACTGAAAAATTGCATTGCAAAAATAAATTCAAAAGGTTTGTTTGCATCACTAAACCGCAATTCACAAAAAACAATAACTACCAACACTGATGACCCATCATCTTCGAACGAAGCTTCCCCACCGCCTCCAGCACCAGACAACAGTCCACCAAGTTCCACAACCTCAAACAATAATGACGCAGACTATAGCGAGAAACTCAAAAACCTGCCTGTGCGGCAACGTAAGGCACACATATCACACATGGATAACTACTGCTTATTTGATCCTGTGGACTTTCTTAATGAAAAGGCTTTACGCAATCGAACGCTTGAGAATATTGATCAGAATATGTCTGTACACGCACATGGATTGCGTGATCCACTATTCAGTTCACGTCAAAATCTAGATTTCAGTGAAGAAGAATCAGTGCCTGAGGTAATTTACAACGATCAGCAAGCAGAGTTTGAGTTAGAAATTGAAGAAGCTTGCGGTGGTGTTCACGCACAAAACAATTTTGAGCATCATAACTACTTTGTTATTGATCCCGAAGATTTTGAAAAAGAACCCATCTTGGATATTGGTATACCAAACCCATACACAAATGAACAAATCATTAATGCAAAATTGGAAACAACTGATAATAAGGTTGATGGCATCTTACCTAATTCTTGCAGTTTTGAAAAGTTGTTGGATGCTTTTGAGGCACCACCTAGCATGTCAAACAGTCAGGAATCTAAGGACACCAACACCACCACTTCAACAACAACCACAACATCGACCGCCTTAGTAGAATCTTCCACATCAACGAATTCTAGCAGCTCCTCTTCAAGTTCAGCTACATCTTCTCAAACAACCCTAAAACGTACAAAAAAGAAATTGACTTTTTTAAATCTGTCGCCATTTCGCTCACATAGCTCAAAACAAGCAAATACTGATAACAGCTCAGGTGGTACTAACCATGGTAACAACAGTAACAAAAAGTCTGGTGACAATAAAGTGACTGAGCGGGCAGTTTCCGAATTGGTAAGTTCGGACCACATATTACACCTTCAGCATATGTTACTTGATGGCAAAGAGAACTTGCGCTCCCGCACTGTACCCATCGAATCAAATTATGTACTTTTTAATCCTGGTCCAGTTCCTAGTCGAAATGTGCAATACAAGATACGCAAACCGCGTCCATTGTCCACTCACAGCGATGCTGATAGTGGCTTTCTTAGCCCATGTTCACCCGATGAACTCTCCTCTCTAAAGTTTAATCCTGCCATTTTGGTTCTACAGCAATGCGACAGCGTTCAAGGATATATTGAGGTAAGTTTTTTTAAAAGAATTTTATAAAAACTCAATACTATATACTATGGAAACTGTTATATATTTATTCTCTAGTTTGATGTATATATATGTTGTAAAGTAAAAGTAAAAAAAGTACTAATCAAGTACACATTGGGTGTGAATTCTTCATTTTACAGTTTCTGGAGTAACGTAGAAATTTAGAAATCCATAGAAATCCCGTAGAAATCCCGTAGAAATCTGCTCGTAAAATCCTTTTCGGGATGGCGAACGGAACTTGATCATCGAGATTGACGAATAGCTTCGCGACGTAGATCTGGTCGTTCTTAAAACGTTAATTTCTTTCTTATGTGTTAATATCTTTTTTAATCCAAGGTCAATAACTTTCACTGACGAATAAACAACTATTTGATAAATTTAGTACAATGATTATGAACTGTATAATAATCTTGAAAATGTATTCAAAAATAATTTTTTTTCAGCATAGTCCTATTTATAGACTTCTTCTACCTGTTGGTGAAACTGCATATGCAAGAAAATTTAGAAACATTAATATTTCAGGAAGTAATTTTGTGACAAACAGACAAAGAAAGGGATATCACTGATTTCATCAGGAGACATATTCAAAAAACAAGTTCGAAACATGGATTCGAACATTGAAAAATTGAAGTAAACAATGGTTATATCTTTCTGTTTTGGGGCTTTTAATTTAAAATGGGAAGATTTAATGACTGAGCGATTGGGTTAAGATGTCATGTAAATTTATCGGGTCACAGTTTATTAAGAAACACTGTTTGTAAGTGCTCTTGTTAAAGCGGGGAGAAACACGACAAAAGTGCTTTATTACTGTTCAGCACGTAGACATAGATGAAACATACTCCTTAATCAGAAGTTTAGATTTCTTGAGGATCTTGGATTTCTTTAAGATCTCTTTCTAAGCAGAGATTAAGCTAGTAGAGATTAGTTTTAGTAAAGATCCTTTCCCTAAGGAATATTATAAAGATTTGATATGCTAGTTATTGCTGTTTGAGTTTAATATAGCAATATAATGACTTCGCATAATTTTTTCTATTGAAAAGTAAACATCGAAAGTTTAGGATAGTATGAAACTTTAACCAGCCAATATTTCTTTCATTTGGAGAGGCGGGTATGTTATCGGGGCGCTGTCGTGAGCTTGTCTTTAGTCATTTAGTTCTATTGCCTGTTTTGCGAGCCTGTTAACTTTGTTCCACCTTTCAGCAAGTCACACATTCCGTACATCAAACTTGCAACAAAATATGATAATAGGGCTAAATAGTTCTCTGCAGTCGACATAATTACCTATCGTTTTTAAAGTAGGATTAAGTATTATCAGTAATTATCAGTACTCTTCGTATAGATGATTGTACTCGTATTAGTGTTCAATAAGCTACTGTTTGCGTTCTAATTTTCATTTTGTCAAAATTGTTATTTTTACCTTAATCCTTCAAATATTTTATAAATTCCAATATCCCTTTAACATGTAGTGATTTGCTGTTCTATCTGTATTTGATTGCGTTTACTGGGTGTATATATATATATATAGAAAGCACCGTTTATCAAAGTCAATACTAAAAATATGCTGTTGAGTGTTCTCTAAGCCTAAATCGATGTTAAGCGGCTTATTTATGTAAGATTGTGATTAAGCGGTATGTAAAGTCCCAGACGCTGTGCACCCACATCGTTCGAGTGCCAACTGCAGTTTATCAGTAAATTCACAAAAATATTAACAGTCAAGATAATTACTACATTCGCTCATAAAAAATTGAACGCAACATTAAGGAACCCTCCGGAGATTTTCAACCCCAACTACTATTATATCTATAATATATTATCAGCACCCATGAAAATGCAGTTTTAGATAAGCACTACCTCGTTTCTGTGCTCTGCTGCATTTGTATACTTCGTTGTTCCTTGACAAATAAAATCCTTCCTTAAAAATGAGGGTCGCCAACATTGACAATTATCAAGGGACTTTTACTAGTTTTTTATTTTTATTTTTATATTTATTTTTAACGATTTCTTATCCATGTGCATTAAAAACTTGAACTCATTTAGTTTTTTTATTTTCAGAGTATCTAGATAGACTTTTTTTTTGTACAAATGTTTTTGCTTTTAACTAGTTTATCATTTCGGTATTCTTTAAATGTGAGGCAAATACTGTTTTTGCATCAAGTGACAAAAGGGTGGTGAGTTAATATCGAATTGCCCTTTTCGTGTGCAGTACATCCAACAGCAGCACACGGCTTATGAACATATTATACCATAGTATACACCACCATTAAGCGAGAGCGACTCTCTACTGCCTCCAGGGAGCAATCAATCGAAACTTGAATCATTCATGCAGCGCGAGTTTTCCAAATGAGCCACTGCATTTGCTCTACTGTCAGTAAGTCTGTCACCTCACTCCAAACAAGTGCCAACATGACATGCCCTGTTGGTTGGGCATGTGCATGAGGAAGTCTTCATGCGAGTTGTGAAAATCGCGGTTGGCTTTACATATTGAGCACTTCTTCAAAACGGCAGACAGAGACGTGTGAACACACTTTGGAAACATTAGTTTGATTACCATTTCGACGCGTATGTGCGTTCGAATAAATTTTTTTATTGTTCGCAACTACCAATTTTTCCATCAGCCAAATTTTTTCACTCAAATTAAAGTATCTATTTACAAATGCACAGATGTGTACTTTCTGCTGCTTCCGGAGTGAATTTTTATGGAATTCAATTAGAAATACTTTCATAAACACTTTCTCGCACATACTGATTGGTGTCGAAAGCAACTGAAAGATGAGATACAGTATTTAAACTGACAAGTATTAATTTCAATGAAAATAACCTCATACTTTTGAAATATCTTACAACTCTTATGTATGGTATATATGTGATGTGATGATCTTAAATTTCACAACAGACGAAAATTCCAATCTATCTAATTATATTGTTCAAGAGTTAAAGTTTCGTATATTGGTATAGTCTTGATCTTTACCAGATATTAAACTTAATAAATATGTTAGGATTAACACCAGTGACGTATTCCCCTTGTGCCAAGGCGGAATACATAAGAATTGTGCCTAGGAAATAATTTTCTAGCAGTATTTTTGTGATATGTTATTTGCAGATTATAGTATTGAGAGAGGTAACTATTTCCTAATCGTCCACCCACACCACCACTGATTAAAATATATTTGGGTAATGGTGAGAATTGTAGTTCCTTTAAATCAAATAATTTACCGGCACCTTCTAGTATATAATTTTCTAGTATCTATCCAATCTAACTAGATATTTAATAATAATAAGTAAACCAAAAAACGTCAAATTTCATATGCTTGCAATTATTTAGAGTTTTCGTAATACCCGAATGCAATAAATTTTAAGAAAATAATTTAAATGCAATTAAACTACTCTACACACATAAAATGCAACGTGTGTCGAATACATCGCATAAGCATGAACCAACCACGCTTGAACCGTCAATGTCCAACTATAACTTACAGATCGGTGGTGTAAAACTCCATACCGTCCGTAAAGGCTTAGTTTAACGCTTGACTCCAATATCAAAAATGTTCTCTTCTCTCCCTTCTTAAAAACATATAGCAATGCTGCTCAAGCAAAAAAAGATTTTTAAGGAATATTTGCACCGTCAGTTTGGATAAATAAGAAGTATATAACTACGAGGGTAGACATATAAATGTCATTTAAAATTTGCTAAAATCGACAACAACTTCAAGGCGCTAAGCTGTCAAGTGTCGCAAATACATAATCGAAGAATAGGCGTTGGTTTTGTAAACTAAAAGTTTCCTTCCCAATTGTATTTCCTTCCTTTGTGTATGGTACATGTTATTGAATGAATGTCCTAGAGTACAGCTCTCAGTCATGACTCCGAATGCTACTGGTACTGCTGCACATGCGGTTTCCATACATTTGTTAAATTATATTATTTTTTTTTTTTGAACTAACACAATATTTAACAAAAAAGGGCTAGAATCGTGTTAAATGGAAAAATGTTTTTATTGTTTGAATGAGCATCCCTTGAATTTTCCCACTTTTTCCGAATAGGTATGCATTAAATATATTCAGGCACGCGTGGGCTACTTTACGTGTGCATTAAGTGAGGGCCTTGCGACATGCTGTAGTATAGCATATCAATGCTACTTTATTGCTTCTGCTGTTGTTGTTGTTGCTTGGTATTTCATTTTATTAGCTCAATAAGTTGTAAAAAATGTCGCAGTGTAAGTCGGGTGAGTGAGTAGTGAATGAGTTTTAATGTCAATTAAAAAGTAACAAAACATAAAACATAAAAAGAATCAGTCACATCGAACTATCAATTACAGTACATATAACATAATTGAATATAAGAAGCGTAAATATAATTCAATGTGAAAGTAAATTGTTAAAAAGGTATTCTATTATCTGATTGATTTTCTTGACAGTTTCCTAAAATTACCTAATGGTACTAGTTTTAAGGATTAGCAAAAAATTTACTGAAAATGTGTACAGAATTTAAATGTTAAATATAATCACGATAAGTAGAAAATTATATATATTATTTTTATTTGACTCTTCCAAAACCTAATTTTCTCTCTTTTGACTCCTCAGGTAACTTTTATACAGCACCATAACATTTTCTTTAAGATTGGTATTAAAAAAACTAGCTACAATGAGTACTATGTTTCATGGATTCGTTTTGGACATTTTCAACATGTACTTTAACTCTCCATTTTTTTCTATCATCTGTTAGTATATAGTGCGAAGACCTCCTGTTTGTCCAAATCTATGGCTAAAATATGACAAACAATGCTTTCAGATATCCCAATTCCTTTTTGATGATTTTCCCAGAGATATATAGTATCCGCTTCAAAGAATTCGTTTATTTCTTTCGATATTTTGTTCAATTTAAGCGGTTTTTGTTGACAAATCCGCAATGCAAAACTTGCGCGCAGAAAGTACATTCGTTCCCATATATATATTACATTTTATTTAAATCTCATATTATTAGAATTAAATTATAATTTATTATAAAGAAATACAATGCTTGACACTTGTTCTCTAAATAATTATTAAACTATTATAATTAATAAATATTTATAATAATATAGCAAAATATAATTTTGTTATTACTTTTTTTTTCATGTACAAACTTATTAGCTGCACTAAAATGCCGAACACAATTTGTAGCTTCATAAATACAAGACTCGAAATTCTGGCATACGGTAATACTTCCGATTATCGTCCTGTGACTTTTTGATTTATGACCGCAATAAATGTTTTCTCCTTTATCCTTACTGTAATTATTTGTACTTGTATATGTTTTAATGTCAGTTTCCCATCTCATGCGGTGCAGTTGTTTGTGAACTTCATCACTTATTTCATAGTTCATTTCACTTATATATGAAGGATGTGATAGATTCTTTCAAATACATCCTTTAACAGTTAGAACATTTTTAAAATCATGAGCCATAAAATAGAAAAATCGTTTGTTATCAAAATCCTTACTTTATCTAGCGCAATTGTCACTATGATGTTGTATTATTCACATTTCTAGACGTTAAATTTATCTATTAAGAAGACATTGTTGAAATCTAAGGCATCAGACTTCTTGACTAGATTCTATCAAATAATGTACGAAACAGAACAGCAGCTCTTCAGCAATAGCTGTCTATACATACTGGTAATGTTTCATTATATAGTTAATATATAACAGCAATGTTTATATGTACCATTATGACATCCAATTTCTGAGCACTACAAAAAAGAATATGTCCAATCGATTAATATAAAGGGCCGAAGTGAATCATTACGATCGCCGGTATTATAAGTTAAGACAACTTTGAAATTGAACATCGAGTAATAATTAAACTTCTTTTTAAAATAATGTGTTATATATATGAAAAATTTTAAGTTTTGGGCATAAAAGACAGCTAACACCATAATTTGCTAACAGTGAACAAAACAAAAAAAAAAACAGTCGAATGTGACTTACTCTGCAACATATTGAGTATTTCAGTTAGTACAACATGAGTTCTGGACATTGCTTTATCCGCGATGAGCTTGCATCAAAATAAGAGACAATAACAAAAGAGTGGTTTCCAACAGAATTGGATTTTTTATATATTCTGGATTTCATGGTTTAACCCCATATTAAGTAAAAATGATATACATATCATTTACTCTTCTTGATTCTTCTTCTTGAGTTAGTGCTCTTACACAATTTTACTCTATAATGGCTGAGGGGCTTATCTCTACCCCACACTAGGCATTAACTAGGCTAAGAAATCATAAGCATTTGTCTTTTAGTTGATGATGGACCTCAAATCAGCATATTTTCCTGAGAGTCCAGAAGTGGACTATTATGATTATAAATTTAAAAATATTTAATGCTGATTTGATTTTCATGTCAGTTTTTTTTAAAAACTTTTTTTAAAAACTTGCTTAAAAGCTATATAATCAAATAAATAAAAATAAGTTCAATTCTTCTCTTTACTTTACAATCTTTACTGCACACAAAAATTGTTTCCGCTCTCTTTCATCTCTTTAATCTCTTTGGTTTTAAACGCACAATTCAAAATGGATAGCACCATGGATTCTACCTTTCCAGTAATTTTCTTTCTTAACGAAATTGTATTTTTTAATTTTTTTTTGTGTTTTAGCAACGCCATATCGCCAACAAGGACAATGAGGACAATGACGATAATGAGGAAATAACAGTTAGACTGACCGATGGAGTAATAGAAATCGAAAGAAAGTATATACAAACGAGCGAAGTCGTTAGTGATTGCATGTGGTTGACGGATGACAATAACCATGAATTGCATTTGTATAATATAGATACGGAGACCTTCGGTATCATAAAGAAATGGTTTTACGTGAAATGTTTAATAAGTGAAAAACCGGAAAGAAACAAAGCCATAAAAAGTATGAAAATCGCAGGATGTGACGACTTAAATTGTTTGCGTAAAGTTATCCTGGCTGCAGATTTTCTGGATATAAGTGAACTGTCAAAATTATCATGCAAAGCTATGGCTGAAGTCTTGAGAGGCAAATCTGTCGAGAAAATGCTTTTGATTTTACGTCCACTAGACGAAATGGAGGAGATTGAGCTAAATCTGCAGAATTTATTTTTAGAAACTGATTGATATTATATATTTTAATTGTTGTTCTAGTTTCTATTTTTATTTATTTGTTTTGACTTTTTTATTAGTTTATCGTCGAGGTCTTTACTGCATTAAAATTAAAAGTTATTTTTTTTTATTTATATTACAATAAAGTTTTAATAAAAAATCAAAATGGTGTACTTTTCCAATATTACTTTTAATTGTTTATGTATTAAGATTGTAACGACACGGATTTTCCCGTTTCGTTATAATTTATGCTGGGGTATTCTCAGTCTTTTCCAGGGGGTCGCTACAATAAATTTATATTCGCGGAGACAGGACTTCTCAAATAAAAGATTGTGTGTTAAATTTTAAATGTAGATTTATTTAAAATATTATTAATTCATGAAAATAGTATTTAAAAAAAAAAGGAATTTAGTTAAACGTAATTATGTAAACTTGAGATTACTAATGTGTACAATTCAATGACATAGTATTTTAAAAAAACAAAGTAAATTCATTAAACGTGCTTAAACTTGAGAAACTTGAGATTATTTCCTGGTATTCTGCTGTATCTGGAGGTTGTTCCTTTGGAGCTCGGTGATCTCTAATCTGGTTCCGTGGTTTGTATCTTCGTATGATTACTTGCTCAATGCGTACCTGTGTGGGACAGAAGGGTTAGTGTATATATAAAAAAATATATTTCCTTGTTCGGTTATAGAATATCTATACAATAGTGTCCAAGTGTCTTGACTTAAAACCGCCCATGCACTTGTACACAATTATATATATATTTTAGTAATTTATACAACTCGGCTTAAAACCGCCACTGTGTCAGACAATATTTTTTATATTTATTTATTTTATATTTTGACATACAATGCCACCGAGTGATCATACAAGACTCACTAAATTCTTAGAAAATTGCGCCTTATTTTATATGCATTTCTCTTGAACTTTTTGTGTAAAGTACACAAAGCTTAGAGTTGATCTTAGTTGAACTTACTGCATTTAACACTTTTGCACAAAAGCTCCCTTGTGCATCTTTTTGCAGCGAATTGCATTCTGACATTTTTGACGTTTGTAAATGTTTGTTTACATTTTTATAAAAAGCGGCGGTGCTCGTGGTTTTATTTTATAGTCGAATTATTTATAAATAAAATAATAAATAATTTATAAATAAATTATTATTTATTAATTT
The DNA here is from genome assembly GCF_002237135.1 of Teleopsis dalmanni. Taxonomy (NCBI): domain Eukaryota; kingdom Metazoa; phylum Arthropoda; class Insecta; order Diptera; family Diopsidae; genus Teleopsis; species Teleopsis dalmanni. The sequence continues at coordinate 63,413,833 of NC_051848.1, read as the reverse complement.
AAATAAATTTATGTGGAAAAATAATGAAGGTATGTTATATGGTTATTTTTATTTATATACCTTTTGTATTTATTATTGAAATGTTTTCTCCTAATTACAGATTACTTCACGTATTTTGTTCAAAGTGGTGGTGTTACTAAATTTATGTAGGTTGGAAATTATTACAAAATTTCCATCCTTACATTTCCCTCCTTCTCCGAGGAAAATTAATTTTCCACTATCTGCCTGCATGATTTCTGTGCCGTTTCTTTGGGCTCTTGAATATTTTGAAAAATTTATCTTGGTGTATGCTAACAAGATCATAGTCCTTCTGCTGAAGTACACCTAAGTTATTCATCGGCTTCTGCAGTTTTTGGGTGCTGAATAGTTTTGGAATTCCTAGACTTATTTCCTGTACTTGTATCAGAGGATTGTCTATCTTATCCTTTGGACGTGTGGAATCATCTTTTCCTTCTTGTGACTCTTGCTTTCGTTGACTATCGTGTTTAATTAAAACTTGTTGCCATGATTGTGTCGGACTTGGGCTTTCTTGAGTCAATCGAACTCGTCTGGTATGATCTTCGATTACAGTAACCTTTCGTTGACCTTTTTGTGTTTCATTATCTTGAACTTGCTGTTGTTCTACGTATCCTTGTGTATCTTGAATTTTAACTTGTGTTATATGGTGATTCCTCGCTGGATTGATTCTTTCTGGTTGATTACCTACCTGTGAATTTTTCTTGCTAGGACTTGGATCTTTGTGCCGTTGAATCTTTTGTTTTTGCGCTTTGATTACGCTTGATTCTTTCTGTCGTTGTACTTTCTGTGTTTGAACTTGTAATATTTGATGATTTGGAATGACTTGCTGTTGTTTATATACTTTGGGATTTTGCTTGTTGGGTCTTGAATCTTGCTGTGGTTTGCACGCTTGGATGTGGAGCATTCGTTTAAATTCTGTGGCTTGGTCTTGGTTAAACGCTTTTAAGTTTTCTTTGAACGACGTGACATGTTGCGGTGTTTGGTGTACTGATACTTGCTTCGTTTGACTTTGAAATATTTCCTGATCTGGTGTAACTCGTGCTGGCTTAAATACTTCGGGATTCTTCTTTGTAAGTTTTGGATTTACTTGTCGTTGTGTTTCTTGTATCTGGGAATTTCCTCTGATGGACCTAATAGTTTGTGATTCTTGCTTTGGTTCGCATGGTTGGATTTGCAGCATTTGTTGAACTTCTGCGACTTGGTTCCGATTGAATAATTTTAGATTTTCTTTAACTGGCATGACATGTTGGATATTCTGCTGAGTTGATACTGGGTACATTTGATTTTGAAATATATCTTGATCTTGTATGATTCGTGCAGTTACTTGCTTAGCTGTCGGCTGGTTGCGTTGCTGATTACTTCTCTGCTGGTTGAGAATAGGTGACTCTGAATTTGAACTGGAAATAACTTTGTCCTGTATCGGCGTGGTAGGTACGTGTCTCACTGTATTTTTTAATACCATCATTTGTGGATGTTCAACTTCTATGCGACGAACTATCACTTCCTGTCGAACACTGCCTCGACTCGCTTTATCCTGTTCTGCGCGAAGTTCTTCGAAGTCATCTGCTAGTATTGTTAATTCTGTTAAACTCGAAAAGTCTCGACGTTTGATGTACATTTGGTACTCTGTGCGCATATTTCGGTATATTCGCTCCAATTGCGAATCTTGGTTCATGCCTGTGTGTCGCATAAGATATTTGATTTCCAGTACATAATCTTTAAAACTTTCATGTTCCTTCTGAACTCGTGCTCGCACCTCGTCTTCTAATCTGTCGAAATACCTATGTGAAAGGAAAAATTTTAGAAAGTCCATCTTGAAGCTTGACCAAAGGTTCCAATGCTTATTGTTGTTGCGGTACCACATCAGTGCTTTGTCTTCAAGCAGTATGGGCATCATCCTGGGAACTAAATTCACGTTGATGTCGTCAAGGTCTGCTACCTCTTCTATACTTTCCACAAAATCTATTGGATCTATTCCTCCATTGTACTTTACAGACCATTTTCGTATCCGCTCCACGCTTTGAGCATACGATAAGGCCATGATGTGCTGCTTATGCGAACGTCTTGTATGTTTCTCTGTTGAACTGGCTTGAATTGAACTATGAGCGAGAGTATCTAGATTTTATCTTATAATCATGTTTGCCTGTGCCATTGTAACGTGGATATTACTTCGTTTTAAGTTTGAGAAGTCTGTCTGTCCCTGCTCGGGCGCCAATTGTAACGACACGGATTTTCCCGTTTCGTTATAATTTATGCTGGGGTATCCTCAGTCTTTTCCAGGGGGTCGCTACAATAAATTTATATTCGCGGAGACAGGACTTCTCAAATAAAAGATTGTGTGTTAAATTTTAAATGTAGATTTATTTAAAATATTATTAATTCATGAAAATAGTATTTAAAAAAAAAAGGAATTTAGTTAAACGTAATTATGTAAACTTGAGATTACTAATGTGTACAATTCAATGACATAGTATTTTAAAAAAACAAAGTAAATTCATTAAACGTGCTTAAACTTGAGAAACTTGAGATTATTTCCTGGTATTCTGCTGTATCTGGAGGTTGTTCCTTTGGAGCTCGGTGATCTCTAATCTGGTTCCGTGGTTTGTATCTTCGTATAATTACTTGCTCAATGCGTACCTGTGTGGGACAGAGGGGTTAGTGTATATATAAAAAAATATATTTCCTTGTTCGGTTATAGAATATCTATACAATAGTGTCCAAGTGTCTTGACTTAAAACCGCCCATGCACTTGTACACAATTATATATATATTTTAGTAATTTATACAACTAGGCTTAAAACCGCCACTGTGTCAGACAATATTTTTTATATTTATTTATTTTATATTTTGACATACAATGCCACCGAGTGATCATACAAGACTCACTAAATTCTTAGAAAATTGCGCCTTATTTTATATGCATTTCTCTTGAACTTTTTGTGTAAAGTACACAAAGCTTAGAGTTGATCTTAGTTGAACTTACTGCATTTAACACTTTTGCACAAAAGCTCCCTTGTGCATCTTTTTGCAGCGAATTGCATTCTGACATTTTTGACGTTTGTAAATGTTTGTTTACATTTTTATAAAAAGCGGCGGTGCTCGTGGTTTTATTTTATAGTCGAATTATTTATAAATAAAATAATAAATAATTTATAAATAAATTATTATTTATTAATTTAAATAAATTTATGTGGAAAAATAATGAAGGTATGTTATATGGTTATTTTTATTTATATACCTTTTGTATTTATTATTGAAATGTTTTCTCCTAATTACAGATTACTTCACGTATTTTGTTCAAAGTGGTGGTGTTACTAAATTTATGTAGGTTGGAAATTATTACAAAATTTCCATCCTTACAAGATACATAATATCATAACTTATTAAATTTTTCTCACTATCATTTATAAATAATATAAAATATGTGCAGCCTAGAAGAAAAATGCAGTACTGGACATGTACAACATAATGCTTCCTAACACTTTTATACTCATAGGTCGGAAGTACTTTATGTATGTCTACTAAAGCCATTTAGATTACCAGAATGGTTTCGACTCGATTAATTTTTATCAATCACATCAGGTTAATACATTTGATAATTGGTCAAGAATTTACAAAACATAGTACATTATAGTGCAATGAAAGCCTACTATCTAGCTATTGACATCTAAATATATCGTGTTCTCAACCGAGCTTATTGTAAAACTCATAAATAATATCCTGCGTTCACCATCCAATCTTTTCGGATAAGTTCACTGCAAATAATTCCCTCTTAATTAAAGAAAATGGTTGGCATTGTTTGAATGGTTGGCTCTTCTGAATGAAGAATATTCTTACGTCTCTAGAGATTACATCCATACCTAATTTTTTTTTGACTGTTGACCCTGGACAATAATTTTCTTGAAGTTTTGCTCAGTGGAAGTGGTTTTCGGTAGCGGTGCTCGGATATCAGCTTTAAGGTCCTTACGACTGTGACGGCATTAGAACTCGTGCGTGGGACATATATTTATTTTATATTTTAGCATTCCGTAGGATTTATAATTAAATTTTATAATTAAATTTTAACACCATTTATATACCAGTATTCACTTGTAGCTGTCGCTGCGTTTTGTAAGATTGCGTTAAACCAATTTCATTGTATCTGCGACTGTGCTAAGAAAAAAAAAGTAATGGAATGAAGCACAATTATTGCTTGAGAGATATGATGTTAATACAGTTCGGCTTATAAATACTCATTTTCACAGCTTTCGCGATTTTTTAAAATTGCATACCAATAGATTCATTGATATCAGATAAATTGCATTTTCAATAACCAATTTATTTATATTTTTAATTTTTTATTATTTCCATTTTAATAGCATTTAATTTTCCTTTTTTCTTTATAAGTACATTACTGCAAGGATACTTCATTCACATGCATTCACTCCCATAACATTACTGGAATGGTCAGATGCTTTTTTTTTTATGATTTGAATTGACTGTGAAAAGCACGCAAAATTTTGCTGGAGGGAATGTTTTTGATAAATTCTCTTAACAGTTGATAAAACTATTTTTATTACAATAAATATACGAAGGTTTGATGGTTGATGTTTTAATTATGTTTTGAACATATCATTTTAATAAAGTACATGTTTTAGCCAAAGGGCATTACTCCTTATCCGTTTGGGTGCTGTTCAATGCAGTGGTCCTTACACAAGTTGCTTTATGTACACAAGTTCCATTTCAGGTACACAAAACAAATGTATTTCGATTCAAGCAACAAGAAAAATGAAAAATTTTCCTTATGGAAATGGAAAAGTTATATGATATGCTATATAATACTTTTGCCATATCTGCCAATAACTTAATAAGCAGCAAAGTAAAATTTGCATGAAGAAATATTGAGTAGGAATTAGGGGTATTGGATTTGAATCGATTTAAACTCATATCTACTATATATCTCAGCATAGTAATTTATTGCTTAACTTCTGTGTCGTTTGACTCTAAGAGTAAATGTCACATCTACTTATATTTTTATATTTTATTCAACGTCCAACAAAGATCAGATAATTTTGACCTTTATATTATGAGTTTCATTAAAAAAAGAATATACTTTAAGACATCGATTGAAATGGTTTACAATAAGTGAATGGTGGGAATATCTAGTACTAGAACATCGTCTTCAATGATTATGCATTCAGATCTGTTATTCCACTAACATTTGGCATCAACCTTTTGATAGATTATTTATTTTCATTGCACTGTTCACGTGAAGGAATGTTACTCGCTCTTCTACTTCAAGGGACTCTTATATACATCAAGAGTTCAATCGCTCTTGATATATTTAACGAATTTGATAATTAATGTGAATAATTTATAACTACGTAAGCAGTTATAATACTGTAATGTGATTCGTAATTAACAGACTCGCCTCCAATTTGACATCATTTTATATGGAAGCTCTCAAAGTAAGAATTTTTATTATATATCATCTGAAGCATTATTTAGAATCTGCCGATAACCATTAATATTTTCTTGATGTTTTCGTGTTCTACTCATCGAAGTGCAGATTTCAGCTAGCTAGTCCATAGTATCCTATGTATAGATTTTGCAGATTATGTTTTTTTCTCGCTTTCTAGCTACAAATGCTTCTTTTTCATTGCCCTGAAAGCTTTCTTCTTTTGATAACGTGATATTTTTCTCTACTATCGTTACTTCGACAGGAAATGAACTGATAAAATATATCCTACGTCTGGGAACGGTTTCTCTAAAAGCGTAGAGCAACATTAGACTAAAGAGCAAAATTAATAGAGCGACGGTTGGTTTTCTTTCCTCTTTTGCCAATATTGGACAATCAATATTGTCTCCAAATATTTTCTTTGTATTTTGTCTTACTCGCTGATATGAAATATTTTTAATATTTTATACAATTATTATTACATATATATAACAATATGTGCTGATTAGAATCAGTATGTTACTATATTTCATATAGTTCAGTTTAAAGTACTATACCATTGCTTATAAGAAGGTCTGCCACTGCCGTAAATGAAGTATCATTTGTGTTATTATTTTTTAGTTTGTGAATTATTATTTCCACTTCATCTTCATCTAAAGCGGGTTGAGATAAGTTCTTCGCTGAATATTATTCCTGGATTATCGAAAGGTTATCACAACTCATTCGCTCGAATGGATTTCGATGTTTAATTACTTTTTGTAGTATTCTTTTAATCATATCAGAATATTAGTTGCAGAATATTGCGATAGTCGTCTGGGCAGACATTTATATATTTTTGATAAGATATATAACTTATGCTATAGCTATTGAGTTATTGTTGCTGTTGGTTTTATGTTATTATTCTTCTCTTTGTGACTGAGCTTTGTGACGGAGCATAAAATACTGAAAAGTAATAATTACGAAAATAAAATATATCTACAAAAAAAATTAACAAATTTGCAACAGCAATGATGTTGTTTTGTGTACTACAGGATTTTTTAAGTACGCATAAAATTCATTAAAGTAAACTGTGTAAAATACTTAACTAACGTTTACTTGTGAATTAATTTTTATTTTTAATTTTGTAAATTATTTATGAATTAACAACGTCATTATTTGTGCGGAGAGTATATCAACAGACATAAGTCCATTTGAAGAGATTAAATTTTTTAAAATTTTTTTGTAATTCCTTATTGAATACAAATATACAGATGTACGTTAAACTATCACTCCTATTGGAGCATAAGTTGGTAGTATACCGTTTTTTGAGTAAAAACAATAGTATCTTATCCGTTGACGCTGCCGTTGACTTTTTTTAAGCTCATTATCCGCCGTCGTATCCCACAGCACATCTAACTGGCGCATATAGTGGACTTTCAGTACTCCTCTTTCGCCTACCTTGTCGACTACTGGAGTTGGGTACCTAATCATAGACAAGGTTCCTAGGCTAAGCAGGTCCACTACGTGCAGGTGGAGGCTGAAAATTTAAGAAGGAGAAGCTAGAGGTAACAGCTGAGGCCATCCCTTATCAGCAATTCATAATTGTTTCGTGATCACTTCCCCATTGGAATCCAAAGAGGACAACACATGTAAGATGATTTTTACTGAAGTAATTAATATTGTTCAATTTTCTCTAGCTCTTAAAAGTCACAGAGTTATGAAGCGTTGAGCATTCCATATTCACAAGGCCTTAAGGTTCAAAAGTCAACTGGTTTAATATATAAAGTACATGATCCTAAATATTTTCAGTAAACATTACTTTTAGTGTTAATAATAAATTGTAGTTATAATTAAAAAAATTCTTTTCATAATTTTAGATAACAAAGACCTTAAACGCTAGTGTCGTTGAATAAGTGTTGGATAAAAATAATTAAAATTCTATTTAGTTTGCATTAATATTTTATATTATCTTGTTAGTTATGTTTTCAAAGCACATGCTTTTCAAAATACCAAGAGATTTTTAATTAAATTTTAATTTCATAGATTTTCCTTAGAAATGAAAAATATTTTTCATCATTTGGCGTAGAAAATTCTGCAGGGCATTTGATATGAAGCTCGAGCAGCCATTTATGCCGAACACTCACCATTACTTTCCATGTTCCCTATTTATTTTTGGTTACCAATTTCTCTTACAGAATTATTCATTCTCTGTTTTTCTTTGCTTTATATTTAATTTTATTTAATTGAAAAAACTAAGGATGTAATGAAAATTTCTAGGAGAATTAAATGCACTTGTTGTACTGAATGCTTATTACATACGTTCAGATAAACGAAATATTCACTCGAATTTTTTTCATTTACAAAAAATAAGAAATTATTTGCTTAAGTTACAGAATTTGAGCTGCATCTATTCACATTAAATAGAAAACTGAGTTTGAAATCAGTTGGATTAAATGTATTTTTCATCTGGTAGTCAAATTAAAACCAGTACCCAAGATTTCAATATGCAGCCTTTTATATACTGCATATAGATGTTAATATTATCAAGACAATATAGATGTCATATATTTATAAAATGTTAAAGGTTTTTACATTCTTATGTGTATTCGAAAAAAAAAGTTTAATATTTTCTTGAAAATCCTTTACTTTTATTCACAATCTTGCATTAATTGTCGCTGAGAAAAAGGCCAAAGCTATTCGTTACTCAAAGTGCGGGTCAAACTATCATTTTTGACTGATATGCAACCAACATGTTGCCGTGCTCAACAAAATTTTGGTGAGCACATCATTCAGCTTCTTCCCAACATGTGAACGATAGTCTATCATCCAAAAACTTGCATTCATTATTCAAGAGCATATTTTTTCGTGGCTATATTAAACACTTACAGCGTGCGCAAACACCGTTATTCTTAAAAAATTTTGCTTAAATGACAATCCTTGAATGTAAGCATGTTTAAGTTTCGTCACTAGAATAAATTTGAGTAAAAGAGAGCGCGAATTGAATGACATTCAAAAATGATAATCTACACAGCGGTTAAGAGAATTATTTCAAATGTCTGAAGTTTTAAGTTCTTAGACCTTATTTAATGCTACTAAAATTCGTCAACGCTTGGTTTCTAATGATGTATGAAACCTAGTTTTTGAAACCTCATCAAACACAAACATATAGTCTCTTTTTGAATCATCGAAGTAGAGTTCATTTTTCTTGGCATGAATTAAAAGTGTAGTTCTCAAATGAACACTAATATAAACAAAATGTTAATATTTTTGATGGATTACAATTAATACATTATGCTGATATAAAACAGAAACTGAACAGTTTTTTCTGTTCGCCAGTAATTTTGTTCTTTAAACTTGGCTCCACATGTTTATCAGTAAAATATGCTAAATGAGAATATCGTTCAAGACTCCCTTTATTTAGTTTAAGGTTTATCAGATTAAAATACAGACTGTAGAATGTGTGTGGATGTCCCCAATTACCAACGTTTAGATAACAACTTTTGACAAAGAATTTTCTTTACTAAGAAACTTTGAATTGATGATATAAATATGAAAAATATATTGTTTCAATAAAATAGCTCAACAATACATTTTGTTTTGTTATAGTTAATCCTCCAACTCTTGAAGCTTTAAAAATCAACATTCGTCAAGTTATAGGCTAGCTATTTTCAGTTATGTATGAAAAAGTCATCGAAAGTGATTTTGAAAGGATTTAATACTGTGAGCTTTTTGTGCCGTGCAAGAGATCACACCTAAAGGCAAAGTCGAAATGATATATGGAAACAAAAGTTTCTGATGTATTTTGAATAGTAGTAAATCACAACAACAAACTTTTACAATTTATTAATAAAATTTTTTTTTTTTAAAATCATATAAAATAATAAGAAAAAATTTAAAAAAATGCAAAACTTTTTGAGCAATTTAAAAGACATTTTAATCTTATAAATTCAAAAACGCTTAAAATAACGCTTTAAAATAAATGCTTTGGAAATGCAGCAAACATAAATCTTCTAAAAAACCATGGACTAGTAGGCCCATGTGCAGAGCATTGCTTTAAGCACATACTTAATTTCTCATATCAACCCGCACATCCACCAGCACCACTATATAGACGAATTAACAATTTCAATTGCATGAGCAAGCATTTGGCTTGGCGTAAGCGCCAAGAAGTATGCAACACACTCCAGCAGGATATGATAAATTGCACGCTGTTAAAACAAGAAAATATTATTATAATTTATCACTTGCAGTGTAAAAATAAAACATTGTAACTTGCTAGTTGATACGTAACGGAGAAACGTAATGGAGAACTCTAGGAATTTGCTGGTTGGTATGGGGGATCGACGGAATTATTGTGATTATTTTTGAAAAAGTGTGCGCTTCAATATTAAAGCAGTAAAAAGACTGCTAAATTACAGAACATTTTCCGCTGTCATGTTAAGTAGCGTTGAGATACATCGAGCTGTCAGCCATAAGCGCAGTCAGCACTTGGTCGGTATGGCCGCGGTACGTTTCCAGCGTAGTGCTATATGCAACAAGCGAACATTTATTTGCGATTATAGAACGGAACCACCGCAAAAATCCTCGAAGTAAATGTGGAGTTGCATGAAAAGTGATTGCGCTTTTAAACTGCAGACGAGTGAAGTAGGAAGTTCAGCCCCAGCTTTAGCACAAGGCATGAAATGCAATGCAGTTGAGGAATGAAGTGACAATGAATTGCAATGGCGGAAATGCAGACGTCGGTTATTCCACAAAACAAGCGAAGCTCATGAAAAAATAAATTCTAAACTTTGAGGAACATCTTTTAAGCGGAATAATTTTTGAAATATGCGAAGACTATTATTAAATTTGGACACAAATGTTATTTAAACGGCTAGAAATTACCTTAAAAAAAATTGTTTAAAATTAAATTTGAGGCTGGGAAAAATCAAAGCCCAATTGGACAATGTTTCAGCTTTTAGGTATATATAAACATTTCAGGAAATAAATTGAAATATAGTAATGTACATACCTACTATTTGATTTGGGTTCCAACGCCCAGAATCATCTATGATGTTCGCGATATGATATTGATTGACTAATAAGTCAAAGTATGAGTGCTTGTTGAGGTCACAAGCAAATCGCATGATACATTAATTTTAATTATGTGCAAACAATTGAGCATGAAAATGCTATTTACACAATCAGTAGTACTAGTTTGTTGACCGACGTGGAGCCATAGTCAGCACTAGGGGCGGCCATACTAATAATATGAGTAGAATTTGACTACTGTATCTTAGAAATGTACTATAAAATTGAACCAATTTATATAATGGACAACTATATGAAAATTTAAACATTAACTTTTAAAATAATTGCTCTCACAATGATCATCCAAGCAGTGATTAAAAAAAGCAGCTCTATTTGTTTTCTTCATTAGTTTATTAGTTTATAAATCATTTTTTTTTAAATATTTCAACAATATATTATCTGCAAAAAACTTTAGTTTCCTAACTAGAATTATGCCATACTAAGTAGTGTCAGTGCAATGATGTTGAAGTTCTTTCTGAGCTAAATTTAGCAAAGTTAAAAGCGATTAAAAATCAGATTAAATATACCAACTACTACATCAAATGTAATGATTCTAGTAAAATCATATACAGGTCACTTCCCCTAATCCTGTCCCCTCTGACTAATAATAATAATAACTAATATTAGCCCTGTCTAGACTAATAACAAGTATTTGATCTACCATCGTTAAAGTTATTAGTATTGCATAAAACTTTAATGAAAAAGTTTCTCACTTCTTAGAATATTGTTTACTGCTTAAAAGTGTTCGAGCATTACGACACTGAACTAGTTCGAGTAAACCCGAATTCAAACTTTTGGACCAAACACTACAGCTATTGGAAAGTTTGAAGTGGAGTGCTCAAATAGTAAATCAATTTTATGTATGATAAAAATGGTGTTCACTTGTTTTCAAGTGGTTTGCAGCGCTCTACTGAACGTAGACATCAAAATGTTTCAAGCTTCGAACAGCTCGAATAACATTTTGAAGGTATTAATTATTTTAGAGAGCCCACTCTCTTCAATTAACAATTTTCAAAAATGCAATTCTTTTTTGCTACCATTCTGCATCGAGATATTTGATGGCATCGATGTAGTTAAGAGCAGCACAAAGTCCATTTCAGCTCAAATAATGGACCGCTGTAATACCACAAGATTAAGGATTTTTCATATATAGGCTAGAGGTCAGCGAGCCAACCTCGCCACGAGCAACGCCAACCTGATCAACCTGACAAACTAACAATTCTATATTTTTAAGTCCATCATTTTCTAGGATGGTAGCTTGATCAGATCGGTAGGAAATGGGGCTTAGAATATTTTAGATTATCTCCTAGCTAAATATGGACACCCACACATGAGGTAAATAACAGTTTCCTCCTCGTCGACAGAGTGACAACCACAATAAAAGTTATTACAGGAGTCATTCGGTTTTAAAGCACGCCTTAGTTGAATCAGCGATTGATATGGTTTTTGCTCAGTTTAGCCTAGGTCTAGCTAAAGATCTGACGATTGGATTGGTCCATCAAATTTTGATAGGCTATGCTCAGGTATTTTTGTTTGATTTTCAGTTTAACTATTACTAGTGGGACGCCAATATCTGCGAAGTGAATGTCAGAAAGTAGAGAGTATAATTATCTGAGATATCCTTGTTTCCAGGAACTCATGTTAGTTGAACACTGATACGCTTAGCTAACTTATTGAGGAAAGCCCGACATATGCAAATTGTTAGAGAATTATTAGTAAATTTGTAAGGAATACTTTATTTTTTTTTTTATTATTTAACAAGATGTCTTTATTGAATCGCTTTAAATTAAAGCCTAACAATAAGTTTTAGAATCCTAAAGACTAATAGCATATTACAATTTATTTTATATAAATATACTATAATGAAATATATAATGATTTGTAAATTATTTTTTGAGTAGTTAATAAGTAGCTAATGACTATTTATCAGATATCACAGCGTATAAGTTGATTTAATCGGGGAGATCTTCAGGAAAGCAGGATGACGGGTTACAAGGAAGGAATATAAACGAAGGAATATAAAATATATAATTTTACCTTCGTCATATTTACCTAAATTTCTCTCATTTTCTATCAAAAATAAGAAATTTTCAAATGCAGTTTTTAATAGATTGATTTCAAGAAAAAACTGAGAGTGAAGAAATGGAATTTAATTAAGAATGTTAAGACAAAGTCCATATCTGCTAAAAGCAATTTTTTTGGTAAACCTTTAAAACTTCAGTTTTTGAAATTTAAACCGTTATTACTAGAAATCCAATTGTCTAGTTAATCTGAGCAAACCCAAATTGAACTGAAAGCTCTGAAAAATTAAAAAAGTGAGAAAAAGACTTCAGCATTTTGTTATACGTGACCATTTGAACTGAAATATAACTGAACATGGATATTTGGAGGTACCTAAAACATCACTTTCTTCCATTTTCGAAAAGAGATTTCTTACCAAAGACCTCAAATTTTGAATTGATTTTTTAATTATTAAATTTAATTTATACTTAAGCTTAGTATAGTACTTCAACACAAATGCTAGAAACTTTGAAAATCATCAAATTTTGAAAAGTATGAACTGCAAACTGTTTGATTATCCAGGGTACTACGGATTTTATGTTGTTATTTATCCTCTCGCACTTTCGGTATCACTAAAACAAATAATCTGTAAAAGTAATCTGACGAAGCAGAAACAAAAGCAATTCCTTTAAATGTTGTAAAAACTAACAGAAAATCAGCTAAAAATAATAGTCATAACGAGTAAGGATAACAAAATGTAAACAATGAAAATTAATAGTAGAAACGTCAAGAAAAACTTTATCCTGCAAATTTATTACGTGGGCATTCTTCTTTTGCTGTGAAAAACAAACCTTGGGGCTATCAATAATGCCAACAAAAGCAAAAAAATTACTTATAAAATAATAGCGTTGTCAAAATTATTACCAATGTTTTAGCTTACAAAGAGCCATACACAGGAAAAGGAAAAGGGGAAAATCTGTCACATATAAACACAAAGCCAGGGACAAAGCCAGAAAAAGCAAACAATCAAGGAAACAAAAATTATGGAAAGAAAAAATCTAAAACAGTGAAATTAATAACCTGGTTTTTTAATGCTTGCTCATAGGTTTGCTACTTCCCCTACTCCGCGCTTATAATGGCACACGAAAAGGGATTTATTTGTCGGAAATATATATTAGCAAACAAACATGCATAAGTCGTTTCGAAAGCGGGCAGTGTATCAGGAATTTCGTTACCAAGTAAAGTTCGAACGTGGTTTGTTTTAGAGCAGTGCCCCACTCATGCTGCAACCCTCACCCTTTTCGGTGTAAACTCTACGAGAACTGAACACAGAAGTCACATACGCGCAAATTCCCATAATTGATTTTGTATTAGTTCGCATCCTTGGGTGACGTTTTTCATATTTCGGTCGTTTAATGCTAACTGGGAAAGAGAATGACTGATGTGGATTTATTAGAACTATAAGAAAACAATGGACAGGCTTGCTTCAGTGCTAAAGGAATATGTCTACCCGAACATTAAGTATTTTGCCGAGGTTTAAGTTTATTAGGGTGTGGAACAATTTTGAATAAAAAAGACCGGAAAATAATAAGTAATTAAGTATTTGTATATTTTATGATACCTATGGATAAAATTAATTATCAAATCTTTTGTTAAATAATGTATTGATTCGTTTTAATAAATTTAAAGAATTTAATAATTGTTGTAATCACAAGCCCATAGCTAGCAAGTAACTTCGAAAAGGATTTCACTTAATATTAGAAACTGTTAAATGTTTATATGTCTTATTAAACAGTCATGTTGCATTTAAAATTAATCTACATATACGTAAATATAGTCTTTCGATTTATGACAGGAGTAGCTTCAGTCTTTCTACTCCGCTCTGGCAACGTGCCTGATTTAGTTGATTTATTTCATATGTATTTATATAATTTTCTTAGGCATTGCTCTTTTATTGATTAAATTTCACTTAACAATAAATACTATAATTTATTTAAGACTACTAATAAATTAATAAGAACTAAGAATATATGCATATATATAACAAAATATACACACTATAAGTTATCTTAAAATTAATATAATGAGTAATCAGTAAGACAACAGTAAATGATTGTATTGGGACTCCTCTGGATTGGTGATGACTTGACAGCCAACCTCAAGCTAAATGAACTATTTGTACTAACAAGGGATGTAGTTATGCGAAAGAAAGCCATTTTGGTTTTAATTCAATAACGATATCTGAGTATTGAAGAAAGAAAAAGGATCTTCATTTCAGCGAGGCCACTTTATGGACGGGACACTTTCTCATCGCTCTAAAAATAATAAGACAACTGTAAATTGCAATTAGTAAGACAGTTACTTCCAAATTTTGACAGCATATTATTTAAGATTTTATTTATTGGTATGTCCATGAAACTTTGAGCCACAAGACTGAAAAAATTTGATGCTATCGATGCTAATTTTAACATATTCGCTGATTGTTAAACGGATTGATATTGTAAATTGTAAGCTTCTAAATGGCAAATACGACATTTTTACCTTACATCAGAGTATATCTCCAACAATTTTACTAAATAACATTCCCATATCACAAGCAGATAATATAACTAACTTAGATATTCACCTAGACAGGCGATTAAGTTGGCGGAAAACACAATGAATCCAAAAAACTACAAATAAAGCTTCAAGCCTCTAAGTTGTAATGGCTCATTAATAACAGATCCTCCCTGAGCTTAGGGTATAAATCATTTTTGTATAATAGTATCATAAAATCAATATGAACTTATGGTATCCAGTTATATGGTAATGATAATGCTTCAAATATTGAAATTATTTAAAGATATGAGTCAAAAATACAGAAAACAATCATTGTGGTCCCATGGTATATTAGAAATGAAAGCAACTACCGAGATCTGAAAAGTCCTTTAGATAAAGTTGAATTTGACAATATAAGAAAAAAATACAATTAAGGACCGACAGAACATATTTACCCTATAGCTAGGAATCTCACACCTCTATCCACTACTTCTATCTAAAAAGAGCTGACAATCTAGCCATTAATTAAAATTCAATAGCTTCAAGTAAAATTCCATTCTTCTGTTTAGTATTTTGGTAAAGCGTGATTGCCTTCTAAATAAATCACCTAACATTCACTCCAATGAAACTCAACCCATTGATTTAAGTGAGGTTCGTAATATAAGGTTTACTTATTTTATTTTATATAATAAAATGTCTGCAATATAATGTAATTAAAGATAAAATAAAAAATTTATTATTAGTCTCATTGTGTAAGAAGATACAATATATAAATATATAAGTATCTAAAAAAAATCTCCAATCTTCATTAGGTCCTCACACAAAGATCCTGAAAACTGCAAACGAGTGTGAAATAAAAATTTTTTTAATAGATTTTATATTGACAACACCTTTAGAAAATTTTTATGATTTAAGAAAAAAAAAACGAAAAAGAATAATTTTTTTGTAGCTCAATAATTTTCAAGATGTCAGTAGAAAAATGCAATGCCATAAATATCGGATATATAGTAAGTTTGTAATTATCTACAGAAATATTATTGATTTTAACTAATTTGATTTTAAATGGATTAGTGATGTAAAACTAAGAAAATAATGATACTTATTTGTGAAAAAAGTTCGATTGAGAACAGATTTGTTTTACGGAGCAAAATTTACAACGTACAGGGCTATTAAAGAATCGCTAGTAAATTAGCAAATCTAAATGAAATATTAAATTGAATATATGACGCTTTAGATTACAGTTCTGTTTCACATATGCTGAAAAAACAGTGCTACCAAATTCGGACTACAGAACAAATAACCAATACTCCACACCGGTTTCGGAATCCCAAAATATGCATAACATATGTCTTACAAATTTAATCTATTATTTTTCTTATTTACTTATAATAATACAAATCTTTAATAAAAGGGTTCGAATAGAAATAAAAACACAACAATAAAAATTTAATTTAATTTATTGAAATTTGGCTAACTTTACAATGAAACGAAATTTGACAGGCAGGATTTCTAAGTCTGAAGATTGCAGTTCAAATAAATTTTATGCGAACTATAAACTAATTAAAAAAAAACGAATATTTTCTAAGACCACTGATGATGAGTACTTGGTAATACTCAAAACAACGTTGTATGGTCAGCCAAATTTTAATGAATTAACTAAAATTTTTGTTGTTGTCTTTTCATTTCTATTCATTTCCCTTTTTACTTTAGAATAGTCTCTTTTCATCATAAGATGCATCACTTTTGACAAAAAAAATTAAATAAAATAAAATTAAAATGAAAATAAAATTATAATTAATTAATTAATTCAA
This sequence comes from Teleopsis dalmanni, assembly GCF_002237135.1. NCBI lineage: Eukaryota > Metazoa > Arthropoda > Insecta > Diptera > Diopsidae > Teleopsis > Teleopsis dalmanni. Next base: position 63,396,979 of record NC_051848.1, on the reverse strand, counting down.
TTATTCTACAGCTGTTTTATGATTTCGTTCTAATATAAACACAGCAAGTAAAATTGTTAATAAAAACTTTCATAGCAAAAGTAACAAAACTTCAGAAAAATAAGCGAACAAAAAAATCAAGTACGGCTTTGGATCAGTTGGTTAAGGTGCGCTGATTCTGAGCTTCATATTTGGCAGGACCCGAGTTCGATTCCTGGTACTTGCAGTCTCAAAAATAATTATTTACGAATAATTAAATACAAGAATTATTTCCAAGACCACTGATAATGGGTATTTGGCAATACTCGAAACAGCTGTATGGTCAGCCAAAAATTTAATTAATTAAAATAATATAAAAAATAAAATTTTTGTTGTTGTATTTCACTACTGTTCGAAAAAACCTCTTTAATAATAAAAATATATATTATAAATTTTGAAGTATTACACAACTATATATATACATTGTGACCGAAAAGTTTTCGGAAATTCTCATTTAAAATTCGCGCGCTGTATATTTTTCGATATTTTAAGTTTATGTAGTTTGGCAGCACTGTCCTTAATTACTATGCCAAAAATGAGCGCGATCTTTCAGACAGTTCGTTTACGGCAGCTGTTGAAACCAGTTCACCTCAGTAGTGCGTTGCGAAAAAAACAATGGAAAAAAATATTGAACAAAGAGTTTGCATCAAATTTTGTTTTTCGAACGAAATTTCGTGTGCAGAATCGTTGCGAATGCTACAAAAGGCTTATGGGGAATCAGTTTTATCGAAAACTCAAGTTTATGAGTGGTACAAAGCCTTTCAGGACTGTCGTACGACCGTCGAAGACATGCCGCGTTCTGGACGACCTTCGACCTCTACCACCGACGAAAACATTGAAAAGGCAAAGGAAATCGTGTTCAAAAATCCTCATGTGAGTGTTAGAGAGATAGCACGAGAGCTAGGCATCGGTCGTGAGATGGCTCGTTTGATTTTGGTGGACAATTTGTGTATGCGACGTGTCAACGCCCGGCTTGTTCCGATTCACCTCAATTTGTTCAACATTATCAACGATTTTAAGGCCAAACATTCAATAAATACCATCGAACAGCCACCGTATTCACCTGATCTTGCACCGTGTGACTTTTTCCTGTTTCCCAACCTCAAATTACCACTCAGAGGAACGCGTTTTGAATCCATAGAAGACGTAAAACAGAATTCGCAGAGGGAACTCAAAGCCATACCGGAAAGCGCCTATAAAAAATGTTTTGATGATTGGAAGAAACGTTGGCATTTGTGTATCGCTTCTAATGGAGCATATTTTGAAGGAGATAAAATAAATATTGATGAAGATTAAGAATTTTGCGTTTTATTTATTTATGACCGGAAACTTTTCGGTCACAATGTAATATTATATTAAGGGCATATAAGATTAATCTACATTAATATATATGTTTTTTAGTGTAAATTATATTTTAATACCCGGTTACCTATTTTAACTAAATAAAGTCTTAGTTAAATTATTCTCAAGAAACAAATTTCGAAAAATAATTTCCAATGAATGAAAAATTAAAATTATTACTTTAATGGAAAATTTATTTTGATTCTATAAAAAAATATTTGAATATAATTTTTATTGTTTTTAAGCCAATTTTATAAAAAAGAGGTGTATTGTTCAAGCTTCAATATTACAGTTGATTATCACATATAAGCAATTATGGATTTCGCAGATGTAATATGTGTCAGTGATGTCCGTTCCAGATTATAGTTATAATTTTATTTATATATCTTTTTATTTAAAATATGCAGATATGTGCAGACCATGAAATGTGACTTATTATTATTAAGTATAATTTTCTATATATTTCAAGTCATACAGAGACATAGTTACCTCTTCGCTAATATTCTTTTGAAATCCCAAACTGAAAGTATTATTATATGTTATAATAGAAATTGTATACAATTAACTTTTGTTTAATTGAATCTATAAATATAATTTACTTTTATGATAAATTTTTTTTTTTTTTGGTTTGATTCAATTTATTCTGTTTAAGTTCGGAACCAAAGAATGAAAATGTCAAATGCACACTTTATGGTTGGAAAAGTGTGCATAGAGACTTATTATCTAGAATTCCACTTTGGTCTGGCACTCAGTCACAACAAGCACAACCCCTAAAATCGTTTAAATCTAAGAAGAGTGCAAAATTTGTGAAAATCAAATTAAAAATATACGAAAAATTTATTAATGGAAAAACAAATGGAAAATCAGTAAACAGAAAAATTCGCTTCTTGTTTGGATGTTTGAAAAATATGGCAATTCCAGAACGAAGCAAGAATCTTGTAAAATTCTGAAAGAGCAAGCAAACTGATTGCAAGGCATAGTTGAGGTAGAGTACGAAAATATACGTATCAACCCCTCTGCCGCGCAATGAAAATCTTGCATTTCATATTCCATTAAATATAACCTTTTCCAAAATTTGTTTTTTACAGGTTGTCGGAGTGTTGTTACATTGCAGAGACCACACTCTGTCCGTCTGATTATGGGGTTGGTGAAATTCGTCTGCCAGAGACAGGCATGCAGCATGCATGATATTCAAATTTAGCTGTAATTATTTTGTAATAGAGGAAATATTTCGAATATCGTTCGGGTACTGAACTATGAATGTACACATGACCCTTTCTAGTACTTCTTTGAATACCCGTGTATGTATTTATTTTATGGGCTGTTATATTGGAATTTAATTTCATCTACCAAACATCGTTGGTATGTTAATTTTTTGCTTTCTTGTGCTGATGTGCGGATGTGCGTGTAAATGTTTTGGGTTTGTAAGGTTTGATGCGGGTGTTCACGAAAGCCTCAGAGTGTGGTTTGAATCGTGATAACAGTAAACACTTTCAAATTGCAGATTCCTATTAGTTCCCTGTGAACGAGGGGTGGGAACTGAAATTTTTTTTATTTTATAAAACTACTGAAAGCCATCTTCAGTGATATGGGATTCTCAGATCTTGCAAATATTTCTTTATTATAGAAATACTATAAGTATTTTCATCATCTTAACCGATTTGTTAGTGAATTCAATTACAAATTTATATACATTATAAAATAATGTATAATAATAATAATGTGAATTTCAGAGTTTTAAAATGTAATAATGAATTAAGTTATTTTTTGATTAAAAAATAATTTATTTGATTTAGCTTTTGTTTTCCCTAATTCTGAATATATAAAAAACTAAAGTTTCTTTTTTTATTTCAGGTAAATAACTTTTAAATTGTTCACGTTTATGGTGAGAAGTAAGTTATTAAATAATACTTAAAAATACTATATTTATTTATTTATTGACAAATTTAGGAAAACCAGTTAAATTACTGACTAAACTGTATTATCTTACGTTACGTTCATTAAGTTAAAATTATAATGCTATAATTATAATTAATTAAAATATAATAATAATCTTGTAATTATAATTAATTATAATACTAGTATAATAATATAATATTATAATTAATAATAAAATAATTATCTTGTTATAATTAGTTATAACGCCAAAATTACGAAGGCATGAAAGCCGAGTTATGTACTATAATAAACATAAAGTAAATTAAAGTAAATTAAGATCAATCCCAGTCAATTCAGTCTAATTTCTGTTTATTAATACTAATTGTTGCTTTCAGTACCAATTTAACAATTTACATACAAAGTTTTCTAATAGTTTAAGTCTATCTGTTAACAAATATCAGTACATTAATGTAAAACAGAACGCCTAGAATCATTATATAGAAGTATCCCCAATACCTGTCTCTGAAATCAGGCAACAGAAACATAAATTCCATATTACGTACTTTGTACCTATACTTCCAATATCTGAGCCACCAAAATGGATTATTTTGTATAATTTTAAGTCTTTTAAATCCTATGTAGGATAGCAAGCTTTTGATGTTAAATTGCAATGAAAGATGTTCCATTATTTTTAGTTACAGAAAAAGTACACAAGATGAAACTACCCGAGTTGCTTAGAATAAAATCTTTATAAAAAACATTATAACTGACACTGAGATCTAGAGTTCACGAGAGTGAAGGTGGTCGCATGTTTTTTTCAAAAAGCTGGTGACATCGTAACTGTACCACTTGAACAATATATAACGGTCAATTCTGAGTGATACACAACCAATCTTCAGAGAATTTTGAAAAGCTAACCGTGGAAGGAGGATCATCCATCATTATGACAATGCAAGCTCACACAAATCAGCTCAAACAAAATAGTTTTTTTTTCCTAAAATTTTTCCTAACGACTTCTCCAAACGTTACACTGTTACGAATAGAAAAAGACTTAAGCTGCTATTTTTTTTGATTAGTAAATAAAACGTTATCGTTATTGATAACTGAGTAACTAATAAAAACAGTGGGGTTAGTAAGAATTTTTATTTAAAATACCCGTGGGTGTACACTTATTGAGGTTGGATGTAAAATAGTTCCCTATATCATATTGAATTATAACAATCATAGAGAATCTACAAATTTTTATTTTATTTATTTTATGGATGAGAATTTTTTACTATTAAGATTTAAGATTTATAACTTTTCTTTTTATTTAGCCAAAATCATTACTCAGATAGACAGACAGACAGATAGTCAGAAATATTAGTAGTCAAGGAAAGGGTGATTTTAGTCTTAGAGATATTCGTTTTATGCAAATTTCCAGCTGACATGTGGCGATGTAAATTACGCCATCAAACGGGGTGTTTCGGTTGCTCCGAAATATATGCTGGTTCTTGTTGAATGAAACTTTTCCCTCTTGTCATGTGAATGAAGAACTGTTGCCGGCGAGTCCTGGCATAGGGGTGAGCCAGGATATTTGTTTTGTTCGGGCATTAAATGACGTTTTGAAATTACATTATTTTCTGTTTAAGCGCGGAAGTGGAAGTTTACAAGTTCTTATTTGTTTGTTGAGTATTTTTAAAATTGTTTGGTAAGCAGCGCTAATGAACAAGTAAAATCATTTACGTAAGTGTGTTTGCACAAGGGGTAAGGATCGGGGTAAACAAATATCGCATTGTATTGTGCATAGTTGTGTTTAAGCACCACTGATGGATGATTGCAATAAAGTAACAATTTCATTTGAAGCTGAGCAACAAAACTTAATTTGTTTTCATTCTCAACTTTCATTTGGCAAATTTTGTTTAAAATTCCGTAATTGCTTTGATTTGTTGCCGCTCTTAACACCTTGTGGGAGTGCAAAGTGACAGCCTTATTGACACTATAAATCAACATCAATGTCAATGCACATATCGGGCAATAAATGCCAGCCTTCTTTATTTTGATATATTCTCAACGCTAATTTCCCTTAGGAACTGAAGTCTATTAACATGAAGAATGACACTGAAATGCAAATGAATGACACGTGTAAATTTTTTTATACTAGGAGCAGTGAATGTGTTTAAATATCTAAAAACGGATCCTTTTTTCTTTTTACAATGGCACTTATTTCTATGTGTCAAGTAATCAGTGAAAGAAGTTTAAAAAGCACAAAATTTATCGTATATTTTTGAAACATTTTAATACCTTTCACCCGCATAATGTACGTATGGTATATTAAGTTTATCAAGACGTTGGGAATGCAGTGAATGTATCAGTGTAAAGAGTTTTAATATATACTGTGGGACGTTGGAACAGCGCACTGTCCAGCAAATGGCCTCATAGGAACCTTTTCCGTTCTTCAATTCTCGGATGTCGTTATTGAGAGTTACAAAGAGTTTCCTAGTTAGTAAGTTAGTTTCTTCTGTGCATTGTGGGCAGCGTCTACATTTCAGCTGCATGAGTAGAAATAGGTTTTAAAAGGAATCTAACATGTTATGTATCTTAATTTCTCGGAAAGCAATTTCAAGTTGTAGCTGCTTAAGAAATAATTGATTTTAAAGGGAACTGCATATTTGGATCCTTAGTTTCCTTAGAAATAATTGATTTTAAAGGGAACTGTATATTTGGATCCTTAGTTTCTTGAAAGCAGCTTCACATTTTATCTGAAGAACAGACAACTTGATATGCAAGAGTTCTTAATTTTTTTAAGTAGATGCTACTTAGAACAAAAGAGGTATTAAGAACGATTGTGTGACAGTTCCCACGTAAACCTTTTATGCGTTAGTTACAATTTCTTAGAGGACTTCTTTTAAGATTAAACTCTATAAAATCACCAACATTATTTTTTTAATATGTGTGTAATTTTTAAAGATTTAATATGTGATGCTATGGCTTAGCTGGAAGATGTAAAGCAGTTCTACATTTCTGAATCCTTTATATACATAATATATTAAAAGTTTATATCATTTACAACTAATCACACATATTGCTTCTTTGTTTATATAAACCAATGTATATAAAATATATTTTGTGCTTTTATAGTGCATTAGTATATGTATGCAGCCACTTTTAACTACACAGAAATGCGTTCCTGGTTTTATATTATTTATACTATAGCTGTCGTTTTTAATTGATTCTAGTTATGTAAAGCCCTCAGTTTCTTGAAGTAGATATTTTTAATTCAGAGTTTATATATTATCAAGCTTCTTGTGTTCATAACAATACCTTGATTTGTCAATATTTACTTTGCATCTACTGCGTCTTCAAGAAATATTGAGCTTTCCTACAGTTCACACGGTGCATAGGCCAATACTTAAGATGATTTCGATTCGATTGACTCTTTCTGGACATCTCATATTGCTTTCGTAACTGCATTATTACCTAGTCCAGATAACATTATAAAATCTTGTCTTACTGCTCTAAATAGTAGTTAGTATTTTTTTCATTGTTGACTGAGTAACAATTAAACCATGGATCAATATCAACATTTTAAGTGTTAGAATTAAACTGTAAGTTTATTACTTCAATTTGCATAAAACTTAACGAGAATACTCTTGGAAACACTGTGTGAAAGGTGTTTAAACTTCAACAAAGCCAAAGTTATCTTCTTTTACTTTTTCAAGTAGTGGACCATTAGCATTTCATTTGGTACGCTAGCACTCCTCATTTATCACCGCACCAAAGCCAACGCGAGAGAAAAAATCTCAATATATTTTAAACAAATGCGTTTCGAAACATCGAAAAGGCAAAAGTAAAATGGAGCTTTGGAGTTGCAGGCGGAAAACTAAGCAATCCTTTGACCATTTTTCAACAAGAGATTTCTGGATACTATGAAAATAGTGGAATAAAAGCGAAATATTTTAAAATGTGTTCCGCATTTCAGTTCTTTTGTTTTTCCTAGCTTTACTAAGCAAACTTTAAATTAAAATCCAAAAACGTGGTTTTGTTAGAAATTCAAAAAGTGAAAATAAGAAAAAATACAGTCTTTAAATTTTTTCCATTACTAAACTTGATATGGATATATGGCTTAAAAACGTAACCTAAAACACAACACAAATACATACTAGGATATATATGTTAATGTTGTAACCTGCCTAATAGATCACATAAGGGCGCAACTAATTATTAATTTCGAATTGACTTTAAAGCTTATCTTTATAACACTTTTCGCACAGTTGAGCTAATTCTTAGAATTGATATTTTCAATTATTTGTGGAAGTTTATTGATTAAATCAATTTATTTATAAATACTCTCGTAGTGGTTAATGTTATCTGTGGTTGTATATACGCACACAGTTAAGCACAGTTCGTGTGCACTCATCCTTAACTCCCGAAATTCATTAAGTGTGGCTGCAAACAAAAATTAATCTACTAAGAGTAAGACTTAAATATTAATCCAGTGTGTCTCCATCCAATCTGATTTGTACCTTTCGAAAAGTATTTCGAAAAGTAGTCTAATGTTTATATACAATTCACTAAACTAATCTTATGGAATTATACTTAGTTCTATCAACTATTGCACTGATGAATTATTACCATAATGGATTAAAGGACCATTTAGTACCAGGTAGTATTACTTACATGTTAATGCTTATGTTATTTTAACTCCTAAAACGACTCATTCCCATCAACTACGAGTGTCAGGCAAGGATACCTTCTGTCCCCCTGTTTTTTATTGTAGTTCTGAATTGGGTTTTCGAAATTTTTGTTACCGAAAACCACAAAATAAGCTGGGGACTAATTGAAAGACATGCAGTCAAAACTGGACGTGTTGGTCGCGGGGTCTGCGAAAGCTGGTCTTAAAAAAAATATAAATAAAACTTCACTACAAGGTGACTGACTGATCAACGAATCAGCTTAGGAGTTATCGAAGGTTATCTACAGAAAAAACCCTGTATATACTTATATTTAAATAGTTTATTAAACGACATGTTTGGAAACGTGTATGCTTGGAATAGATTAAATGCGATTACCAAATTTGAATAAAAATGGTTTGCAATTCATCTCTTGGACTTAGGGCGCAAACTAAAAATGTGGTTTTGGAGTTCTAAGGATTTCTAAGCAATGAAATATAAATTGTGTGGTGAACCTCCGTTAATGTTATTGTATACACAATTTTTCGTAAAAACTTTCACTAAGAAAGCTGGGTTATCGTTCTAAATTTTATTTGCAAACAAATGCACTCTTATGTTTGAAATCACTTATCTAATGTTATTTATGTTAGAAGTATGACATATCATTAGTCATAAGACAGTCTGTCAGTGTGTAATATGTACCGACTCATTGACTAATCGACCTAATGAGCAAACGTCTGAGCATGAGTTTGGCATAACAAAACATGCAAGGTGATTTTTCATATTTTAGCTTTCGTGCAAACTGTGGAGAGTTGTTTATATTCTTAAATACATCGTTGAAAAAGGAGTTCTCGTACACATACCGTCGCATGATTTCCGCTGACTTGACAAATAGAGTAAAGTAACTGCTTGAAATTAGAGTTTTGGACTGCTTCTTTCCAATGCTTACTACTTACCGCACCGTGTCACTGAAGGCAGCAAGCAAATTGTGATGTACGACGACGACTCATGATGAAAATGTACAGGCCCATTGGGGGTCGTTATTCGTTTAAGACGACATTTCCCAAGTCAAAATGGTTTTCGTGGAATACAAAATATAAGGTATTTATAAAAAATAACTAGAAAATCTGTGCGCACCCACAAAAGTAAAAAATCGAGCAAAGGGTGAATTGCAAGCATCAAACACTAAAAAAAAGGAAATATGTAAGAATTTAGGAGTTTTTACTGCACTTCGTTAAGTTTAGTTTCCGTTTGTTTAAGTAGTCCACCTGTTTCCGTTTATTAATGTCGGAAGTAGACACTAAGTAAGAACTAAAAAAGAAATCGAACAGAAAACAAAGAAGAGCCACTGAAATATTTGTTGTTAGAATATTAACTAAAGAAAGAACAAAAACAAAGAAAGCATAACAAAGAACAAAACGAACGTAAAGGGAAATGAAGAAGAATGAGCACATGACAAATGCCATAGTCATGCATCAAATATCAATTTGACATGAGTTAAACATGACTTCGGGGAGTGCTAAGACCATGATTTTGCAAAAGCTGATGCTGGTACACCCTTAGGACACCTGCTGCGGGTCAGGTGGCGCCTATGATGAATGTTAATTCAATTTAATTGTAGTGAGCGTGAAAATGTGCTTTTCCTAGAATCATTTTCCTTTCAGCTCATTTCTACTGCTTTTTGTGACATTTAAAACAAAAAAATTATTCAAGTTATATTTATTTGTGTGCGGATTTGTACGAGTTGACGAAGATTAATGACTTTGGTACGCTGATTGAAAAACTTAATGCGGGCGCTGGATGACAATGTTTTAAAGATTAAAATAGAATTTTTAAAGAATTTATGTGCATTAATTTTAAGCTTTCTACTATTTCGAAGCATATATGGATTATTTGTGGTGGATTAATATTCCATGATCGGCAGATGTTGGATTCCTTTCCATATTATTAAATTTTTTTTCATCTGTTTAAATATTCTTTATTTATATTTAGTATAAATTTAAAAAACCGAATGAAACTTTAAAATTGCAGTTCAATATTAGAGAGGAAAAAAAAATAAAGGAAAATGTTTTTGAAAAGTTGACATTCTGAAACATATACTTAGTTTTGAAATACAAATTTAGTATAAAAAGATACAAATATTTTTTGAAAAGTATTGTATGAATAATGAAACAAACTACTTTTATTTCGATCGGCTTTTGAACCGATATGCACCCATGTGTATATATATCCTTTCCACAATTATATTTTAGGATTTAAGTTGGTTAGTTGATTTGTTAAACTGTTGACTCTCCATGAGTCCAATCTGCCTTTTCGTATCCTTTTGCTGCTATACTCTTATTATCAATTGATTGTCCAGTTGTTTGTCAAGGCAGTACTATTCGTTTTTTATTATCCCTAGGTCCCTAAGATTATTGAATAGTAATTTACGTAGTGCAGTTATTACCTGCCTCTAGTGAGCATAGCGTGATTAGAGAAAATAGCAAATAGTGCCTATCAAATTATTTTGTTCAATCTATGCATATATTATTGCGCATAAAGCAATATTGAATAGATTATAAGGTAAAAAACTGCTTAGCTGCTTGTTGTTTTATATAGCAGTCTTATATAAAAGATGCTATATTGAACCTTAAATGCATTACAGTAATGACATCTGTAAACCATGTGCCCATTATAGCTTATTTCTTATTCCTTATTCTCATTCTTCACTTTTAATTTAGAAATCTTTTCACTCTTCACTTCTAAGCCATTCTTCATTTTGCCATTCTTCATCTTCATTTTCGAATTCTTTTCACTCTTCAGTTCTAAGTCAATCTTTATTCTAGAAACATTTTCAGTTTCAGAACCACATATTTACATTTTAGAAAGCATTGGAAGTTGGTTTCTGAAACTCTCCGCAAAAAAGCACTCAACAACTTTATTTCAAATCAAATCGCTAAGTGCGTTCCGCTAGAAACTTTGCGAAATTTGGCATTGTCCTGACAAAAATGCAATGGATTCAGTAAAACAAAGTGAGGTTAGCATGCACTTTACTTTGCTGGAAATATTTTAGTATGAAAAACAGAAATTAAAAAAGAACCAACTTAAGTAAATCAAAGCAAATAGCTGAGGAGGAAGTGAAAGGAGGCGTTTTGTGCGTGATAAAAAATAATTTCCCAGGATAATTGGAACGACAACTAGCATTGGTGTTGTTTGTGTTGTTGTTGTTGTTTTCGATATGGTCTGTGCTACTTTGCTGTTTCATAGAAAAGTTTCGCAAAACTTTTTCCCTAAGTTTTGCTTGTTGTCGTGTTTATTTAATTAGGCTAAAATCTGTTCGTAAAAGTAAAGTGAACAGCCCTTGCGAGAATGAACAACAGCCAAAATATTGTTCTTATCGTTATAATAAAACATGGCGGTTAAATTTGTATATGTCAAACACGCCTCTCTATGAAAGGAACTTCCCTCGCATTTTAGTTCTCACTTGTTTGTAGTTAATTTAGTCCAAAGTTTTGTGAAGTATTTAACGTATTTTTGTTCAGGAGTTAATTATTTGTTTGCTGGCAAAATATACGAAAATACAAAATTAAACAAACAAATAAGTACATCCAAACTAAAACAGTACCGGCGTACACTCACATGGCACGGACACACGGGCAGAGGTACAAGAGCAGGACCAGCTGGATAAGTAAACACAAACGGCTCTCATAACCGTTGACATAAGTGCCAACGGTGCACACATAATTAAAATGGACGGACAGTGTTGCCGCTTCAACCGAAAACATACTTTTCGGGCACAAAGCCTCCCGTTGCTGTTTTCTGTTGTTATTCCTTGTATTCCTTGTACTTTTCCCTAATACGTGAGGAACAATTATTTCATTCGTTTTTTCTATGTTTTTAAATTTTATCACTCAACCTTTTGAAGTCTGCAACAAATTGTGAAAGAACTTAACTTGGCTTAAATCAAAATCTGTAAAACGCATGAGCTTTTATTGTCGCATAAGTGCCCATTGCCGGATTTAAGTAAGAAGTTGGCATGCTAAGGTACGCGTAGTGTGTGAACGTCTCAAAAAATATTGGTTATTGAAATTATGAGAGAAAAAAGCTTTTTGTGTACTTCAATAGTAAGAGTTTTTACTTTAAGGTTAGAGTTCATGTACTCTTAAAATACACAAATAAACCTTAAGTCTTTAAGGAATGAGTGAGTGTTAATGTTAGCTTATTAGTTTGTAGACTTGAATTGAGGACGTCAAGGATTGCTATAGCGCTTTCCAAGTTAAATGCAATCAAAAACGTTGTCTTGTATACTCGGTTCCAAGAGCTCACAAATATTCTAGATATGGTAGCCGAATAGATTGTCAAATCATTATCTTTAGCTTAAAACTGGATTTGTATGTGAACTAATTAAGATATAAGAAAGAATATGGAAATCAATTGGTCATACACTGCGACAGCCATATAACTATACGGTATGATCACACAAGATCTCCGTTGAAATCCAAAATCAAAGACTGAGTATACATGCCGTAACATGCTGGAGAGCATTTGATAAAAGAGTGCTCCTTTCATTTGGATAAACCAAATAAACCAGCAGATTTAAAAAAGTTATGGATGTTATAAAATTAATGAACATGTTTCAATGCTCGTATACTGATTTTCTTTCCTACAAATATTGTATTTAATTTGTTAACGAATTCTTTCAATCAGAATTGAAACTGATCGCTAAATATGAAATTTCAATGTAATGACAGATATGTTTAAAGTCAATCAAGCCCCCAGTCCTCAGTTACTCTAAGTTCCAAACTTCATGAATTTTATGCAACAATTGGTGATTTGTTGCCAATTTTTGGAGTAACTGAATTTATATGCCATCATAAGCAAATTTCTATTTATTTTTTGTGTTTCTTCATTTTTGTCAGCATCTGTTAATGGAGTAAATATCTCTTATTTTTTTTTTATTTATTAATAAATTTATTGCATAAAGCTTTTGTTGACGAAAGAGGATGTGACCAGTACCACACCTCTAGGATTTTAAAGTATTGTACGAGTCCTGTACATTTTTTTAAAAGTTCCTTAGGACTTTTTAAGGGGTTATAAGAGTCCTGTCTGTCGGCACCCTAATAGTCCTCGGAATTTCTGTGATGTATTGGAAAATGTCTGAGCTATATTATTTGGGTGACTCCCAAGATGGCTTTGATATCTATAATTGTGATTGTAGGTGGTAATAAGAGAAACTTCAAATTCGCTGGAAATTGAAGAGAAAAATGGACGCTATGTCGTTTGGAAAATATCTAAAATTTATTTGAAAAACCCTGTTGTTATTTCGATTACTGTTATTTGGTTCTATATTGCGCTATAGATTTTGTACTAATCGTAGTTTTTTTTATTTAATATTGATAGAACTATGAATTCGAATTCTGTAACATTTTCATGTACATTTGATGAGAAACTTACGACAGTAGTTAGAATAGACATGGCTTGAATTAAAATAATTCAATAAATTTAAGTTTGTTCAAATAGATAAGTTAATAATTTATTAATATTTTCTCTACGACCTTGTAGATATTTTATATAAATCTGTTTTACCAACCAAATCCGCTCCTGAAACTGCATAAGCAAATGGGCAGGAGTATTTGTTGAGTGGAAAACAAAATACGTTTGAGTATTAATTTTACATTTTGTGGCATTAATAATTTTTACTTTCACTTTATGCTTTTTTTTAATACGATTTTGTTTGCACTGCTATTTCGTTAGGAAGTAGCAAATATAGGGGAGAAGAGGAAAGAAGCTACAGAGTGTACGTATTGTATCCATTTTAGTCATAGGCTTAAGAAAGATATCGTACGTGACCCGTGGACCATGAGTACTTACGTTTGTAATTTTTATGTCCTGTTTGGTCCTTGGTTTGGCACAAGGCAAGTGGCGTGGAAAAATTGAAGTTTCATGGAGCTTTGTTCTGGTTTAAATAATATTCTTCCTAATTTTTTCTAAGCACTACACGAAATTAATTTTGAAAGAAGAAAATTATTTTAAAATCTTCCATTGTTCTTTTAATACAAAAAATATTTCTTTTTCAAACTGAGTGTGAAGGAAACTAAACAAAATTTTGGAAAGCAATTCCATTACCAAGTAAATAAAATTAAATAAGATTGATTTTGAAGTGAGCAGCTCATTGGAGCGGATTACAATGCAAACAAAAAATCTGAAAATCTGAAGTTGTACAATAATCCCTTAGTCTCGGCTAGAAATTTACATTTTTGTCGTGTTTACTGATTTTATTGATTTGTTTTAATTTTTTTGCGAGACATTTTATGTAAACGCATTCATAATCTATTAGATGCTTTTACAACGATAAACTAGGTACATAGTTAAAATTTTTTATATCCAAACATTGACAATGATATCCTTAATAAATGATATATCTCACGAAGACATAGCTTTGAATTTCATAAACTCAATCGGAATTATTAGGAAAAGAGTATATTGAGTCTGTAAAAGGCATATAAACTCTAACAATATATTGACAATGAAAATGCTTGAAAAACTCATATTCAGTAGAATTTATTTTTTAAAAAGATTAAATAATTAAAAAGCAGAATTTAATTCCTTGAGTCTACTACAATTGTACAAATTTGTTTACTTATTGGTAACTTTTATTGTTTAGAAGTTAGAAGTTAGTTAGAAGTATATATGAAGATATATAAATAACTGATTACACAGATAAAATTATAATGGCTTTTTATATATGCAAATTTGCTTTCTTCAACCTCACTTTAAATTATGAAGAGTTCCTGAATATATTCAGAGTGTACCACCAACTTACAGTTATAGAGGTCATAATTATAACAATCTGCAGGAAAGCTCTAAAATTAATAACATAGGAACTTCAAAAACTATTACTTAATCTTCATAATCTCTTATCCAATACGACTACAATACTGACGGAAATTATTGAGAGATCAGTAACTCTCTTCATTAATAACTTATGTGGTCAAAAATAATAAAATACCACATATTAATGTCCAGTTTCGCCACGCCTATGATATTCTTAGGAAAAATACTGATGATAGTTCTCAACGGAAAAGAAACTGTCTTCATTGACAACATATGTGCTAATAAATAGTAAAATGTCACGTATTGATGTCAAGTTTCAACGCATCTATGATCATTTCTGGAAACATACTGATAGTCGTTGTTGATGGACCAACAGCTATATTGATATTGATAACTTAGTTGATCAATCAACAGTAGAATGAAGTATACTTACATCAAGTTTTAGTACGTCGGTAATGTTCAAGGGTGAAGAGAAATTGATATTGAAACTACTCATAAGAACTTGGTTTCGAAGCCCATTATAAGAAAATATAGGTAACATATACTTTATGTTTATTGAAAACACATATCGAACACAATATTAATAGAATACATATGTAATTTATGCATCTTTATGAAGGATACACAACTTTCAGAAAAGTCAAAGTTTTCTCCATCCATTTAGTTTTTTATTTGGTATTAGACTACAGCAAAATTTTCGAAATAGGTTTCCGTGTTGGGCGTAGCTATAAAGTGTAAAAGAGGGACAAAGCAACGATTATTCAAATAAAATAAAAATCAGAATATTGTGACAAACTTTCTGTCATATTTCTAATTCAAGATTATTTAATTTTCGTTAAGAGGTTATTAACGACCTTTTTTCATAAGAAAAAAGATCACATTTTTAATAGAGTGATGACCACCTACCTATAATCTTTCCTATTCTCATATGATTATTTTAAAGTGTATTACTTTAACACTAAGTATTACTTACTGCTGCATGCATTGTTAGCTAAAATGTATGTCAAAAATGATTTTATCCTTCTTTTCCTACTTAATGTTTTGGAAGTGCATTTATTTGAATACGCTTTGAAATGTTAAAAGCAGTGCAACAGTTTCGATCCAGATTCCTCATGTGGGTGAAATGATTTCTGAAGACTTGCCATACAGAATGTTGAAAGGCACTTAAAATCTTTGAGCTGTGGCAGTTACTTCGCAATCGTTGAAGACTTTTCATATAGTGGCATTAAGATATGCTCGTCCTTTTTGTATTAGGAAATATAACATGCTATCGCCTACTTAAAAGCCTTTTACTGCTGAACTTCAATTCAATGCAACTTATAACAAAGTTTTGCCTCTATTTAAATGCAGTTGTGAAACATTTTTAGTGAAAATTCATCGAAATTTTGTTCGAGAAATTCTTAAAAGTTCTCTGGCGTGTTTTGATATGATGTTTAAAGGCAAGCAGATGTGAAATCGTTTAAAAGGAGGTCAGTGAAGGAGCACAGCTTAGAGAGCAAACATTTTTGAATAGTGAAGTTAAAAGTACAGAATTGGATGGCAAAAATCATTTGAAATATTCAAGAACACTTTGCATTCAGTTTACCATCAAATAATTTAAGAATATGAATATTTTTCAAAACATTTGGTTGACTGCGTTTCTTTACTGCTATGTGTACAGTGGATAGAAGAGAGAGATTGCACTTTACTTAGTACAGAAGTTTTGTTTTAAATCAAAATATTTTATTTTTTTAAAAATTGTATGTCCAATTTGTGGAAACTTTTTGGATCAGAATAAAATATGTCAAGTACGAGCAGAATCTGAATGGATGAAAAAGAAATAATGAAGTGGAAATACGTAATATTTCAGCTCAACGAACAATAGAAGTGAGATCATATCTACAAACGTTTAATGGAATTGCATAAGATTGAAGCACTAGAATAGATAGAATATTTAAAATCAATTTATAGCTTCTAGCTGAGAACTCAATCGCAAATCTATATTAATAGAAGACGAATTGTGTTCGAGAACCAAATAATTTTGTAATGTAAGTGAACAATTTTGATATTAAATAAATAATATTCATGTAATACATAATTTTCCAACTTCCCCTGTGCTGTCAGTGTAGCATTTTCCAGCTTAAAAAAACAGGCGAAGCAAATGAGTTCTTTTGGTAAAGGAGGACAAAAAAAGTACTTTAAGTAAAAAAGAAATTTCCTCAACGTCTTGGAACCCACGTCACTGTTGAATATAATAAGTTCGAAGTTGTGAGACTTTGCTTATTTAACAACCAGTTTAAACACTAAAAATGACGCCAGTTTAGAGATTCACCGACTCTTTCTAATAGATGTTACTTTGGATCTCTCTCGACAAACAGAAAGCATGCTCTACAAGTCTCTTAGTATGCCTGTCCTGCTGTGTGGTATAGGAACTTGAATAATTACTAGCAGAGATGAGAAAGCGTTAGACGCACTCGAGAGAAAAATTCGTTAGAAGAACTACGCTCGCTTACGCATTGAGAACGCGTATCGAATTAGATGGAACGATGAGCTGTACTGCGACATTGACATAAATGAGTGTATAAAAATTCAGCGGCTTCACTGGCTTAGTCATGTTGTGTCAAAGGAATAAAATATTCTGGCTAGAAAGGTTTTTGATTTCGTGCCCGCAGGTGGAAAATGTTGTAGAGAATGTCCGCATTTTCGGTGGAATGGCTAAGTGACGACTCGACGCGGTCAAAGACAACTCACGTCTATAGTGGCCAAGTAAGTAAGTAAGTATACAAAATCCAAAGCATTCGCAACAGGAATAAAGATTTTAATGCTAATTTTCTAGACAATCGTATTCAATTACTGAACCGAAGACAGCCAATAGTTTATCAAAGACTTCAAATGGTTTTAAATTTGAAGCAGTCCGCAGCTTATACATTATATTAAATGCTACAATTTTTACTGCACTTTTTAGATACTTCACACATATTTCGTGCTGATGGAACACCTTTTGAAAAATCTTTAATATTGTGATCATCATCTGCAAAACTTTGGCAGTTCAATAGAAAGAGCTTCGCATCCTTTACTATACCCCACAACTAAGACAACATGGATCAACTTTGGATTTAAAGCTGTGTAGACATTCCTTAAAGTGATCATGATTGGCAAAAGTCTATTACATTGCTTTTCAGATAACGAAACATTTAAAATGAGTACAAATATGCATCTTCTCTGCGATATTTTCCATCTTTGGTTTCACACTTGTATGTTGTGGTTTCAGTCCTTGTATTTTGAGGGTTTTGATTGTACTATGTAGAAGCGCTGAGTTTCGCTCGCTAAAATATGTATTAAATATTTTTTATTATATTTTCGTTTAGTGATCTTAATTAAGATTTCAAACCGAACTCTAATCGGCCCAAAAATATTTTTAGAACAAAAAATTTATACTTGGCCATTTTTTAAACTTAAAATTTCTAAAGCCCTGCTTTACTGCTTTGAAGTCTCAAATAAAAACTGTCAAAATACTTTTATTTAATAATAATACACTTCGTGCAAAACTTAAATCATTAAAGTAACACCGTTAGATATTACTCTTCAATATATAGTAGATAGTGTAAAACTAATATAATTTTAATCTCATTTAATCGCAAGACTCTTCTTATCATTTACTGTCAGTTTTTGTAAATTTTTCAAGGATTATTATATTATAAGTTGCGTAGTTACACTTAATATAAATTAATTACATTTCCTAATTGGCATTATTTTTTGTTTATACGCCTTTTAGTTGGCTTAGTGCTATGCAACACATGTGTACACACACACATACTTATACAGGCATTCTAAGCACATATCCTAACTCCAACAGGAGATTAGAGTCCCCAAAATTTATGCCCCAAAAAGTAACAAAGCCTGAAAGTGGCAATTATTCATTTTATGAGCTATTCCAAGTAAAACATGTGAACCATTAAAATTAAAAATTAGCTACCCTTAAATAAAAAAAGTCCTAATAAATATACTCGAAAAGGGATTAAAAAGCACGCACACGTCCATATGCCGCCCAGATATATACCCATTTAATCAGAGGCCTTCTACACAAAGCATACAATGTTGACGACTTGCATAAAGCCAAGAAAATGAATATTTATACGTTGACAACATTACAGCTTGTACCCCAAAGTATTACCGAGAGACCAAACTGGCACTGGTGGTAACGAAAATACTAACACCAACACCAACACCAACACCGACACCGACACTAACACCGTTGCCAACACCCAACTACATGTCAAAATGTAAAAATGTACGGTGGCAACATCAAAGAATATTTACATTTAAACGTTGGCCACCCCGAGTGGAAGAATTAAATGGAAAACAAATTACTTTAAATCTAGCAATGAAGAAAAATTAATAAAACGCTCAACGAACTAAAAACTTTTCTCCGAAATCCGTTCAATGTGAATGCGAATAATTGCACTTTAACAACAGGCACGGCACTGCCTGTTCACACAGCAAAAATATGAAAACCAATTATCAGTTAAAAGCCACTCAAAGGATATGCATTAAATTTACATAAGCATTGCTCACAACTAACTCAGCGTACGTGAGGTATAACAGTGCGTATGAGTAACTACTGAAGTCAGTGGTAGCAAACCCAAAAGGAGCAAACCCAAACGTCCAAAAACAATAGCTGAGACTGCCGAAATTTCGTTTTAATGGCAAACCTGCATACTTTCCCCCACTTAACTATATATTAGCCAATCTCACACATACCTCAGCTGTAGTGGGAACTATTGGGAGTAAAGATTTCTGCCTGTAATAGAATTTTAATCTGTTTTAAATGGTGGCAAAACCACATGCAAACCGAACTGTGCCTTACTTTGTCAGTTGAGGAGATTTCACTACGAACTTCTATTATTTGGTGGTAGCCTAAGAATGTGCTTCTACTGGGATTAAGACAGAACTTTGTCTAACCAAATTTTGGAAGTGAATGCGGGCAAGTGTATGTAAATTATTTTAATAAAATCTTTGCAGAGATTTTAGGGATAATATTTTGCCATTTCTCAAACAATTTTCTTAATATAAATATTAAGATAAACTAATGGGCCATTGAAGCATTTAAGTGAGCTTACTCAGTTGAGAAGTAGGCATACGTATACGCATTTCTTAAGATCAGGCTTTATAACAACCAAGCTTCATAAGTTTTTCTTTTCAGTTATGAACGAGTAAATGCAGAAAACTTTGATAGTTTTTATTACTTTTTCAATTTTTAATAGTTTCAATATTGACGATAATAGTAGAATTAAACAGTGTAGTAACTATTTATAAAAAGGTAGCCTAGCAAATCACATACTTCAACAGTGATAAGAAATCACATATTTGATTTACTATTAAATTTACTATTATTTGATTTACTACTAAGGAATACTTTCGAAAAATATATACTACTCTAATATTTGCATATGATAAATTGACTTTAAATATCCGTTTTAACAAAAGCAACTAAATTCTTAATATAAATTAGTATTTTCAATAGACACGTTTTGAACCAATAGTAGTAAAATTGCAACAACAAAAATTTTTTTTTATTATTTTTACTTAATTAAATTTTTGGCTGATCATACAGTTCTTTTAAGTATTGTCAAATACCTACCATCCGTGGTCTTTTAGAATTACTCCTTATATTTAATTTAATTTGTAAATAATTTTTTGAGACTGCAAGTACCAGGGATTAAACTCATACCCTGCCAAATTTGAAGCTTAGAGTCAGTGTTCACTTGCCAACTTCAGCCATAGCTTTGGATGATAATTCTGACAATTCGCTTATATTAAAAAAATCTGCAGCCAGGATAACTTTATGCAATTAAATTGGATAGCCTGTCTCACATATACTTCATTTTAAATAAAAGTACATATGCCACACAATACAGTGGGATCATATTTCCTATCTTTCACTTCTTTCTTCAATATAATCTAAAAAAGAATTGTTAATTAGAACAGACTTTAAAAACTTGATTTGATTTCAAGAAAAAAAACCGGGCTTATCACATATCCAGACCAAATATCAAGTAATACTGTGGCTTGACATTTTGTTGATGATGATTTCGTTGAAACAGTATATCTTTTATATTTATATCTTCAATACTAACTGAAAAATAATAGTCCAAAATATTGGTTTGTGTTACACCTTTGTAATTTAAAAGAAAATTCAGGTCTCTCATAAATCCAGATCAAACCACAAAGGAGTGGTGTCATTTTTTTTTTACAGCCTTCCTGTGGCGATGAAGGTAACATTTTTCACTAGTGACTTTTGAGAATTGTCTGGAATAATAATGCGTTATGCTCATCTTGTTATGGGAATTTATTATTGAAATATCCATTATACGAAAACTAATCAAACACTACTATTCGCCAGCTAGAAATTGCACAAAGTCAGGCTCTAAGAAGACTTTTCAAAGTACCATGGTACATTAGGACGAATGATATCCTCAGGGACTTTAAGATTGTTCGCATCAAAAAATACATAATGGATAGAGCCCTGAAATTATTTGCAAAAACTGACAGACTTACCAACACCGCATTATTGAATCTCAGAATGTTTACAGGGTCCTCGGGAAGGTATGCAGATCTGAGGTCAGTTATTGTTTAGTCTAATGAAGTGATGAACAATAATCCAGTCAAGGCGTAAAGAGGAGTTTTGATAATATCTCGAGTTAAGAAAGAGCAAAAGTGCTCAAGTGCACTGGCTCAAATAGCTTCAACATAATTATAATTATTATAAATTGTGAACAAGACCAAAAATCAGGTCTATGTAAAGAAATTATGCGGTATGTCCTACTATATAACAACGAGACAAAAACCAAAAGAAATCGATGACAAATAACAAATGTGTGACTTTCAAAATACTGTAAGGAATGAAGGGATACGAAGGAATACAGAAGAATATGGAAGATGTTGAAGATCGGGAAAACCATATGCCCAATAAATTATTGACTGAAACAATAAAAATTTTGGCATATTTGGCAACACAATTTTGTCTATAATGATCACATACATCACATATAAAGTAATAGTTAAATAGAAATGTATTACATACATTACATTTCAGTAATTTTATTATAAGTTGAACAACGAATATAATTTCATTTTTATTGCACTTAACTAAATTTCTAATATAAATAAAGTATGGAATATTCGTATTATTCATATTACTCAGATACAGACTGCTTCTGGTATGTGTATTTTTTGTACAGTAAGGATATAAGAATAATAATTTTTTATTTATTTAAATGTGCAGGTGTATTCCTTACTGCAGACAAGAAGAAAGAACTTAAATTTTAAAAATTACTGAAATTTGCAGATGTATAAGTAAAAAATCCAAGTATCTGAAATCAAATCGAAATAAAGAAAAATAAATATTTAAATGAAATTCTTTTGGGCTAAAATACTTACTTGAGCAGACATGTAGATATGTATCTCGTATCTGCACTATTATAAATATACTTGAAGAAGGAAGAGGAATATATATTCACATATAAAAAGAAGCACATTGGAAATACAAAAACATTTTCTTCCATATGGAACAAGAATATTACAATAAGAGCACTTTAATTTACTTGTTTATTCGTTAGATTTGCTAAGATACAGATAGAACATCAAGTAATGCAAAAGTAAATGTTTCAAAATAAACTTCAGTATATCATTTAAATAAAAAATATTGTAAATATTAAACCAAATCTAAACAAATTTTGTTTTTTTTTATATTACGATATTACAATATTACAAAAGAAAGAAATATTCTTTGTTGTTTCTGCATACAAATCAACTTAATTAAAACACATTTTAATGAAGCTGAAGCTTATATATAGTTTTACATAATCTTTAGCAAACACATTTGCTTAAAGATAATTTCTAAAGCAAATAAATGATTAGTATCCTTACCAGTGTACCATTGTTTTATTCCATAACAAAAAAAAACAACAAAAAAAAACAAGAAAATAGCTGGAACCCTTTGTTGCAAAAGGTATTTCAACAATTCCTAAAATCCAACACACACACTGATCCAGAAGTATGGGAACGTAAAACGTGTGGAATGCAAAATATTTCAACAAACAGTTCTACACCCACCCATATTAGTAGTCCGAGTATACGATAGAGGAGGAATCTTTAATAAAATCAAAACAAGAAGGACATAAAGCTGCTTTGTACAAAGCATTCGGTACATATCTGCATATAATGCTCAGTGAGTAAGAAATATTTATCTAATTGTTGCACTTATGCAAAATACTCGACTTCCACATGGGACTGTCAGTTAAATATTGTAAACACAGAAATTCCTTGGAAACGCATTCAAATATATTCACAGGAGTAAGCTGGGAACATCTATTGTGCAACGATTTATTTCAAATTGCAATTTTAAGGCATTTTATCAAGAAAATAAAATGCATTTATTTTATGAATTGTACTTACAGGATGTCCCATAAATAAGTGACATAAATTTGATAGATGATTCCAGACACTCCAGATGATAGCTCTAGAAATTGCAAAGAAATCTGTCGGTTGCGTGTGAAATTCCATCCGAAGAAACTTTTAATCGTATTGAATTTGTGATTAAATTTGTGACTAAGTCTTTAATCCATTGATCATCATTTATTATAAAGCCTTAACTATTTCTGTACTTGAATGAGTTTCAATAGCGACGTTGACTCATATGTAATTTTAGTACTAAGTTTTAAGATTATATGGGTCATTCTTATACAAATTGTATGGATTTTAGCAAAAAATGATATCACTTTCGATTTAACATAGCTTAAATTTTTTATGAGCTCCTTTCATAGCATAAGAAAACCTTTCTCATTGCGTGTTGAAGTTAAAACCTCTCACAATTTATCTTTGTCAAGCTTTAATAATCTTTTATTTACTTTTATATAATTAATTAAATAAATAACGACAGTTTTTATAATACACTTGAAGAGAATACCACACGTTTTATTTTAAAGTTTTGATCAGACTTCACGTCTTTATATTTACCTAAATAGCCAACATTGCTTAAAAGAAATAAGAGAGAAATTGGAGATATGAGTCCATGGGTTTTTGTGAATTAGCATTGTGAATACATTTTTAAACGGCCATATCGCAGGCTCTGTAAATTTATTCAGTTTGTTTATGCTCCATACACAAATAATTAATGGATGGATATGGAGTTAATATAAAAACACTACAGAGGCGATAAATTACTATAAAGATCGCTTACACCGCATGGTTCGCCTATTAAACGGACAAAATGTTTTTTAAGAACTTACATCAAATGTCGTGGAACTCTTAACATGAATAACTTCTGGAGATCTTTGATGACTATTACAACAAATACTTTGACATCTCTAGTAGACGAACAGTTCAGATAGTGTAGAGGTAGTGTAGAACTAATTAGTTTTTTAATTCATTACTATAACAAGAAGGTTCATAAGTCGTGTCGTGATGAGCCGTTTTTTTTTGCTTCCGTTTTTAAAAAAACTAGATGGTTAATGGTTAATCCCAATCAAAAAAAATTGGAGTTTTAAAAATGTGTCTACAATGCTAACTCTCAAAATCCCATGAATTCATATCTCCTATAAAAAACTTTTCAAAATTTATTCTTAACATGGATTTCTTATTTTATGAAACCAGCTCATAACAAAATTTCAACCAAAACGGAGGTTATGGGATTAAAAAGGTGTCCGATTTGTAAAAGAATAACCTATATATATATACACATTAGTCAAAAGTGTATTTTTAACATAAACTTCAGCTAATCATTTAATTGAAAGAATCAATTTACTGGGGTATGCACTTGGAAGAATGTATGTGAAAATAATTCATTAGAATTGACATTAAACACATATATTTGTGATCAAGTAACAGCAATAACAATATTCTTACATTAAAAGCACTTAATCCTTATCGAAATAAACTTAAAAAAGATTTTGAATTTCTTTGCTACATATTTTTAAGCCTAAAGTTTTTACTTATGCATTTAATAATCAGATATAAAATTGTAACTAACCACCTCCTGGACCCCAACAAATTCCTCACCAGTTTCATTTTTGCACTGGCATATTTGAATCGTGTGTATCATATAAAGCTAAACAGAAAATGCGTTTATATTTTTGATACATCAGTTCTCGAGGGAACCTTCTTCCCCTGAGTTTTGTGAACACTCTTCTTCTGAGTTTTGGGTACTTGCTTCATATTCAGTAAATAGAGAGTTGTTCATCAAAGACTGGGTTAACATTTCTTCCATAGCCAGCATTTCAATTCGTTGAGCTGGAATAAAATTTGTGAATAGCTAATAAAATATACTTTATTAATTTCAAACCTTTGTCCTCTTCTATAAGAATAAGTTCTCTCAATACTTCAATATTGTCTATTAAACGCAGTTTTTGTTCAAAAGAATTATTGACTTTGTCAAACATTTTTGATATATGCTTAAGTTCAGATTTCTGGGATCTAGTTGGACTAATATTTAAGGAGGTTGCTCCTTCTTCTTGGTCCGAATCTTTTGAATGATGTGTGTTGTGTGTCTTACTGATTGCCACCGCTTTCAAATTAGACGAAACATTAGCAGATCCAGCAGTTTTAATTTTCGTGGTATCATCCTGTAAGCCTAACAGCTTTTGTAGCGCATCTGGTTCCAATATATCCAATTGTTGGAGCATATCCACATCGCAACCTTTAAACATCTCAGTGGTACTGCAGTCCAACACCTTTTGTATTCTCGATAATTTTTTAATAAAGTTCAATTCCGTACTGTTCCAAATTCCTTTTTCAAATGCACTTAACTTGATTGTTTGATTTGGATTACTTTCAACATTGCCATCTGTCACCAATGGCTTAGTTGAATTTTGTTCTTTCATAAAGTTTAGTGATGATTTACGAACACAAGGCTGTTTTGCAGAATCTACAGAATAATCGTTCATTGTGTATTCATTAAATAAACTTGAATATAATTCCTGATTAAAGGACATAGGGAACTTAGAAGCTTTATCTGCATTTGATGCAATAGAGTATTGCTCTTCGAAAGAAGTTGGTGCTGTAAACCCTGTAGCGAGATTTTCCGTAACTGTGTTTTCCTCAGGTAGGCTCATGTTAAATTCTTGATTAATTAACATGTATGATAAATTGTCTAAGGGCATAGATGCAGAATTCTCATTTTCCCAGTCTGGGTATTCGAAACTGAGTTGTTCCAGTAAATCATTACCTGCACCGTCCAAGTAAGAAGCATACCCAATCTCTGATTCATGAGATTCATTATTTTTTGTACTCATCGCAAAAGGTTTTCTTTTATTTGTTGCTCCATTTTCAAGCTTTCTATTTTCGATTCCGGAATTGGAAGTAAATGGATTGAATTCATTCCACACTTGTTGTTCATTTAGAAAAGCTTGAAGCATTTGAAACTCGTCAATTGACCTGTGATTTGATAATTCTTGCGGAAGCTTTGTTTCACTACCGCGCTTGTTTTCGAAACCTTCAATAAAGCTACTATCTATAGTTGAAGATAAAATATTGGCACGCAGCGAAGCTTCGGCTGCAGTTGGTTTGGATAAAGGGTTCAGTTTACGTAATGGTCTTCTAGCATCTTTTTTGCGTGGATTAAAATTAATCTTTGAAACAAATTCAGTTTCGGTATCATCAAGCCACATATTCTGGCTTTGTGATTCAAGGAAATCACGAAGCACTTTTTTTGGATTTTGTGAGTAATTATTTGGCCAGTCCAAATCCTTTTCACGATTCAATTTTCTGGACACCTCAGCAGAATTTTTCGCATAACCTGACTTACGCACCGCGCCCTTTGACACATCAGTTAAATGTTTATTCGAATTAGATCCAATATCTACACCGTCGCCAATTAAATCATGACCTCCTGATTTACCATTTAGATGCGGCTTTGAAACAAACTGCTTTTTGCTTCCACATTTGTTATCATGTTGATCTTAAAAATAAGAGCATAAGTTTTGACATTTAGTCGAACATTGATAATTTTTCTCAAATTTTCGAGAGCACTTACCTGGTACCAACTCATTTTGGACTACCAACATAGGTGGTTGGCCAGACTTACGTGAAACATTCACACTCATAACTTGTTTTTTTGAGCATTCTGGGTCAGTGTTATTAGCACTAGAAACACCATCTCCAATGGATTGGGTACCCGTAGACTGCTGCATTCCACATTCAAAATCTATTTTACAATTAGACTGTGGCTTCTTGTCCGTAGACAAATACATAATAAATTTTGAAACTAAAATTTTTATTTCAAGAAAAGTTTAAAAAGTTCTCGACTTAAAATTTACATTCAAGTAACGAAAAAAATTTGAAGGCTAAAGTTTTTCCCAAACTCTCGATAAGTTCAAAATTTTTGATTTTTATAAATTTGTATATACTTTTTTTTAACTTCTAATGTCAAAGTCTACTTAACTAATTTAAGTAAAAATTTTTGAATTTTTGTTTTTACTTTTAACGACTTCTTTGTTAAAAATCCTGACAAGTTTTTTAAAAGTGTAAGGATTTTTTTTATAGAATCTAGAAAAAATTAGAAGGGTTATGGAACAGATAACAGGGTGCTGGTTTTTTTTTTCATTTTGAGTTCTCTATATAATTCAAATAAACCATATATATTGGGTATAATAATGTACGTCTCTTTGGCTGTCTGTTCGTAAAATGAGCTCTCAGTACTTATGATATTTAACAGGAATAATCTATAAGCGCGAAAGCTTAAAAACTCAATAGTTAAGTCCTTAATAGTCTCTTAACTGTAAATAAACTTCTTTGGGTAGGGGTTATAAATTGTGTAACACTTTTACTGAATTGTCTATATGTGCTGTTAAATTCATAATAATGTATAAATATGTATTCATTTCTATGTCATTATAAGTAACTTCTATTTGATATTTTGTAGGAATGTCACTGTATATATGATATTAAAGACAATCTGGGATTATCTCTCATATTATCTCATCTGCTACTTTTGAGTATCTTTTTGTATTTTAGAAATTTAAAAAAAAATTACATGGTGCCATGTCTGGAGCATAGAATAGCATAATATTAATACTATATTCCATCACAAGTTATTGAAATATCCATAAATTTCCTAACAAAAATTTGATATCACTCGTTTCATATTCAAAACTTTCTCAAAAATGGATTCTCATGAGCTGTAAATTAACATATTTCTATTCGTTTAATCGCCTTATCGAGTCTTATTTTCTACCTTATTTCTTAGCAAATAAGATTTATTTAATTTTTGGTTTCAAAGTATATAATCCTGACGTCATCTATTATCTTTAAAACATTTGTAAAAATTATTGGCGATATAAAGAGTATCTGCACTTTTGTAGTACATTTTTGAAGAAACATGTTCTTAACTTAAAAGTAATTTTTATAAAGTTTATGTAAAATAAGTGCAAATATTTATGACTTCTTATCATTTTTCGAGTACCTCCATAATTCCAGAGGTGTAGAACTTCTGGTCACTTGGTCAAACGAGTAGCTCTTCGGTCGGCCAATTTTTTATTATGAAGAGAGATTTACAAAGAGCGTAATACCACAAATGCTAGTTACATATTGCAAAGTCCTGGTTATATGGTAGAGAAATTCTAATGAAATTCTTTTAATTTGTTTCGAATCATCAGAAATATCTTGACATTGTGATGATGGAACATTCTTCCTATTCTGTTGATCAATTTTGGTCGCTTTTTCTTGATTGTTTCATTTAAATGATCGACTTGTAAGCGAATTAACCGTTGCACCAGTTTGAAGCACCTCGTAATAGAAAATTCTCTTTCAATTCTATCAAACACTCAACCTTGTTTGTCACTCATCCCGGTCTTGAAGTTATTTGTGGAGAGTTACAGGCGTTTGACCATGATTGCATAAGTTAGATATTCTCTTATTTAAATTATTTTTCATCGTCTGTAATTATTGGTTTAAACAACGTTTCTTTGATGGTAATTCATCGAATTTCTTCGCGTTAATTTATGTGTTCCCCAAACATTGAGTGTCTTTGCGTAGCCTGTTCTTTTTATTAATTTCAAACTATCATATGGTTGATGTTTAGTGTCTCCTACCATCTGACAGCCTACGTATCGTTTTTGTTCCACCAGTTATAAAATTGCATCGCCTTTTTTAATGGGCGAACCTATTTTTATGCGACTTATTTTAAAATCTTGGTTGTCACCTAAGGCCTTTTGCACTTTGTATGCTTCACTGTACTTGATTTAATTTTTAGCATAGATTATATATAAATAATAAGATAGGATATTTTGGCTCATAAATTATTGCAAACACTCTAAAGTAGATATGCTTTAGCTACCCAGCAAAAATTAAGCATCGCACCTACCTAATCGTGAACTCGCAGTGCAAACAATCGGTAATCATCTATAGATATTATTATCTCAGTTACATTATTATCTCAGTATTATTATCTCAGTTTATTGATTGCTCATAAATAAATATTTATAAAGCTTAATAAACACCTTCTAATGTTAATAGACCCATTTTACTAATTTCGTTACTGTTATTAAGCAGGTGCGCATTTTTAAGTGAATTTTTTCTTAAATAAGTTATTCGTGGGTAATCCGTCAAATATAAACTAACAAGCAATATTTTATAGAGCAGAAGTACACATATGAGCTGTAGTACAAACACAAAAAATGCACATTTATTTAATTGGACCATATTAATCCGAGCCTTAATTGCCCTCATCACTCCATGAGCCGCACTTCGTACGTGAACTCTTCTCATCAGCATCTATTTATGTAGCTGAAAATATAAAAGCGTAGAAGCATCCTTGAGCCATGACCTCCCCAATATAATTTTATATTAAAATTCATAATAATGTGACATGGAGCTTATTACTGTTTTACTTGAATGAAAACAAAAAAAAAAATTAAATGAAAATTATGATGGAGTAAAAAATTAAAGTGGGAAATACGACGGGAAAATCTGTCAGCACATTCTGTGACATGTCGCTCGCGCATTTATAAGCTGGAGCCAATTTTACCATATCAGGAATTCCTGCGAGTATAGCGAATGTTGCTTGCCACGGCTGGCAGTTCGCTGGAGAATACTTTAAAAAACAAGGTACGAAAAAAATTGTGCAATTAATTATGAAGTGACACAGTGACGCCCATTTTTTCCTTATTAAACCCCCTTTTTCCAGTTATGGTACGTAAAAATATTTTCGTTCCTTTGCAGACAAGTACGACAAAAAATGTGCTTTAAATTAGCGTTAAAATAATCTTCGTGGCACATGTGCTGCACGATTATCCATCTTTCACTGTTATTGTTTTATGTACTAAGGAGCATCTGTGAATATATTGTGTATAATTTTGTAATTAACTGCTCGATTATTTATTTTAAAAATAGCAATAGTGTCAAAGTCATAATAAATGCGCCTTCACGCTCGTTTGAGGTGGAATTCCCTCTCGTTTTGCCTGCGATCAACAATTCTATTCATGGGCATGCCTGCTTTGACAACTTGTTCCTCTATGGGAATCAGATAATAAATAAAAACAAACTGATCATAGCATCATATCGTCTCTAGACTGCTTAGTCTGTTTCTTTGACATTTACTGTAAATAAATGTGAGACCTTCCAAATATGTTTCTTTGGAGAGAAGAAATGAGCTCAATTTATTCTATTTATCAAAAAAAAAAAAAAAATTGTTTGTTTATTTACCTTAACATTTTGTTTGTTGGAAATTATTTCAATTTGAGTTTGGAGTTCGGCGGCCTTTCACTCGAACCTAGACTGACTGAGGAGTACATGAACTTGTGCTTTCTAACAAAATCAAATGACACCTCAGTATACACGAATTCTGTACCCTTCTAAAAATAATATAATCATATTAGAAATTCCTTGTACGCTTCAAGTTTTTTAGACTTATTTGGATTTATTTAATTAAGCGTTAATTTAAAAAAAATTATGTATTTTGTTTATTGGAGTAATTTGATTTTATTATGCTTAAGAAAACTTAGTATACTTAAAGAAATTTAGATACTTTGTTAATTATGATAATTTGATTTAATTATGTTAAACGAAACTTATTGTACTTAAGGAAAAATATATATCTTGATTAATGGAATAATTTGATCGAATTAAGCTAAGACAAATCATTAAAAAAAGTGACATGATTCTAATTTCCTAAATATGAACATTTTGAAATGAATTTTAGTAGAGTCAGCTCAACTTATCAATTTTTTCTGTCACATTATATATTAAAAACTAACCTAATAGCTAACTAACCTTATAGCTGGAAAGTTCGAATTAGAAATAACTAACACCAGAAGGATGTGGAATGTAGTATTCTAGTAGTATTGTTATTAAATGTTTTTGTAAATAATATTGAAATTGCATATATATAGTTCTTAATAAGGTAATCAGAGAAAGTTAATAATTTGAAACCCCGATATTCTTATCAAAATGGCTGACGATATCCACTATATAACGGAATTTTCTGGAATATTTCTATAGTGTCATAAAATTTGAGATATTAGAGGAGAACTACTCAGTATTATTAATTTATAGTATACGATCAGTGAAATGAAGTGAATTGACTAGTATGTATGATCGATAACAATGACATAATATAAAGCATATCATCCTTACTATACAGCAAGTTTCCAAAATAAAAAGCTTGCCTTTTTGCGTCAAAGATCAGGTACTCATAACTATGAGGCATAGTATAAAAGTTGTAATTATTTATAATTAAGTTGTAATTATTTATATTAATTTTATTATTGTAGTAATATGTAGTCATAAGAACAATGAAAAATATGCAACATGACAATTCTAGTTTGTTAGCTTTGATTTTCACAATACATATAACATACCATTTAATGTTTAAGAGAGTGACAGGACTCAGTCTACTATTACTGACAGACAAGAACGGTAATTTGTTTTATCAAATTTTAAACTGCTCGACCACATTAGGAATGTAATGTGAAGGCACAAAGCCATCATTGATTTTATGTACATTTTATGACGAAATATTTAACGAATGTCAAAATTACTAATTCGTCAAAAGTGTTTCTAGTCATTCGTGGCATAAAGGAATATTTTCTGGAAGAATTCAGTCGACGAAGATAGTACGGGAGATCAGAAGAAGCGATGGCATGATTGCCTTGCTCTCGATGAAAGCCACACTAAAGGCAATATAATAAATTTTAATAAATTGTTATTTTTTTTGTATTTCAAATATGCGTTTTATGTAAAAAATATTGGGAGTTTACATTTTCAGAAAATTTTAAAAATAAGAGAGAAAATATATTGTAATCAATATATTTCTTATTAATAATTTTACATGTGAATAGCCACTAACGATCTAATATCAATTATGCTATATTTGATATTATACGATTGCTATCATTAATATTACAGTGTATTATTATATTTTATCTCATAAAATACATAAAAAGTTCAGTCCAACTAGTCAGTCAGTAAAACTGACGATTCGTAATTTTTTCAAATAGCTTGAAGGTTCCTATTGCTCTGACGATGATCAAAAAATATCTTAACGGTTTAATTTAACAAACTTAATTCGATGTTTATCATGACGAAGATATTAAAACGTAAAATGTATAATCATTTAACTTATATATGAGTACAAATTGTTATAACCTTATGCTATAGGAGTATGAAATTTATTGAAGAGTATCTGTACTTACAAAAGAAACGTACAAATTTTAAATATGTTACACTATAGATAAATATATTTATTTCCTTCTGGCAGTACCCACATCACATTAAGCGAGTTAATCTTGATTTACTGCTAAACCTACTGAAACTGGGGCTGTTGTACATGTGTTTGGAAGTTCATAGTCTCCTACAACCTACTGGCACAAGAGAGCAAGAAAATGTCTTTTACTTTTTTACTCTCAAAAATTATTGTCCTTTATTGTGGTTACTGTATTTCAACAAAATTATTGTAGAAATTCTCACATCATAGTTCTAGTCTCTTCTTGTGATTGAAATATGAGTGCACATTTTGGACTACTTCCATAAAAAACCCTTAATTTGTAACATGAATTGGATGTTAGACATAATGAGATGTAAGAGATAAGGTCAAATCAACCAAATTATTCTACTGAGTGCATAACTATCAGTATATCTTTTGTATCAATTAATCATCAATTTATCATTATTCTATTACAAACAGGACAGGACAAACAGAACTTATCTATTGTCCTATTCTATTACAAAATTGACTTTGTAATCGGACCACCTTCGATTACAAAATTTCTCTTTTCTTCCTAATTTTCTTGCTATTTATTCTAGCAGTGTGTAGTCCCATTACGTTTACATTTCATTACTATTTAAAATTTATTTTTTATTTTCCTGTCCGTAGTGAATGGTACAAACCAGCGAGAATTAGTATAGTAACTTCAAAAATATAGTATAAATTAATAGCTCAACGACAGAATTTAACAGGTTCAATGCCTTCAACTAGTTTTCATAGTTTTAAGTAACACTTGGTATTAAAATTTGTACATTTTAAGATAAAGCATTTATTTTGCATGCATAAATACGTAGCTGTATGAGCGAGTCCCTTTTATTTAAGTCCACCCCACATACAAACTTCCACAATTTTTATGCTAAATTACCTACGTTTAGCGAACACAAAAAGTGTTTCCCCTATTCCGAGCAGGGTAAATACTATATATCGGCAGCTCTAGTAGCGGAGTACATGCAAGAGGAAGGTGAATTAAAATGCACGAAAATGGAAGAAAAATTTAAAGAATTCTTCAAACAGTACTGGTCACCCTCCAGTCAATTGCATGCACCGTCAATATATTCTCCATGCATTTTCTAGTCCATTCTTAGATATCGAAGTCAAGGGTTCGGTGTTTTTTAATAAATGCAAGTACAACAACTACAAAATAAATAAGAAAAAACCAGTGCCACACGAACCAGTGGCAGCCTCAGTTGTTGTTAACTTGGTTCAATGCTACTGTCAACTGTCAACTCCAAAGTTAGCACAAAATAGCAATAAAAACGGTAATAGCAGTAAGGGGAACCACATTTTTATATCCTTATTTTTCTACAATATATTATTTTTTATTTCGCTCGCTAGTCACAGAGAGCAGTGAAGCATTACGGTACAGTGACGTCGGTTTCTGAAATCATAAGAAGGGAAAATAATGTATTTCTCAAAGTATGAGTTGCTTTTGTAAGATTCTCTATTTAATTAATTCCTATCCCGCCACCACTGTACCTATTGCCCATAACTTTCTCGCACCTGAATCTCAACATCCCAGTTCCAGATTTTATTTCATTTTATTTTTTAATTTTGTTTTTACTTTGTTTTATTTTTTTATACTCTTCCTTCAATTTTTGTAGTGCAAACAATATCCCTAATTTTTTAGTGGTTTTGGTGACTTTTTACCTCAACATTGTTTTAAGCTTAACGCCGAGAAATATGGAGCTAAGGACTCAGCAAACATACAGCAAATTAAACGAAGTTGGCTCTGCTAGTACTTGCA
Organism: Teleopsis dalmanni; assembly: GCF_002237135.1. NCBI lineage: Eukaryota > Metazoa > Arthropoda > Insecta > Diptera > Diopsidae > Teleopsis > Teleopsis dalmanni. The sequence continues at coordinate 63,362,796 of NC_051848.1, read as the reverse complement.
AGTTTTTTATTATTGTTGTTATTTTATTAGTTTTATTTAATAGTTAGAATGTAGTTAACATAGCCGGCACGTTGCATTTTATGCACTCGGTGCTAAGGAGTTTTATTCATTGCACGCTCACTTCATCTCCTTCTCATCTAACTAATCGTCCTGATAAAGTAGTTTTAGTGAAACTTTTAACTATAAAACTTTAAGTTGACATTTTTTGTTACAATGAAATTCATTTAAATATTAACCGAGATTAAAAGCAGTAACAATAAATGAGAACTCTTTTAAATAAGCCGAATAAACTATGGGTGGGATTTATTTTGTAGCTCTTTCAGGTTAAATTTTCTTCTCACGTGACTTAAATTATCTCTTTTGATTTTAAATTTTCTTAAATAATATTTATATTTTTCTTATACAACTCTTACTCAACTCAAGAGTTACTTTTAGTAACGTAATTTCGATATGTCTCTAATAAAAATAAGTACTTGCTTGAAGCACTCCATTACACATTTGCTTTGAGCATTACTGCAATTTACGACAGAGTCTAAAGTTATTGAGCGCGGTTACCTACCATTAACGTCTAACGCCTAGATTAGAACTCAAAGGAAATCCGGCGTTGTCAATTGATGTAATACGCTTGGATATAGTTTCCTCCTAGATATCAACGAGACCTGTCTAACATAAAATCTTTGCTAATCTTTGGTTTACATCACCCGGTTGAAAAATGCAACTCCACATCGAATAAAAGAATATTTGTGTTTTAACCGCAGCCACCACGACACTCTGTTTAAAGTCTTTACCTGTATTGGTCAAAATAGCCGAAATTGTGGGCCCTGATCCCGTGTCACTAAATTAACACCTCCGATCGGGTGTTGATAGTAAAACACATTTACTACTACTAATATTTCCAACAGTATCGGATAGTGTCTATTGGATTTTAGTAGTTTTTTACGACAGGCATATCTTACCTGAATAAAGAGAATTTATTTTCTGAATTTGGAACTGTTTCGGATATAATCATATATTATTTTTAGTCAATTTTGGAGATGTATGTTGATAATAATAAATTGATGATAATAAATAAATTTTGGAGTGCTATTGCCGCTATTTGGAGGAAACGAATATAATATTAATGTTTAATGCAGTGCTGTACAGTTTGTGGTTCCGAAAATAAACATAAATTTAATCCATTAAAAATTAGTTTCTGAAAAAAATATTTTGTTTGGCTAATGAAATCTGCCACGTGACTTTTCACAGTAGTGGATTTTTGGTACGGGCACATAGTAGAGAATAGCTAGGTCATAACCCGACATCGAGAGGATTTAAGAATGAAAGTTGTTTTTAATTTTTCGATAATAATTAAAAAAATGGTAGCACGTTTGCAGCAATCAGAATTAATGATTTGTTCTAACTCTTCATCAGTCTTAAATGAAGTATTGCCCATATCTCCGAAACAAATGCTATGACATATAGTCACTTATTGTGGATGCAACTATCTTCTGGAACTTACTTAGACCTTTTCAGTGTCCTTTAAAGGATAGTTTTATTGGTTAACATATTTAATAATCAAAAATTAGGTATTCATTTGTGGCCATTGATCATTACCATCGGTTATTGAGCGATGCATTAAGTAATATAGTAAAAATCACAATAAATATGAAATATTATGCTGACAGTTCTATTTGACATATATCACTGAAATAGTGCTGCTCTAAATGGATATATATATATGGTGGGACGTTGGGACAGCGCACTGTCCAACAACTGGCCCCACTGAAGTGAAGGATTAGTCGAAGTAGACCACGAAACGACTTGGGTCCTTTTTCGTCTTTCGATTCTCGGATGTTGTTATTGAGTTAAAGCTGGAGTGGCTTCCGTTCGCATAACTACATCTTTTGTTAATGCAGGCATCTCATTTAGCTTGAGGTTTCCTGCCAAGTCGTCACCAACCCAATGGTGTCCCAAGACAGTCTTCCTCCTAATTGCCAGTGCTGGACATTGGCACAATATATGCACCGCTGTCTCCTTTTCTTCTAGACATAGTCTGCAAGTGTCTTCCTCAGCAAGAGTTATCTTTTTGAGGTGATACTTGAAGTTGCCATGTCCAGTAATTAGTGAGGTCAGCCAGCTTAGAGTGCTCCGCGAATAGTTAAGCACTTTTATCGCTTCTCTGGCCCACGGTTTAGGTAACATGAGTTTGGTCTGTCTACAAGTGCTCAACTCTCTCCATCTTTTAAGATGAAGTGAGATTATCCACTTATAGATATAGGCTGCCATCATGCTGTACCCCAATGGTATTCTGGGCCTCTAAATGGATAACAACTCCTTATAACTGGTTTTGTGAAAAAACTGGAAGAATTGCTGAAATGGATAACTCTTTATAAATTATTCCGTGAAGTAAGCTTGAAGGTGACCACAGCTTTCTATTGATTTAAGTTTAATAAGGATTTTAATCAGAGCAGATCTCATTTTTTCGCATTGTTGAATACATAATAATAATATTGTTACTTAAGTAGTGAAATCACTTTAGAAACTGTTTACACTTACAGAGTGTTCTTATGAACATCCACTTAATCTCAATTATTCATCAAATGAAGTCAGAACTCAGAGAAAAACGATCACTTTTGCTTTTAGAATGGCACATTCACGTGACTTATTGCAACACTAAATCATAAATATTAAGATAATCTTTTCATCAGATCAGATCAGATCAGATCAACTCAAAACAAAAATAAAAATTTTATTTATTTCGAAATATTCGAATTTCCTAGTTATATTTTTAATAATATAATTTTAACCCGTTCGAATTTCTTATTGCTCGTACAAGGGGACAATCTACAAGTCATCGGATTCTTAGATGGGTGCTCTGTGGCGGTGCTTCTCCATTATTTTAAAAATAAACTAAAAGTGAGTGTGTACCGCACACGCTTCTGAAGACGCACACGAATTCGGCGTGCAATAACATTTTAGGCTGCAAATTTCCTCAATATCCGTAGAGCGGTAACAGTTCGAAAATAAGCCCAACACGACTAAAACAAAAAAAAAATAGATGAAAAGAGCATTTCTGTTTTGGTTTTAAATAAGAACAGAACTTTCAAAATAAAAACTGCATTAGGCGCAACAGTCGTTGCACGATCGCGGTCGTGAACAAAACATTCGCGAGCGCCAAACGAAAGCGGAAACTTTTTGTGCGTAAAAAAGTCGTTGTACGCGGAAAATAAACAAAATCGAAAATGTCTACGATGGACAAGTACGCTTTAGTGGTGTAGTTTTTTTTTTTTGTTGATTTTAATTTTATTAAAATTGTTTTGAAAACGCATTCGTTTATACAAAACGCGTCTATTTGGCTTTTTTGATATGCGTGTGTAGGCTTCAATTGTATGTGGAAGGAGATAATTAAAATCATTTTTATTGGAAATGGGTTAATTAAATGTAATTTATGTGTGTGTTTGGAAAATAAAAGAAATTCATCGAAAATTTGAAAAGTTTTTCAAAAAATTCAAAACTTAAGTAACATAATAACGTGATAACCTTTATAAGGACTCCTGCAATAGACAACAATTTAAATATATATATTATATTATATTATTTTATAACTAAAATTTTCTTAATAATTTAATTTAATAAAAGTGAGTTCTTAGACACACCGTTCAGCTGTTTAGGATACCGCAACATATTTCTGATAAATTTGGATTACGTATTTAGGAATATCTATTACCTTAATTGCTCGCATATAATAACAACCTAGTAACCCAATGTATACTTTATTTGCTTTATTCGATTTAAGAGTTTTGTCAATTTCGTTTTTTTATTTATAAACTATCATTGGACTTGCTGTGGTGCTACCAGAACCTACCAAACCTAGAGTTTTATCAACTTTGATTTCTAATTTATCAGCAATAATTATTGTGGTACTTCTAGAACTAACGCCTGAGCTATTTCTACCAATTTATCTCAATCATTACAATTTGTTTTTCAACTTAAAACATTTTTGTTTCGTATATACACAACATTTCTTCAATATTTTTTTATGTCGCAATAAATTCTTTCAATAAAATTATAAGAATTAATTTAATTTAATTAATTTTTAATTTAGTTTAATTTAACTAATTCATTTTTTATATAATTAAATTATTATTTAATTTAATTAATCATTAGTTAATTTAATTTAATTATTAATTAATTTATGTTAATTATATTATTAATTATTTTAATTAAATTAAATTATTAATTAATTAAACTAAATTAAATTATTAATTAATTAAATTAAATTAAATTATTAATTAATTTAATTTAATTAAATTATTAATTAATTTAATTAAATTAAATTGTTAATTAATTTAATGTAATTATTTATTAATTTAATATAATTATTTATTAATTTAATTAAATTATTAATTAATTTAATTAAATTATTAATTAATTTAATTATTAGTTGGTTTTATTAATTTGTCAACTAAATTAATAAATAATTTGTTAATTAATTAACTATTTTAATTTATGTATTAATTAATTTATTAACTAAGTAGTTAATTCACTACTTAATCATTAGTTTATTAAATACTCTGACGTTACCAATTATAAACATTGCTATAGAAAGCATTCCGTGTTGTTTTTTGTATAATTTTCTTTACTTGCTTACTTAGTTGACTATAACAACCCGTAATTATGTTTTAGCTTGGCGCAGCTCTTCTCTTTAGGCACCTTCCCTGCATAGATACCTTCTTCAGTCTCGTACAACCAGTGCGGTTAGTGTTCTATTAACTTGAAGACTCCACCAGTGACACGGTTTACTTTAACGTCTAATTTCTCCAACTGCCGCTTCAAAAACTATTTTTGTTAAAGTATCGTCATCTATTCTCTTGCCATAACTGAGCTTTATTTAACCTGATGACTCCAACAATACCTTCTACTACTTCAATACCTTCTTTCTCTAATTGGTGATTCAAACATCTTTTTTGCTAGACCATTGTTATCTATTTTCACTCTATTCTCAAGCCAACAATGCAATTCAAGGTTACTTCACTGAAATATATCGCGATAAGGCTCGTATAGTTTGTGGTTTATTTAGATGCTATAGTCGGCATCAACTTAGAGAGGACCAAAGATTTTACAAAAAAATTTTACATAAAATTTCATTTTATAGACCCTGAGCGACCTATAGAGTTTAAAGCTTACATTGCTATGATATATTTTGCAAAGATAAGACTGTCCTCAAGTGTAATTCTTTTCTTATCAAATCGTTTATTGCCTGAAGTGTCTTTATATTATATTAAGTCCAATTCATTACTTTAAATTCCTTTTTCGTACACGTGCAACTTCTGTCATTTTTCACACTTTCCAGTATTTGTATTTCTTATGATTCCCGATTTTTTACTTTCAAGTTTAACCCGCCATTCTCCTTCCATTAAGCCGTCACTAACATCATTTACAAAGTATGACGCTTAATTAAAATGATGTTTTCAATTAATTATTCCACTAAAACTGAGACAAAAATGGCACGAACATACAAGCAAATTAAGCTGGAGGACTTTCAGATAATTCTAGTTCACCCCGCTTCAGTGGCGTTTTTGCACAAGTTCGAGTTTTTCCTTATAATACTAGTTAACAAATGGTTTTCGGCTTAGCACATAAGTTATACAATAAAAGAGTGAAGCACCTTTTCCCGAAGCTTTAATGCTAGAGTTTGGTTAATTTAGTTACTCAACCCTCTTGAAAAGCAGGAGAAATGGAAATGAGCCAAAACAAAGTACGGCAAATAGAAAGAACTGGTGAAAATCGTTAAGAAAATCCGAAACGCAACTCCATATTCCTATGCCGGAAGCGTATACGAGGAACAGCTGTTGTTGTTATTGTTGGTGGAGCTGTTGTCGAAATGGTAGCAAATATCGCCAGCGGCTTTATATGCGTTAACAAGCGCATAAAAAATGTTAAACAGTCGTTGTCAGTGGGTGCAAACTGCTGCTACAGAGTACTGTATGGTTGCTGGGAAATCGTACATTAAAAAATCAGTGACTTGAGGTTTAACTTAAAGAAAAATTACGCATTATTCTTATAAAAAATAAGTAACAAAGGAGAGAAGTACAAATGAAGAAAATAATGCCGTTGTTTGCCCGAAAGTACGCCAAAGGTGCTCCATCATCGGAAGTTTGCATTGTTTTTTGTAATTCACAACACTTGCTTCAAAAAAGGTGTTCGCAAGGATTTCCGAAAAAAATTTTAACGAAAAACACCTACCGCCATTTACTCATTTACGCCCAAGATGGCCTTATTAGGAAGAAAACGAAAACAAATGCTTGGAAAGTAGCAGTGTCAAAAAGTGTGTTATTTATCCCGAACGTCTTAGAAATAATTTCCGAAATATGGTGCTGGGTTCTGAAAATACTAAAACAATTCAATGAAATGTATTGTATTGTATCTGATTTAGTAGGGTTAAAGTTTCTTTAAATGTTACTTTTTTTTTTTTTTTTTATACTTAAATTAGTTGCCGTAGCCATGGAAAGGAGTTACTTGGGCGAGGGTGAGGTATGAATTTATGGAGTAGAATTTTAAAAAAGTAAGATCTTAAATATTTCATTTAATTAAAACCTCGAGATTGTTATGAAAATAATATTTTTTAATTAAATTAATATTATAAACAGAAAGCATTTTAAAGGAACTAATTTTTTAAATTAGTTTTAACTTCGGCTACTTATTTAGGGACTTAATAAAGAAGGGATATGACTCATTACTCGTTTCCATTCTATTAAATTAACGAGTTTCTGAAAGCTTTTAAAGCCTAAAAGTGCTACTAACGGAAACGAAAAACCTATTTCATATTTTTAGACAATTGTTATTTCGAGAAGTTTAATGTAACAGTAAAAAATTTTAGAAACTTGCAGACCTTATGAAATATTTTATATTTGATAGATTACTAAATTCTGCTTCTAGAATTTAGTATTAGTATTAGTCGTCAAAATCTTTTTACTTAGCTTCTACGTCCACTACATGTTCTGCATTCATCGGTTTATGCCATTTTCTAAAATGATGAATGGCACATTATTTAATAAAATGAATATAAAGAATGGCTGACTTAACTAACACGTGTGACTTTAAAAGACAACTCCCCGTGGAAAAATGAATAGAATATTTCCGAAGTGGGAGATGCATGTCATAACAGGCGACTAAAATTCAATAGGTACCACCTTATAACTCTTGGAGTTCAAATTAGGGTGAATGAATTGGAGCATCCGACAAGAGCTGTAAATCTGCTACCACGAAGGTCAGAGCTTCAGCTGTCCTGATGAATAGACGTTGGCTCCCTTGAAGGGAATATTGTGGAGGTTATCATGAAAGTAACGCGAGTAGAATGATAATATTTATTTATGTTCATTGAATATGGATTTATATTTTCCGCACAGCAGAGGTCTTACATATGCCTCGGTCTCTCTTAAGGTAGAAATATATATTCCAACGAATAGCTGGAATTAGTACCGGTGGACGTCTTTGAAATTTTAATGGGGGTGTTTATCTGCACATTATATTCATATGTCTGCTAAGAGCACAATAGTGTTAAGCTTTAACCGCAGATAATCACTTCTAAAAACTATAGATACTATCTTTAGATAGCCTTAATACAAATATCTATATTCCAAATATACTGTTTCAATTTGTAAATATCTTATAAAAATTAGTAATCAGATTTGCTAAACAGATAAAAAAGTATTTTATAGCTCTAAATAAAATTTCTAATCAAAGCTGAAATCGGTTGCTAAAAAACCCTGTGATAAGTTTTAAGAAAAAGATAAATTATTTTTTTGGGTGAAGTTTTATATAATGCCATGTATACTATTGTATATTGACGTATTCAAAACAGGTCAGAAAGATCCCAATATTTTCTGGGACGTGAAATAGGACTAACGTAAATCTAAGAACGATTTTGATACTAGAAAAATTATCAAGTTTCAACAATTAATCGAAATTTACTAGAGTTCTGCTAATTGTTAATAAATAAATATCGAATTTTTTACTTTCAATATTACTATAGTTACGGTAAAATATTTGCTATAGAGCCACTTAAAAGTTGGAGACCAGACGACAATGTGTTTTATGTGTTTTTAGGTAATACCATAAATTTTATGGTTTCAAAAGTAAATGTTAAAAAAACACGAATGATTGAGAGTTACGTAAATTTTTTTTTAATATTTTGTTAGGACCTTGGTATTATCAGCTATATATATAATTTAAGTCAGCTCCATTTATTTAATATCCGTTAACTTGTCGGTTCATAGTAGGCAATAGCTTGATTATAACGGATGTTCGTTAAGCTGGTTTAAAGCGTCAATATATGGATTTCCACATAAAACAGTCATTCCTGTAGCTTTACAGAAAAGTTCAGTAGTGTCCAATCTCGTGATTTTAGTAGCCAATTTACATCATCAAAACGTGAAATGTAAGTTTCGAATTTTTTTTTGGCAACAAAACAAAAACAATACGTGTTTTATGATTCATTGCATTGTTAGGTACGTGGCCAGGAAGAGTGGGGATTGAAGAGTTAAGACAGATCACAACCCGAGACTTTCACTTATTACTTGATAACTTGGATAACAGCTGAGTTTGATATAAATGGATAACCTTTTACATGTCATGTCTTGAACTAAGTTCTTTAACTATAAAATCTTTGAACATAATTAATTATTCTAACAGTGAATGTAGTGGAGATAATTAGTATTATATCAGAATCTTTTTCTGGATTGCTTTTCTGGATTATTTCTCTGATGTGAACTTTATGTTAAGAATACTGTAGTCAAGTTTTATTCTCATCGCTGTATCGACTTCTATATCGATCATAAATAATTGAGAGTTTTAGCAACCTTTGAATCGACGGAAGAAAACTTCCTCATATATACCGCCAACAAGTTTATCAACCTAAGAGAGTGTTTTCTTTTTCTGAAGTAATTAAGTAGTAATTTATTTGATTTGCTCTTTAAAACTATGTTGACATCCAAGTATCTTAAGTTGGAATGCATATCAATAAATTTCTATAAAAAAAATTTCACACAATATCATCAGCCGCCTATATAAAAGTGATGCGTCATATATCGAATTTCATTAATAAGTTTTTAAATTATTCTATTGAATTTAATCTTCACTCGATTAGGTTACGTGACCCATAGGACGAATATATTCATATTCTTCCCATTGATTTAAATTGATTTATGTTATTTAGTCTTTCGAATTCGTTAATTTGTAAAATGTATTCTTGCAATTTTCCAATTAGGGGTTGCTCTATTGTAGGTTTACGATATAAGACACATGTTATCCCTCTAAGGACAAATCGAAAATTTTTTTTTGTTTTGTTTTGATCAAATTATTTATACAATGTGTAAAAAAACATGGAAACAGCAAAACTTAATAAATTCAATTTGTTATTCTTTGATTTTTGGGTACTTTCCTGGTTTTACTTATTTGCAAAGGATATTTATCACTTTAACATACGCACACTTTTGAATCGATTTGGGTCTTTATAATAAATTTGCAAAATTCTTCGTCCTTTATATAGGTATTGCCCTTTGCGTTAAGTCCCTTCCAATACGGAAATTGGTTCACTTCGTCTGCTATGTAACCGCGGTGCATTTTTATGCGATTAACATTTGGTGACAAGTGCTGACACATGTGCTCAGTTTGTGCCCATGTGTAAATGAAAAAAATTAAAGTCCATTTGACTTACTGACACCAAAAAAAGACAATAACAACAGGAACCGAAACCGAAACCGAAACCGGAACATGAGGGGAGCGTATTTGGTATGACACGTTTTTAGTCTCTTCAGTAATCATTCCGCATAAATTTCGATAATAGCTATTCTTCTTACGGTGCGTTATGTCTCAACAGCTGTGATGTTTTCCTGCACATTTTGTGGGTCGTCTATTGTAGACGGCGTATTGTTATATTTTACGCTCAATTAAAGAATTGGTAATTGACTGGTATGTACGTTTAATAGAATAATCGTTTTGTTCGACTCATGTGACATAGTTTTTACGAAACATTTGCAGTTTTTCAGTACACATTTTAAACAATATCAGAAGGTGACAAGATGTGATAATGTAGGTTTAAGCTGCAAAAAAAAACTTTTCCGCAATATTCTTTTAACCTATTTTCCATCTTTTATGATTTATATATATATCAATGCGATAGGTATGTAAAAGGCATTCAGTTCATCTTTAATTCAAACATTACCAATAACCCTATTTATTGTTGTGCTACCAAAAAGCTATTTGGTGTGCTTGAGACTCTTCTTAACAAATAAGTATTTCAATTCCTTAATAAAATATTTGAATCACATATTTATAATCAAGTAGTGAATAAAACTTTTCTATTCTAATTTATAACCACTTATTTCTGCACTCTTCGTACCTTTGCAGTTGCAATTACTTTCACACTCAATTTTAGCTTCTATTTAGTGAATAATATAGACATAGACTCATGGAATCATATAGTTAAAACCATAATATTTTTGGCTACTTATAATTTTACAACAATAACATACGAGTATTAAATTTGATTTTAATGTCAATTATGACGGTAATGACTACTTCACTTAATAGCTATTGTGTTTAATAGAGAGTTTTCGAACAGCAGTGAATTATAACAACAAAACTTTTATTTATTTTTAAAGTATGTTATTATATTTCAAGTATTGTTCTCATGAGTCCAAGGATCTCCAACAACTTTGAAATGATGAAAACATACAAATCTTTTCAGAAAAGTAATACATTGCATTATTAAGTTCACTTCATTAATCCCACTTGCGCGATGTCTACTTATCAGACTCTATGATTGCTTCACATAGAAAAATATGCTCTAACCATATACCAGTTAAACTGACCTAATCATTTTCTTAGAAAAATTTTAACTTATGTGGTAGAGAAGATATAAAAACCAACAATGATTTGGTTGAACCAACATGAAGTGTCGAGTAAGAATATTTTGGGCTGGGATTTAATTAAAATCTGTTAAAATTAACCAAATTAATTTTCTGAGTATGGCAGTTGTTATAAAAAAGTCATAGGGGTAGTTAGACTCCTAGAAATTAGACTCAGTAGTAATTATAGTGTGGTAGAATTAATAATGTACCTTCTGCTCAAAAAGTATTCGGATTTTGTAAATAAAACACACGAATTTAAATTTTATTCCAAATTTATTTTATCTGCTTCAAAATATGCTCCTTCTGAAGCGATACACATATGTTAACGCTTAACCCAATTTTCCATACACTTTTCGTAGGTCCGTGAAGGTATGGCTTTTCCTTCAGTTCCTTCAGCGAATTCTCTTTTACCGATTCAATCGACTCAAAACGCTTACCACGAAGAGGCAGTTTGAGTTTCGGGAACAGGAAAAAGTCGCACGGATCTAGATCTGGCGAATATGGTGCCTGAGCGATGACAGTGGTGTTGACAGCCGTGTTTGGTCAAAAAATTGCGTACAACAAGAATATTCCATAGTAAAAATCGCTAAAGGCTACTTAAGGAGTAGTTAACAATCCGGATATTCTTTGAGCAGGTATATCTAATAGTAGTTTGATACCTATAAGAGTAGCAGTTACAGCAAAGGGTTTGGTTTCGAGTTCGTGAATCAAAATCCTGATTTTTGAGTTCTGATTTTTAATTCAAAATCAATTAACTAAAGGAAACTACAGAACTTTGTAGAAGGTAGTTGCCTTAAAATACTTATACAAAATATCTACATGTAATATTTAGTTTTAAGGTAAAAGCGAAATTTTCACGAGAAAAAAACGGAACTAGATATCCGACGTAAATGTAATAAATATATAAAATTGCTATTCTAAATAAGATAAGACCTTCTCATACAAATTTCAATTGCTTTGGTTTAACACGGTTAATACAGAAAACTTCAAGTCTTGAGAAGATATTCTAGCCATTAAGATTTAAAACATGTTCAGAACAGACGTATAAGTATAAACATATGTATGTATATATTTATACGTATACTTCATATTATATTTTTTTTTGTGAAATCATCAAATCATAATATGACGTACTTATTTGCGGAAATTATCTGAAAGCTTGAAAAACTTTCGAAATATATAATTTTTAAATGTAATAAAAAATAAAATAAAATGGGCTGAATCATTTTCAGTGGAACAATTTGACAAACTGGCAGAGCCACGCACATTTATGTATATTAAGACATATTTATATTTTTATATTGTGTACTACATAATATGAAGACTGTCAGAGAGGTGAGGTGAGGAAGTACACAGTTCCACAAACTGAAGTCAAGTTTTCAGCTATAATTTCTTTTAAATTGTTTATTGCTGGGCTGCCAAAAGTTTTTATTTAGGCACTTTTTATATCGAAATTGACAGTTGACACTTGTGACGTAGCTGGGTTAATCGGACTACTTACCCAGCATAGGATATAAAGTATTTATTATCTAATAAAAGCTAAATTGTGAACTCATTTCCGAAAGATGAAAAGCCATTCTCCCTCCCGTTTTGTTCAGTACTTTTGCGGCGTCATGTGCGAACATCAGGCAGAAGTCAAAAAAATTTCTTTTGACATTTACGAGACTATGTCAAACATCTCTTTGACGTTAATTTCTGTCAAGAGCGAAGTTTTCTACTTTTATATCAAAAATGATTTGGGTGAAAATTCAAAAATAAGTTCTTTGGAACAGTGATTGGAGTGGTCAATTGCGATAAAAAAGATAATAAATACAAAATTTTACAATACCTAATGAAATTTGAAAAAAATTATTAGGTTAAGTGGTTGGAGTAGGGATGTCTATTGAGTTAGATTTAGGAAGTTTAAGAGATATTTTAGATTCTAAAAATAAGCGAAATTGTTTTTTAGTTTAAATTTACAAAAAAGTTATGGCAACATATCTAAATGTAGAGCATGAGGCTTTTTTTATAAGATTAGCACATAAAAAAGTAATTTTGAATCTTAGTTAAATAATCTATGTATTGTAAGTTTTGTATAAATAAAAGGAGAATAATTAGTAATCACACTCCAACGTGCATCATATATTAAATGTATTACAATAAAGGAAGATTCATAAAGGATTTAATAAACACTATAGGGCCCTTACACCATTACTCGCAATTGACAATGAGTACAATCATGTGACTATTGTAAAAAAGTATTTGATTAGGTTTCACCACAAGTTGACCAAGGTTTTGTTCTATTTTATAACCGCGGAAGAAACAATGATTCATCATAATATGCCAGAGACACACCTGTTAAAACAGTGGATTTTTCAGTGGAATGTGCACCAAAAAATTCCAAGGCAAGTTAATGATTCAATAAATTCACGCTAAAAGGTTTTTGGGATGGACATGGTATTATTAATATCAATTATCTTGAAAAGGTTAAAACGTTCGCCTACAAATATTACTCAGAACTGTTGAACAGGCTCGGCATTGATGTGAAGCAAAAAGAACCGCATTGGGTGAAGAAAAAAATGCTCTTCCATCAAGATAATGAAAGGATACATACGTATTTAGTCGGTACAGAAAACATTCATTTTGCTGTTAGGTAAATTTGAGCTATAAAATCGACCCTATCTAGCTTATTTGACATATTTAGCACCTTTTGACTATTTCCTGTATCCGATTTTGAAAAAAAAGGTTGACAGTACGAGATTTGAGCCAAATAAAGGTGCCATCACTGAAAAGAAATATTATTTTACGTACCTTGAGTATAGAATACAATAGTCTATCAGTGGACATAGTGTCTTATACAGCTAATGTTTGAGCCAATTATAAACTGTGTATATTAAAGGAACCTATTATTTGGAAGGGATAAAAAAAATGTGAAAAACGCTGAACCAGAATGTGTTCAGTTAAAATGTGACTATGTTTAGAACTAAAATAAAATAGTCTAAAATTAAAAAGTCACTGAACTATCAAATTGCCCCTGTATTAAAGTTATTTAATTAAAAATCGTCCTCACATGGTTATATACTCTATATAAATACCACCAACGTATGAAAAATTTTGACTCAGATTTAAGATCTAGTATGAAAATTTGGCTAATATTGTAGAAAAGCTATTGAAAAATATAGTATATCCTAAACAAGATTTCGAAAATAAAAACCATTGTGATTTGGTTTTAAACTTGCTGTAATATAGTTATAAACTATGTTTCTAAAGATCTCAAGAATCAACACCAACTCAATTTTTTATTCATTTATTCTTGACCTTAAACCAGAACAAAAAACTAGATTTAGCTTAAAGGAAGACTAAGGGCTGCCATAATAACAGAGAAGATGCAATCTCTTACTATATTATATGTAAAATGAAAAATATATCCGTCCAATCGTTATACTACAAGTATAAAATGACGTGTGCCTATCTCTTCTGGATGAATTTGATTAGATAGGGAATATATGTCAGTCAAGAAAAACGAACTAGTAAAGGTATAGTGACTAAGTTTAGTCTTAAAATTTAACTTCTACTTGAAGGCCATTTAGAACTCTTGTTACGACGAAGTGGGCTGCTGACCGTCAGTGTAAGGTGGTATTAACTTCCTTACAAAATAGCATGTCTGTTACTGTCATCACTGTAAAAAATTATGTTCATCAGTAGTATATGTTAAGTGTGTCTTGCTTTATAGAGTAAAGGACTCTTCAAGATAAATTAATTATATATTTTAAACAAAGCCACTCTTGCAATTATGTCAGGAATATCGAAACTTTATTGGTAACAACTAGCCTCCATATATGCCTTCTAAATAGTCTCTTGAATTTGTGCTGAAAGACTACCGACTGAATCCTAACTGAATCTGCATTAAATCCAATTCATATACTTAAAACTAATGTTTTTTAAGTTTTTGATTTGTGATTTAACCGAAAACAATTAAATTTTCAGCCAAAAAAAATGCTGAGCACGAAAATGATAAAGCAGTTGTAATAAAAGCTATATAATGTTTTTGACATTTTGTAATCGTCAGTCAAGTTTGTGAAATTACGTGTTGCAAGCGCTGCTACAAATGTCAACTGTCGGAATATAAATTAAATATCATCGAGCTCATCATCATCAGTATAAAGACAACAGAAGTGATGATATGCCGACCCAAAAGGGAAATTTTCTTCCTTTTGTTTGACTCTTTTCCATATTTCACTCCTGCTGTCATTTTTCCCTCTTTCTTTTTACATTGACGTCATATTCCTTATTGTACACCTCCTTTTAACTGCCCGTCTGTCTTGCTGTCTATGTGCAGGTAGGTCTGTTCGAATATTCCTGTTTGTCGGTGTAAAGAGTTTAATAATGACAACTCATCAAAAATAAATGTGACCCACTTGTGGCGAATATCTCACCGCTGAAATATAAAAGCCAACGGAGTCGCTATGGCAAAAGCTAAAAGCTAAAACAAAATAAAATTTAAAGAACTGTAAGCTGGGAGAAGGGGTAGACTACTTCAGAACCGATACAGTTGCGACCCTTCTCGTACGGTACATGCATATATTTCATTGCAATTTGATAGTCTGCAGGGAGTTCTTACCTTACCGACGGAAAGGTAAAAACGGTTTATGTTGTTACTGTTGCTAGTATTACTGTTGCTACCATTACTGTTGTTGTTGTTGTTGGTGTTGCTGATGTTGAGTTGGCAAATTTTGAAGTGAAGGCAGCTTTTAAGCAAATTGATTTTGGCAACCGTGCTGTCAGCTTTTATCAAATGTTTTTTTTCCCGCTTTTTTTGCAACAATATTTTGTTTCCGTTTCGAAACGGAAGTTGTCTTACAAATGATAAAAATAATCGACATTTATTATGGCAATGATGTTGCTTTTGCCACCATTAGTGCTGTTGAGTTCGACTTCAGTTTCAGTGTGCTTTCCGCATTGGTTTGAAGTTACAAACGAGCTTAATATCGTCTGATAAAGTCTAAAATGTCAACAACTCGAAATTTAATAATTTTAATCTTTTAAGATATTATTTGAATGGCATTCCTTGCTGTTTGCTATACTACAACCTAACAACCTATTTAATATAATTTGTTTAATATTATTAAGTACTGCATTAAACCAGCATAACGTGAATGTAATTTAAGTGCGCATATATTACGAATATGTATGCATATAATTGCCAATAAAAAAGGGACTTTGCTCCCGGCTTTATTGGCATTGTGTGCTGTTCCTTCACTTCAGCACGAATATTTCTAAGAGCTATGCCAACCTGTCGCTTAGCCTCTACAGCAATGTGATTTGAAGTGAACTAAACGAAATAGCACTAAAATAATAACTACAAACTCGGGTGCTATAGCAATGTTAGCAACTGCAGTAAAGCGATCTAAGTAACATTCAACATGAAAAAATGTAAATTCCAATAAACTAAAGTACCTTCGAACATATGCAAAATCGGAATTTCTAAAAACAACAGAGGGGAACCCATACCGAATGGGTGGGTATGTTGCGACCCTGGTTTGACATGCCATAAAAATTTTATCAGTAGAAGAGCTACTTTTATTTTGACAAGCTGACATTTCATTTATATTTTATTTTATTTTTTTTTTTTTCGTTTCTACGAAGTACGCCCCAATTTGAGATACCCCTCAGCTCACACTCATCTGCTTGCAATAAATTTTCTATTGCTTCGCTTGTATTTTAGTAAGCATTTTCCTGTTTTTTCATATTGCTTCCGCTTCTGTCAGCAAATTTATTTAAAATTTTTTTATTTTCAATTACTAACCCAACATTTTGACATTGCGTACTGATAAGTCTGACGACTCCGACTCCGACTCCGACTCCAACTCCAATCCCAATCACAATCCGAGGCCTGAGTTACTCCATCAGTAATAAGTAAACATGTCTAAACGTTGAGCTGGTTAACCTGTGTACTTTATACGCAGGCAGTGTGAAAAATTTTGTTCATCTCAATTGGTATCCTTTTTCTTGTTTCGCAAATTTGCAGCTACTTTTCGATCAGTCAAATTTTATCGTTTAAAGATAAAATATTTGTTATACCTTTTAAATTGATTTCATGTAGATTTTTCACAAAGTTAGGAAATTATTCTGAACTGCGCCATAGAAAAGTTCGCATAAATTTATTAAGTTAATGTATATACTTGCCTACTTTTCGGCTCAGTAGCAGTGAAAATGCAAGCAAACACTTGGCGAGAATGGCAAATCTCCGCTGTCAACAGTTGACATGGGACAAAGGACAAGGGTCGCCAAAGCAATTATGAAGAAAGCAGGAAAACACAATCAAGTACTGTAGGAAGTAACCTGTTGTACAACATTTCAACATTTTTAAAAGGATTTCAAGCTCCAAAATAACTCAGTCAGCAGCCGATTCAGTTTTACTAAAAAGTCACTACCCGCAACTTGTAGATTGCCGCAATTTCTGAAATTTTTTAAGCTTATTTGTTTGCAATTCAAGTCAACTCACACCTTAGCTCAATCAACTTTCTTTTTCAATTAGTTTGCACAAAGCCAATAAGTAGGCGTGCGACTTTCGTCGCACATACACAACTGCCTAAGTGCCATTAAAACCCAAATACCCATAAAGAAGAATTCTGGGTGTTTACAGTGGGGAGTCACCCGTCAGGCACCATCCGTACTCTCACTCTCAACCAAAGGTACGAACAGCAAAAGGGTTGCTTTATCTTTAATGCTTAATGTTTTACGACTGCCTGCTGAAAAGTGTTGGCAACAAGATAAACACTATTGGAAATTATAGAAGACATTTACACTTTTGTTTGCTTGTAGATACATTTGTTCAATTTTATATTTATTGTTATTGCATACTTTTCGGAGCGTGCAACCGACATCATTGCTTCCTTCGCATTTTATCAAAATGTGTTCCTTTGCATTTAGCATTTAGCATTTACTTGAAGTGATAACTTTACGTTTCTTTCTGTAATTTCAGTGATAAGCGAATATGATAATTTCGTGCTATTTGAACTGTGAAAATAGTTATTAGGTTTATGGTTATTATTTCTGTTAATATATTTAGCAAATAAAGGTAAATTTAAGTGCTTTAATTGATAATGCAAAAACAGATATAGACAACAACTTGTCGTTCCTATTCGAAATTGAATGAAAGTAGCAATTTTATGAAAGCTTCATAGGTTTAAGGTTTATGTTGAGCGATTCTTAGTGTCCGATTATTTTTAATTTCTTGAATAAAACTTTTGGAACAGGGCATATAAAATTAAAGCAATTTTCATGTTTTAGAAAAACTACGCGGATGGTGTTTATTTGAAATTAATTAAGAGTTATGGCAGTACTTGTTTTCAACAAAAAATATAGTTAGTATTATTAGTCTAATCTAGTATTATTTTTAATATTTACTCTTACCTCTTCATGGGCTTATGAGGCCTTACCACCATATATACCTACAAACAGTAACAGTTTTTAAAGTATGTCAAAAGCTTATGAATCAGTATGTTATCTACAAATAAGAAAATGTTACTATTAGAATATTAGGAAACTATAAGAAAACTGTGAGAAATAAGAACATCATACTCATCTCTCAGTAAAATTTGAAGATTCTTAATAAATAGTTAAGAAGTGCGTATATATATATATAATTATGGAATTCTTCTTCATTCTATTAACTTCCTAGGGGAACATTGGGCCACCTGTGATATCAGTGACAAAAAAATTTAACTTTTGAGTTTCTTGTAATAATTGAAGACCGTGAGAGAGAAAATCACTGTGAGTCGAAATTTTCCCCAACTTCTAAGCCTATTTTCTAACACAAATCGATAAATTTGGATCTTCCCTAACTCTAAGCAAAACTAAAGCGATATTTTTCACTATTTAAAATGTAAACAAAACTGTTGCAATCTAACCTTTTGCGATTTTTCTTCATAAAGGAATGGTATTAGCTGACAGAATAACTATTTAGTATCTGAGAATTGCCTTAGCATTGCTAATAAACGAAACACAGAAGTTATGAGAAAAGTTTCTGCTAAAAAAGGCTAACAAGACTCTCTTCATTGATTCTTCTCTTATCCTTTCTCGAAAGTCGCTGTTTTGTTTGGTATTATGAGATACTATTTGAAAGTTGGCACTTTTTAAAAGATTATCGATATTTTAAATCATGGACTTATCAGTTGATGTATTATTCCGAACACATCTTCCGCATCAGTAAGTATTCATGCAAGATAATGTGTATACTGCTTTATTGATATCTCTTGGGTATAAACCAACTTCATAAACTTCTCTGTCATATCCCTAAAAATGTGTTCGGAATCTTTGTCGATGTACTTGTCTATTGTAACTATTATATTTGACTATTTACAACATTCAGCATTATCTATTGTAAATAGTAATCACTTTTAAAACGATAGTTGGGTGTATATAGTACTACTTTCCATTAAAAATAGTGTATATTCAACAGTTTTAAAACACAGAACGAAATATATGCTGAAAATTTTTAAATAAAAGTCTTTTTCATTTGGTTTGTCTGCTGGCCGATAAGGAATTTTATATTTAAATATATTCAACAGAGATAATTATTTGCTTTCTATGGTTTTGCAAATGTCTGCAGTACTGACTTAATAGGGGTATTAACTCTATGTTGCAAGATTCATAAAATGCAAGAATGCTATACTAGAATTGCAAGAGTGCGAGAACTCTTCTATAGCAGAATTGCAATATCAAAATAAAACAGCTGTTATTGTATCATACCAGATCTACATAAGAAGCAGAAGATGTCAAAATAGCTGTTTTTCTTCCTTTTTTGTTTCGTTTCCAAGATTGCAAGCAATTGCAAGAAACATTGACATTTCGTGCACCTTGCAATGAGTTTGCAAGACAGAGTGAATAGCACTAATGAGTAATGATAATATGCTAGCAATACACCGAAGGCATGGGTTTGTAGCCACAAACTGGAGTTCCAGTTTGTTGAGTTCAATAAGTGACTGGAGGTCTGGACACAAGATTAAGATTCATGAAATGAAATGGTCTAATTAAGATTGGTAAAATGTTAAAAATAATGTGTAGTCAGCACAGACCACTGCTTGGCATAGTTTTGCAAACATTTGCAGTAGTTACCAAAAGCGTGATGATCTTAATCTATAAAACTTTTGCCAATTTTTGAAATACGTTTCTTGTACCGAGTGACGTTACTCAATGGTAACTCCCGGAACTTAAAGACGACTATGTTATATTATATATAAAATTCTGTAAAATGCAGTCACACAATTTTTGTAATAAAATTTATAGAAAATATGGAAGAATCAACTGAGTTTTAGTTCCAAAGATGCAAAGTTGAAATTACTGTAACTCATACATGAAATAAATGTGTAAATAAATAAATAAAATGAACCAAATGATAATATTCATTACGTCTAAAAATATAAGTTTGTAAAAAATTTAAATTTAATTAATATCTTAAAAGTTATAAAAACAAAATGTTGGTTCGCTGCGTCAGTAATCAAGGTTCCAGTGATAATATTCCTGTTGGATTTAGCCAGGAATATACACAGGTTTGTATCCTTTTGCTACAATAAAATTAAAATTCGAGTATTATAAATAAATAGTATCTATATGCAATTAGATAATTATTTAAGTATGTACTAATATTTTGGGTGTATAAAGTTTTGTGGATTTTCCAACAGATGGTGTAACTTTTGTACCAAACATTGTCTTAAAGAGATACTTACAGTGTTGCCAACTAACATTAAAATATAATATATCATTTACTGTGAAAGCATGAACAACATATGTTTTATTGCGTTTAAACATATTGAATAAAACTTCATTACGATTTCGGGGACTTTGTGATTTTTGATAAATTTTTTCATTTTGAGACAAAGTTTTTGTCAATATAGAATGTCAATGTATATCAAGTTGTTGGTCAAATTTCGGCAATATTTGGGGCTTTAAAATTATGTAGTTATTATATTGAACACACAAACAAAAGCTAGATG
The DNA here is from genome assembly GCF_002237135.1 of Teleopsis dalmanni. Lineage (NCBI taxonomy): Eukaryota > Metazoa > Arthropoda > Insecta > Diptera > Diopsidae > Teleopsis > Teleopsis dalmanni. The sequence goes on along the minus strand of NC_051848.1, from coordinate 63,341,927 downwards.
TGGCATTTATCATTTACTAATATGACACCTTCATATATATGATATGATATGACAAGTGTCTTGATATGAAGATATCAAGATACTATTGTACAATCAAAACAAAAATAGTGTGATTATAGTGTGATTAAAAATATTATAATATATGATATATATATACAAACATTTGCAAGTTAATGTTTACGACGTATAGTCGTTATTTGGTGGCCCCGTACAATAAGTAATGCTCTTTTGTGGCAAATATCTAAACAAGTCCCCCCTATTGAGAAATAGTGCGCAGAAAATACAAGTGGATTGGATATACCCTTCAGAGGTACGCAAACGAAATAGTACATTTAGCCCAATGAAACCACCAAGAAAGAAACAGGGGACGAACCACGATGACATGGCGTAAAAGCATTAAAAAGGAAACGAATAAAACATGTAATGAGTTAAGACAAAGATTTGTTGAAATGCTATGTAAATAGACTAAGTTCTTAATTTACCCCTTAACTGCTATAATGCAAGAACATGTCAATAATAATAATAATTATGTATATATATATTATATTAATATGATCAAACAAACACTTGAACATTTAATATATCAATATTTTTTTAAGGAATAATCTTATAAAATATGAATTTTGATCTGCAATTGGAATTCACTTACCTAAGACTTGAGTGCATTTTTCCGGAGTAAAGAGTAAAAAGTCCATTCATGGTTGGAAGTAATCCAACCATACGACAAGAAGTAATCAATACGGTCCTGAACATTCTGTGATACAATTTGTATTTCGTTTCTTCGCTGGCATGCATAAAATACAAAATTTTAATAAAAAAAATAAATAAATAAATGTATCTAAACAATGTCAATTGTCAAAAACTCTACTCACTATTTGCAAAAGCAACTGCACCAGTCGAAACCAAATAATGTCAGTACCTATTTACTTTATGCTATGTTGCATTGCCTCGCTTTATCATTTACTGTGGATTTGCTATTGTTTTATGTGCTTAAGCTGGTATCAGCTTGCGACATCACTGGGATGTACTGAAAATAACTTTACTGGCTACAAAAATTGCAACCGTGTGGCATTTGTTTGCTAAAGGGAGCATGATGCTATGACTTTCTGTTACATATTTCAGTTCAACTAAACTAATTCCTTATATAGACATGTCTGTTAGAGTTAATCTACTACATAAAATCTAATATTTAATGCACTTGAGCTTTTTTTTGAAATAAGTGAAAATACGCCCAGTTAGACTATGCAAAGACTATGCCTAATACCACCATCAGGAGTAGACAATTTGGCAATAGTGAGGCAAATTATTTCCAGACTAAATAATAGATAAAATCATAAGCAATAAATTAAAATATTTTAAAAATATTATTAAATTTATAACAAACAAAATGTAATTAAAATAGAAATTCTTAACAATTAATATATTTATTAATCAATAATACATTTGTGTACATTAGACTTATTAAACGCACACATTTAGTGAAGTAGTCATATGACCTATTTTTATTCTTATCGTACACCCTCCAATTAAAACATTTGTTTTTAACGTTTACATCGATTTTATGGAGGCAATAGATAGTTACTTTTGAGATTTATAGTAATTAATAAACCAACACTACGGCCTTACAATGAAATGTTCTTCTCAGGAACCCAATTTTGGTGCTATTAGATGGTACTTTTACTCTATTTTGTTGAAGTTTTTGTGAAATCGTTCTTATGTTTGTATTTGCTGCAATCTTTTTCAGTTTAGTTGTATTGAATTAAAATAAATATGTATATAAGTGGATTGAATTGAATATTTAATGCTTGCGAGTGAGAAATATATAGGTTTTTATCTTGAGTGATTAGAATATTATTTTGTGCAGGAGCTTATATGAAATGTACCATTTTAAATGTTTGTACTTATTACGTTAGTAAATGAAATTAAAAATGTTTTATATGTTCTTTTAAAGTAAATTAGTTTAAAGTCTACGAAGAACACTATTTGGTGGCCCTGGAGAATATTGTTCTGTGATGGGTAGGGCATACTCCCAGTTGCTCGAGTTCAATAAATGTATAAATGCTCTGTTCAATAAATGTATAAGATTAGTCATTTATATGTGTTTATTTACATATATATTTAGTATAGTAAATCCATCCATTGTGGCTAATTTGGTAGTCTAATCATAGTATATAAAAGATGCACAATACAAACTGTAAAGTTATAACTACAACGTTTTTTATTTGTATATAAAAAATAAGTTAGCCGTACATATACACTCATACATCATTAGATAACTTTTGAAAATATGTTGCTTTAATAAACCGCTAGTTAAATTTAACAGACAATATTATTGATAAACGTACCAAAAATAGATTGGATTTAATATATAACTTACACACACAGTGCATTAATTAAAATTCTAATCGAAATCCCAAGTCCAACTTTCTGTGTCTGATTCAGAAAGATGTTGTGGCAAAGCAGTTTGCTGACTATCGACACCATCCTCCTTACAAACTGATGCACCTTTCTGATCTTCTTTATCTTTACTACATATTATTGGTTGCTGTTCCTTTTTTGCATCTGCTTCAGGTTGTGGAAGTTGTTTTTTCTCCATATCAAATTTTCGTAATAAATTACTTAAATTTTTGCTTATTTGAAGGCGAGGAAGCAAAACTTTTTGTCTTTTATCTAAACGAGTTGCTGATAAAAGGACTTCTTGATCTTTGTTCTTATCTAGATCAGTCACTAATTTCTCTTCAATTTTTTCAGAACGTATGTCCAAAAGTGATGTTCCTGGTTTCTTTCTTTTGTAAGTCGAAGGAATGATTGTTTTCTGAATCTTCTGTATAGATATGCCAAAGAAAGTTTTTGAACTCCAATTTTTCTCTTTATTGGATTCCATTGTCTCATGAACTTTTGAAGTGTTGGCATCAAGATTTAAACCACTTTCCTTTGAGCCTGTATGTTTTCTTATACCTGATATAGAACATTTGGTCTCTATTGAGTCATCTGTCTTTTGATTTTTCTCCACTTTTGGCTTAGAATTGCTTACTCCAGATAATTTTTCCATGCTATCATTCTTGTGAAGATTTGAAAGGCCTGGCAAATATATTTGATTCTTATGCACATTTGTATTGGAGGCAACGACTATCTGTTCTTTTTCCTTCAACAAGTTGGAATAAAGACTTTTCTTATTTGTTTCCTCATAATTAGACTGAGCAAATGTGTCTTCATTTTTCTCTAAGTGTTCATCTGGATATGAAGTGTTTTTATCTATACTGCGATCGAGTGCTAGCGTTTTCTGAATTATCTCTTTGTATGCATTAGGCAGCAATGTGGTTTTATATACTTTTGTACACAAAAATGGATTTACAATGTTTTGACTTTGTACTTTATGAGTTCTCATAGGTGAAGTTGCTTTACCTAACTTTATGTGAACAGTAGTAGCTAAAGTATTCACATTGGTTCCGGTATGACTATCTAATGGTATAACGTTCTGATTCAACTCTATTGACTCGTCAACTCTATTGGCTTTTTGGTGTGAGTTTGGACAAATATCATGTGATATAGATGTCGACGCTGTATTACTTAACATATCTACGGAATCGTCTGCTACCAAAGATTTTTCATTTGAGCCAAACACTTTTTTCTTAGTCAAGTCCTCATGAACTGATACCAAAGCTTTTGGATCACATTTACCATGCAAGTCATTTTTGTGATGTTTTGGTCTGTAATAACCTAGTGATGGAGTTACTGTATTGGTTTTTGTACAGAAGTGTGAAATGGGTACACTTTGATTTTTTTGGCAATGCTCTCCTTGACTTATAGCGTTTTCATCAAGAGAATTCTCTTCATTAACATTATATTCGATGTTTTTTTCGGATTCTTGTAAACATAACCAACCTCTTTCTGAGTACAGTGCTTTCAGTTCCGTAGCCTTGTAGCAAATAGGAATTTTAACAAAATAAGTAATTATATTTGGTAAATCTTCACTAGATTGTGCCCTTGGTGAGCCTGTGATCAGAATAGAATTATTTTTCAACACTTCAATTTTAATACTTTCCTTATCTAACGTATCGACTTTAATCAGTTTTCTATACCCAACAGAAGGCACTGGTAGCTCATCTAAACTACTTTCAACACAATGTGGCATTAATACAGCAACAACAGGATTTCTCGCCGAACCTGCCATGATATAAATTTTCTAACCCCAAATTTTCTTCTCAAAAACTCGATTTAAATTGTTTTTTCAAAAAATTTATTTCTGAAAAATATTTCAATATATAATTTTTAAAATTCAAATATATTTTTAAAAAGTTTTAGGTAGCTTTGATACATTTAATATCACATCTGTATTATTTAAATATATGCATGGATTGGAAATGTACATATACAATATAGGTTAAAAACTAACCATGAGTTTTAAGTTTCAATTTTTGTAGTAAAGTCATCTATTGGCACTAACATGCCAATAGATGACCTATAGATCTATTGTTAAAATTTCATAATATTAAGATGGGTAAAAGCGGATGTATTTTTCCAGAATTGCTAAATTTATTGCCTATATATAGTCTTTTAAGTACGAGTTACTTTAAACTAATTTACACGATATGCCACAGCTTCACATACAACATATGGGGCTGTTAAACATATCTTTGGTGAATTTCTGAAGGAGGCTAAACGAAGTGTGAGTTCTACGCTCATCTACACTGGCTAAAGTCTAGCAAGAATTTTGGATACATACACACTTTTTTACTAACACATATAAATTTCTGTTTACAGACAAAATAATGCGACCTCGCGCACATGCAAAAAATTCTTAACAAAATCTTGCCAGTGTAGACGTAGAGTTATGTATAGTTTCTAGAGATTCGTTGTTATCTCCCCAAACGTTACTTTTGTTAAGACGGTCTATGCTAATTACATCTCACTGGACCTGTAGTCCTCTATATAGCATTTGTTAACAACATTTTCATATAACCTTACCTGATGGATTATTTCAGGAAAATAGTTTTGCATATGCGATTTGTTTCTGTCACAGTCCCTTGTATATTTTCTTGGAACTATTGAAAAAATAATACTTATATGAAATTAAATTTTTTTTTCTATTTCTTGTTTTTTTAATAAAAATAAAAAAATATTTTGCCTACTGATCTAACTTATAATTTCATATTTTCCACTATGCGATTGATATATGTCACAATGTATAACTATATTGTATATGCTTTGAGCTATACGAATACTATCGATTACTTGGTTTGATAGTTGAAAATGTCAAACTTCTTGACATTTCTGTTTAGTTAGATTTATAGCTAGAACGACACTTCCAAATTGTAAAAATTTACTTTGAATGAAATAAATCTGTTCGCGAAGTTCATGAAGCACTTCGTTTATTTTACGGATAATATACTGACTATGTCAATGAGAAAAATTACCGTATATGGAGCGAAGATAATCCTTAAGTCGTTAACGAATCACAATTAAATTTTGATTACATGTTTGGTGAGGTTTAGACGCTGACGGTATCATTGGTTCTTATTTCTTTCGAAATGAGAAAGGAGCTGCCGTTACGGTAAATAATGACCGCTAAAGAGCCATGCTGACTGAATTTTTGTTTCCCAAAAGTAATCAGTAAAATATTGACGACATTTGGTTCTAACAAGTTGACGGAACTTGCGATACAGTGCGCTTAACAATCGATTCATTGCGATATTAATTTGGTAACAAGTTCTTTTACAGAAGTGGTTCTGTTAACTGACCTCCTCGTTCGTGTGATTTAATGTCTTTCGATTACTTTATATGCGCTATTGTTAAGTCATTGGTTTATGCCATTATAGTGATAAGCCAGCAACTCTTGAAGCATTGGAATCTAATTTTCATGCCACCATTGACGTCATATGGCCAAGGTTATCACCATCCAAAAAAATAGTTAAAAATTGAACTGGTCAAATATATAACTCGTAGTCGCGGAGGACGTTACTATGATCAAAATGAAATTCATTTTAATGTTAATTTTTTCTAATTTAAAAATTAGACGGATTCGAATAGCAGAGAAAAGACAAAGAAGAAAATTTTAGTTAATTTATTGAAATTTGGCTGACCATACTCGTACAATGCTGTTTCGAATATTGCCAAGTACTCATCGTCGGTGGTCTTAGAAAATATTCGAATTTCTTTTTAATAAGTTTATAGTCCGTATATAATTTGTTTGGACTGCAAGTGCCAGGCTTAGAACTCGTGCCTGTCAAATTAGAAGCGATGACTTATCGTGTTTTTCCGCAAGTAGCCTAGGCTGCACAAACTTTCAATGCCCAAGTTCCAGGTTTTTTGTCACTTTTTTATTTTATTAGTGATTTACCGTGCTTTAAATTAGAGTGAGCTTATAAGCTACAGCTTTATTTGGAAACACAAGTTCAACGAATTGAAAGTTGATTTTTGAAGTTGTCTATTTTTTGTTTCAAATTTATTTTATTTCAGTTAATTTAAATAGTCACAAATATGCGAAAATGATATGAATTTTACAGTAAACATATTCTATTATAATAATTCCTATATACCATATATGCAGGGTCACTCAAACTTTTTTAGTTGATTTGCTAATAAAAAAATCCAGTAATACGTTATTCGATACCATCTTATCGTCTGGGATCGTTTACCATAATTGCGGACGCTTGACATTTACAGTAGTAATCAGCGCGTTCGTTAGTACCTGATAGGAAGATTATATCACTTGAACTTCTACCTAACTTAATGTCAATTAATGTCACCACAACTTCTCTCTAACTTAAACAGAATAGTAGTTACTTTTTGTTGGCAATTATATTTCACAATAAAATAAAGTGAAAATTGCCGAATATTAATTAAGTCTATTTCTTGAAATTTTATGTTTCAGCTAAGGAAACATGTTTTTCCTTTGTAGGATTTTACAACATTAAATAAATTCATATATCTCAATCAACCACTATCTTAAGCAAATTCCTACTTAAATACTGTTGCTTTTAGTTTGTATGTCGCAAGTATGCCTTCAAGCAATGGAAAAGAAAACAGCAAACTTTTAAATCCATTTTTGCTTTGATAGCCATCCATGTATTGCGAGCAGTTGTGGCATATTTCGACAACGGTTCGTACTCCTTCACTGTGCTCGGTCTTATGTCTATGCAACGAATGCTTCCCAAGTGTTCAATTAAGTTAAAAATTTGCCCGAAGAACTCAAGTACCCTTGTAGTTCCATAAACACAATATCATGAAAATTAGAAATGTCTTGATATAATTATGATAAAATTGCCAGGAACATTGCGTCTTCATTCCTTTAATTACTGCAGCATCAAACTATCTTCTCAGTGAGGGTGTCTTAACGACCGACAATGTTGTAATCAAACTTGCAATAAAGTTGCAATAAAGTTGCAAACATTGAGGAAAAATTAAGAAAAAAATTAAAACAAATATCCTTGCTGCTCTTATTGCTCTTGCATATGTTGCAAGCATGCAAAAGTTGTTGCAAGTTAAAGAGCGGAAGTATGGCAAAAATGTGGCTAATGATTTCCTGATAACATCGTTACTGTTGATTTTAATGCCTTTCAATAGTTCACTTAATTCGTCTGCGAAGATATTATGCAAATGCAGCATATGTTCACTGAATTTAATGCGTTTTGAATGAAATCAGAACGAGTTTTCAAATTCGCAATTTCTTACGTGACTCTCTGTTGATTATTTCACATTTCTATGGAAGATTGTGATTTATGAGACATATGGTAGTAAATAGTTGGAAGAGATTTTGGAAATATTTTCATAAAACTCTTAATTTGTTTAAGCATAATAGTACGAAACTTGCGAAGGAGATATACATTGTGACCGAAAGGTTTTCGGAAGTTCTCATTTAAAATTCGCGCGCTGTATATTTTTCGATATTTTAAGTTTATGTAGTTTGGCAGCACTTTCCTTAATTACTATGCCAAAAATGAGCGCGATCTGTCAGACAGTTCGTTTACGGCAGCTGTTGAAACCAGTTCACCTCAGTAGTGCGTTGCGAAAAAAACAATGGAAAAAAATATTGAACAAAGAGTTTGCATCCAATTTTGTGTTTCGAACGAAATTTCGTGTGCAGAATCGTTGCGAATGCTACAAAAGGCTTATGGGGAATCAGTTTTATCGAAAACTCAAGTTTATGAGTTGTACAAAGCCTTTCAGGACGGTCGTACGACCGTCGAAGACATGCCGCGTTCTGGACGACCTTCGACCTCTACCACCGACGAAAACATTGAAAAGGCAAAGGAAATCGTGTTCCAAAATCCTCATGTGAGTGTTAGAGAGATAGCACGAGAGCTAGGCATCGGTCGTGAGACCACGGCCTCAATTGTGGAAGGATAATTCATGGATTTTTCATGACGATAATGCTCCCTCGCACCGAGCCAACATTATCAACGATTTTAAGGCCAAACATTCAATAAATACCATCGAACAGCCACCGTATTCACCTGATCTTGCACCGTGTGAATTTTTCCTGTTTCCCAAACTCAAATTACCACTCAGAGGAACGCGTTTTGAATCCATAGAAGACGTAAAACAGAATTCGCAGAGGGAACTCAAAGCAATACCGGAAAGCGCCTATAAAAAATGTTTTGATGATTGGAAGAAACGTTGGCATTTGTGTATCGCTTCTAATGGAGCATATTTTGAAGGAGATAAAATAAATATTGATGAAGATTAAGAATTTTGCGTTTGTACATTGTGACCGGAAACTTTTCGGTCACAATGTATGTCAAAATAAAAGGCTTTGTTATTAATTAATTTAATTGTTCTTGATCTTTAGTCTCATATATGTCGTAGTATAATTCTCATTTAGTTCATAAAAATGAAATTTTTGACAATGCAGTCTCAAAACAATGCAATTTGACAATTAAAGCTGCTCAAGAAATACACTAAAAAAGATGTAAACACAGTAAGCTATTATTACAGTAAGTAAAAGCCCTTTAGTTGTTAGTTCTTGATGAGTCAAATAAGTTTTGTGAAAAAAATTAGGTGTACCATTTTGTGGATCTCTATAAACTATATAATATATCATCAAAATTACTGAATAAAGTCTTATTTTCTTTGCTAAAATCTTTAAAAATAAATTTAGTATTTTTATAAAATAAAGTATTAGTAATAGACTATTCCGTTACACTTGTGCAATAAACAAATCTTTAAATAAAGAACTCAATGTTTTGTTCATTCTTTTAAGAGTGATGTCCAACGCAAGATTATAACTGTGCTTTAGTTTAATACAGTAACTAAAAATGTCAGAAATTAACTTAAAGAAATGACTTTCTGTAGCTAACATTACTTACTATCAGACTACAGCCACTGGCTAGTATATTCTATATAAATGCAGGACAGTGATAGTCGTCATCTACTTAAACTTATACAGTTAAATAGTTTTCCTTCTTTTTTTTTCAAAGCCTATGTTTCGAGGAGCAATATTCATATTTGTTGTATCTGTAACTTTAATCGCATATATGTCAGGGCCCATAGCAGTTGCCTCCAACATAAAAAACAAGCAGTTATCATATCACTTTTTCTGATTTTCAATTACGCAGAGGTTTAAAAAAAGGCACTACACATTTGGGTTTTTTATATTTTAATTAAATGTGAACATACCATTATTTGCTCTTAAATGAGTTTTGATGATATTCCAATCTAACATATATATCATAGACAATAATAATTATAAATTCACTCTGAAAGTTTTATTAATAATAATAATTAAGCATAAAATAGCAGTATTATATATAAAAAATATTTCTGCAAAAATATGTCTTTTTGAAATCTCTCATATATATACACAAAGACTTACTTCTGGAACTCAACTAGAAATGAAATAACTGCAAAAATATGTCTGTTTGAAATCACTCATATACCATATATACACAAAGACTTACTTCTGGAACGCAACTAGAAATAAAATAACTGCAAAAATATGTCTTTTTGAAATCATTCAAATATATACACAAAGACTTACTTCTGGAACTCAACTAGAAATGAAATAACTGCAAAAATATGTCTTTTTGAAATCACTCATATATATACACAAAGACTTACTTCTGGAACTCAATAGAAATGAAATAACTGCAAAAATATGTCTTTTTGAAATCACTCATATATATACACAAAGACTTACTTCTGGAACTCAAATAGAAATTTAATAAACTCCATAAAACAATGGTTTGACGATAAATTTACTATATACTAAAATTTATTAAGAAACTAAGACATTTCGAATCCAATATATTTAAGGATACTTACTTTTGGAAATGGTACAAATTCCATAAAATCGATAATTGGAGCTTTGAATTTGCTATATTATAGAATTAATTAGTTAAGCACAGATTAAAGTATTTGTTTGCATACAATACACTCATACGTACTCAAATCAAAAGTGATACTGCATCATACAATCTGTGTCTCATCTAGGAAATTGTAGACCCCATCTAATGAAATACCCCCCATGTTTAATACTAAAACTTTTAAAATTCAAATAAAAAAATTAAATACGTAATATTTAATGATATCCCTAACTCTTGCAGATATACACAGATTGGGCAAACTACTACCTTGAACGTGCCAAATCGAAGAAAAAAGTCATTGATTTATCCGCCGATTGTCGTGATGGTTTATTACTCGCAGATGTTATCGAAGCCGTAACATCATTCAAAGTGCCCGACTTGGTTAAGAAACCCAAAAATCAGCAACAAATGGTAAGTCCGTAATGAAAGATAAATAAGATTTTCATTATAAATACTATTTTTAAGTCAAAGTGCAAAATAATTAAACAAAAAAGAAATTGTAGTAAATTAAAAACTTTTGAATTAAAAGAAACTTTGCAGAAAATGCTTCGAAAATTTGTCTGATAAAAATCTTATTAATTAAATGAGAAAGTTTTTAGATAGAAAAATGTACCAACAAAAATGAAAATTCATTTATAATGACAACACCGCACAGTGATTCGAAGGTGACAAAAAACCATTAATTTATGGGGTCTATTAGATGGAACTTAAACGAAAATATATCTGTTAGAAAATTAAAATTGGAATTAGTTTCTTAAACTTTTTCCATGAGATTTTCGTGATAATTTATATATCAGTTCTTGTTTAATATAGCAAGCAAAAAAGGTACTGACATTTGCCTTATGTTTCGGAAGTACACAATCCATTAATAATACAAATATTATACAAAGTTATATAAAGTTTTATTATATTTGTCATATATATAAAAAAAAATTATATTCGAAAACGTTCAAATAATGAAAAAGGCCTTTCGTAGTCTATATCTATTAATCGGCTATCATGGAAATTTTTTGGTGAAATAGAAATATGATTTAGCAGAAGTCACATGTTTAAAAATAAATGGAACGTGTTTTGAGTATGTTTACCTAAACTATTCAAAACTATTTAAGTAGTAGTATTTTTTCAACAAAATTATATTAGTGGAAATTCTACAAACTTTCTGGAAATATATAAAAAGGAATTTAACGTATTTAAGACGACTAGCGCTACCCTTCAAGGAAATATATTATATTAATATATAGATCTACATACATTTGTAAGCAAAATGATGAAAAAAATATATTGTTGTAGTATTATAATTAAGTTTTTTTTTATTAATTTCATTATTTATAATTAATTATGAATTAAGAATTTATTATTATTTATTACAATTATTATTTAGAAACAATAATATCAGTGGAACATATTTTAAAGCGACCTATTATTATTGAGATGGGATATGGCACTATGACCGTCGAGTCAATTGTGCCATTTTCTTCTAGGTTTAGAGTATGTTTTCAAACCCTGTTGCTGCGATAAAGAGCACTATAAATCCTACTTTATAAAGTTTAATAACCTCTTCCGTAAGGGAATACATTCCCTGGAGTCTATTACGTATGTGCTGACTTTTCATTCTCTTTGTAAAATCTAAACTTTGTATCCGTATAGAGCGACCTATAATCGTTGTAAAAGATTTTTTCGAAAGAAACCAGAATTTTAATAAATAATAAAAAAATCGTATTCAGGGTTAATACAGTAGAATAAAAACAATTCTATATATAATTCCTCAAATAAAAAATTGCAGTACTAGTATTCAGGTGTTGATCTTGATATAGTTTATATATGAAGACTAATGTTAAATATATGTTTTAACAAATAATACGTTAAAAACTCTACTTTGGAAATTAACTAAAAAATTTATTTTTATTATTGAACATATAATGAATATAATCACACCAGTATTAATATAACTTTCAACATATGCGTACCTATATGTATATTTACTATTATTATAACTAATTTATTACTTGCAAAACAGAATGTTTTCTAACCAACTATATAGACCAACTATATATATAAATTCCTTTACATTCCAGAAGGAGCATAGAACCGTAACAAAACTTTTCCATTCAGTTCGGTTATTAGCTAATAGCTTCAATTCTCTTAAACTTTTCTGCATACGTGATATATCTGTATCCGTTTGTCTTCTTCAGGTATGTGCAGGTCTACCCCTTCTCGGCTACCCATGGGGTTCCACTCAAGCAGCATTCTTGTGATGTCACTGGTTGATCTGCACAGAGTATAGTCTATCCAGTTCCACCTGCACTTTATTATCTCAGTCTTGATTGGTGTGTGCTTAGTAATGGACCATACCATAGTCTTTCGTTCATAGTCTTTGATATTAGACCATTTACTTACTTACTGATGTCCTTCACTCTTAGTAGAGCATAGGACCTTATTTTCTTTCTTTATTTGGTTTCATTCAACTGGATACACAAACGCGAATTTGATGCCTCCACATCCGTTGTGCCAGCTGCAGTGGGATTAGTCTTGCATCGATTACTCCATGGTGAAATAGTTCCGCTGTGGTTTTGATTCATTTTTATTGCGCGTGTATGTAGAAATTTTTCAATGAGTGATGTGTTTAGAGAGTATGGTGATCAACTTTTTCAGTTAGTTAGAGTTAGTTTAGTTGTTAGAGTTTAGTTAGAGTTGCTTGTCCTCACCTACTTCTTGAGAAGCTAGGGTTGGTCGTATTTCCTCCACCATTTTCAACCGGGTTTGGGACAGCAATTTTTTTTTAAAAGTTAAATATGGATTTTCATTTTCCACATAGAACAGATTGCTAATATTTCAATGAAATAAAATGCATTTCAAAAATTCTTCATCACTGATTAAAAGACTGTAAAAAAATTCGTTATTCTATTTGTAATGAGATTTAGCAATTTTAGCACTTTCCGCGGTTATTAAACGATTCGTACTGTAAAATGGTAAGCCTTAAACTAAATATCTGATATCTTGATTTATAGCTTCATTTGACTCACATCACTAAAATAGTGTAATGAAACTGGAACCACTAAATGGATAACCCTTTGCATCAAGGGAGTGTAATAAACATGAAAGGATGTTTATTTTTATTATGTATTATTATTATATATTATTGTATATTGTATCCGCATAAACATTCTAAATAACTTCATTTGTATGTCAATAATTTGTGATGATCCAAACATCTTAAATGGTCTTCAACGTTATCTTTTATATTTTTCCAACTTTTCACCAATTGATACCACTGTACACCGTCTTCTATTTTAACCTGTGTCTGCACAGGTTGAATAAATTTTTCATTTGTCATTAATGCTACTCATTTCGAAATCCTCTCACACACATTACATATATACATGTATATATATGTGTGTCCTTAGAAATAGACGTTGGGAAAAAAACACCTTACGAAACCGATGAGTCATTTCCGTAGCGATTTGCCTTCCTGCATTCGCAAAAAGCGTAAAATTTCATTAATTGTTTTTTGCACACAAAAGTCGCGTAAACGTGAAAATTTTTATTCACAGAAAAATACCCGTAGAAATATATCACAGGATTACAAGACCTTTTTGACTTTTTGTTTAGTTAAAGGAATAAAGCATTCATTTTATCTTTATTGCGTGGAGAAGTTAATTTAAATGGGGAATATACACTCATTTGTCATTTAGTTTGGTATCTATTCAAGGTTTAAATTAACCTCTCCTCATAGCTAAAGGAAGTATTTATACTATTTATACTAGATATACTCGTATAGATGGGTGTGAGGTGTGTCACACAAAATTATGAGAGATTTTGTACCCAAAAAAAATGATACTTGAATGGAGGAAAAATTGGTTCTTCTCATAACTTAAAAAAAAGTTTTAAAATTCATATCCTTATCATGAATGGTTTAAGGAAGTTATTATTCTGATATTATATACGCATACTTATTGTCAGTATCATATTTCCATTAAACTGTATTAAATTGTTGGATATTGTTTATAATTAATACAAATGAGTAAATTAGAGAAGGAATTTATATCTGAATAAATTTGAGTAGAATTTTCAACTTTCGTTTACAAATCACTTGTTGCGTGCAGGTGAATCAGATTAATTTCATTGAAAGGACGAAAATTTAATGCATTGAAACAATATTAATTACTCAACTTTTTCCATCGAAATCGAATTAGTAATAACATGCAAACTATTAAAGCAAATGATGTACACTGTAGGGTGTCAAGTTAAAGCAAATCGAAAAAAGTTTTCCAAAAAAGAAAATGGAAAATCCTTTTTTGTCTACTATACTTAATTCAAAGTTTTTCTTTTTTTGCTGCTTTAACTTTCCTCAGACCAACATTTGAATAAAAAACAAAAATCCTGATATGCAATCAGAAAAAGGATGAAAAAGGCATTTCGAAAAATTTGTTGAGGGAAAAAGTTACTAAGACGGAAAGAAATGTAGCAGCATAGAAAAAGTTGACTTTGAACACTTTTACGATTCGCTGATTTTTCAAGTTTTCCAGTTTTTAAGACACGCTTGAAAATGTCCTTTTTTGTAAGAAAAAAAATATATCCTTTGGATGCAGTTGTTTGTGTCAGAGCTTAATTTTTTTCTCTTCGTTTTGAAAACCACTCATTAGAAAAGTGTTAGGAACTTGGTAGCAAATTTTCGAGTACTTCTCTTGCCCTTTGTTTTTTCTCCAATTCTCACCCTTCACACAGTTTGCCTGTTTAGAACTTTATTCAAACTTTATTCTGTTTGTACAATAAAAGTTTAAATTTGCATTAAAACTTATTATTTTCTTAAGTTTATTATTGCATTGAATTGTCTCCCACACAATACGATTGAGCGTTATTCCGAAAAGCGCAAAAATTCTACCTAAACTTTTTAAATTGTTTAATATTTTTCCTAATAAAAACTATTTAGATAACTGTTTTTGAATTTAGAGGTTATTCGCCGGAATTCGACAATACTCTCTACTAACTGGTATGCTAACTGGGGTATGATTATTATTTTAAATAATAAAATTTGTTTGAAAAACACATTTTTTGAATTTAAAGGTCGTTAGTCGGAATTTACCAAGATCCTCTATTAACTTCTTAACTAGGGTGTTGGAGGAATTTACTTTCGTGGTGAGCATTCAACAATCTTAGTCATGACAATAATTCTATGACAATATAACAATACATCTATGATAATACTTAAACCGGTTGTCTGGTATAGATTCATAACTTTATATAACATAAACTTAGTTATGGCGTTTTCGATTGGTGAATCTGGAGTAAGTGCTCTTTTAGGCTTAAAAATATTTGATATATGTCTTCGTTATATTTAAAATTTAATTATGGCGTTTTCGAATAATAAATCTGAAGAAATTTTTCAATTGAAATGCACTTTTAATGCACTTTTAGTGTTCTTTCAGTGGACTTTTAATGAATTTTTAGTGCTCTTTTATTGCACTTTTAGTGCTCTTTTAGTGTACTTTAAGTGCAATTGTAAATTTCAATTGGTACTATTCAATTGGTAAATTGGTAATAATACTCTAGACATTTTGTAGCAAGATTACCCTGAAATTAACAGCTATTTTATATGATTTGACAGATAAAGTGTGATTTGACTCGATATATGTATTTATAGAGAGGTTTCGAAAAGTGTTGAACTACAACAACAAACATTATTTTTATATTATTTTAATTAATTGAATTTTCATGGACCATACAGCTGTTTCGAGTATTTCCAAATACCCATCATGAGTGGTTTTGGAAATATATATTTAAGAATAATATAAATGTCTACTAATACTATAACAAAAGTGTTAAATTATTCAAAAAATTTTCCATTAGGCAACAAAATATGACAGATCGAGAATAAATCTAGACTGAATCCAGATTTACCAATCTAAAACACTATTATTAATACATATAGTCGAAAATAGTTATAAGCAAGCAATCATTGGAACCTTTAATTTTCTTCTTGAATGGTGAGGTCAATATGTGTTGTAGAGACGGTTTAGCATTGTTTCTTCTTATAAACTATTCTCATTTAAATCAATATAGAGACTATTGGTAATATTAATAACTAAGCATATGATATTTTGAAGAACAGTAATATTGCATGAACACAAATCAAATGTAATTCTTATTCACTATAAGTGTTATATTCTATATTTATATATTTTGTACATTAACAATGATATTACTCGTTTAAGATTTTTCATTAATATGTATTTTTAAAAACATGGTTATTTGCTGGTGGTAGTTGTTTTAAATATTCACGTTTCCAGAAAGCTATTTAAATATAAAAAAAGATGGCTTTATTAGCTTAGAAAGCACATTGGCATGCTTCCATATAATACTTACAATTAGACTTATGAGAAATGGCAGATATTGTCACATATTTCTATTTCAAAATTGTTATAGATTCTGTAGTTAGCGTTGACGCATCTCTGTATAAGTTATCTATGGTACAATAATCTAAAGTTCCCATAAAGTAAATACTTCGTAGGAAATTATTTAATATTTATTTATATAAAAGGTTGTTATACGATCAGAACAAAAAAACAGAAATATCATATGTTCAATTTGTATGAGAAATTGGTACTGTCCTGAGTATATCATATTTTAAAAAGCATTAAAATAATCCGTTTTTTTTTCGAAGTTTCCATATAAGCGGATAAATTATGGATGATTCGAGGCTTAAAAGTTTGCAAAAAATTCATCAGTATATGGAATATAGGCTTAAAAAATTTAAAAAAAACTTAGAAAATGGAGTTTCTGTAACGTCCAACTAATCGAAATCGCTTTTCATCATTGACGCCATTTAATAATATATTGAATAAGAGACTTTTTGACTCATATTTGTTTGTATCATATAATTCTTTCAATTTGAAATCTTACACGTTTTTAAAACTGTCTTTAGTTTTCAGATGGTTAAAGACATTTGTTTTCACACTGCATTCGTAAAGAATCATATAATGAACGAATTTTAATAAGAAGGAATATTCCGTAATCACTTTCTTTATATATGGCATTTCGATAGGTGATTTCCTCTTTAGCTCAAATAATCTAAAATTTATATATGTTTGTTTGGTTGCTATTAGCCGTTTTGTCACCACATTGCCTACAAGAATTAGTAAGATGAAAGCATATAGACGAAATCCATTCCATCGATGTTACATAATTTAATAGGTCTTGCGTTTTTACCGATGAACAGTCTGATAAACTAAAATACCTTTCTAAAAACCTGTTTCTTCTGGACACCAAAGCCGGGCATTCACAGAAAAGGGTTTTATTGTTTTCTTCCCTGTATTTTTTTATAATTATACGTATATTTAAAAATATTTTAAACCTTCATATCACAAAAACTTAAATTGTAATTAAATATTTTTAACTTATTTGAATACGTCAGAATTGAGTTTTTCTTGTTATTTATCGTAAAAATTTTTCATAATTTTGCATATCATGATTTTCAAATATTTAAAGTCTTCTGTTTTTTTCGCTATTTCCGAATTTTCCTTTTAGTTCAACGTCATGAAATCAAACTCCTCAAATTGCTGTTCTCTACCTTCGCCGAAATGCTTCACTAAATTGCATCCAATCATTCAAATCAATACAGTCAATAATTTTTGAAAATTCTATGTGAATAAATATTTTAGTAAAATAAAAAAAATGGATAGAGAAAAAATAGGGAATGCTTATCAAGTCGGCATTTCGGATTAACAAATTTTTTTCTGTCTCGGACGTGCTTGGGTTCATAGAAACTTGGGCATGGCGTATATCAAAAAATTAAACAACATCGAAGTTATAAGAAACAAAGCTACTTCAAAATCCAAAAATAATGTCGAAACAAATGAAAAAATAAAGAAAAACTGAAAAATACAGATATTTAAGGATTTATCTATCTAAAATAAAAGTATTTTGTACACCGAATAACACCAAAAGCAATACAAGCTCGTCATGGAATAAAAATAAAATCTTCACTCTTCTCAAATACTTTATAAGTAAATCGTAATCAAAGTACAAGTAGCTTTATTTGAGCAATCTATTGAGTTTTATATGGACCAGTTCAATCCTCTTGACTTAATTATTTTCTAAAATATTTTAATAAATATTTTCAGCAATCAATTATCTAACAATAATACAGTAAAAACTCTTTTAAGTGAATACCAATTGGATCAGTAACTCTGTCCAGTTTAGTGGTCTATCCAATTAAAAAACCGCACTTTGTATAAATAATGATAACTGGGACTAGCAGCACTACGCAGTTAAGAGCGATGTCTATATAGTAGAACTGTTACACTATTATAACCTTTTCAGTACAAGATTGCAAACCTATTTTGTGCTGAGTTTATCTCGCTACTCATATATAAGTGCTTCCTCTTAGATAAAGTATTGGGCTAAATAAACCAAAACCGATATAAATTTAATTATTATTAATTTAATTATATCAAAATTTAAAATAAACGTAACAATAATGTTTACAGTCAAAAATCTACTACAATCAAAAAGTTTTTTAACAAAACCATTTTATTTTATTCAAATTGCCTTAATACAGGGATTTGATCCCAAACCATATCCGGTTTGTATTGACGCCATTCGCTTTATATCTTTAATAAATATTATATGAGATGTGATTAGAAAGTGAAGAGAATTTTGAAATGTTTTAGGATATGTCTATCTAACATTTATTCCATACTCTTCAAAGTACTGTACCCTTCCACATTCATGTCACAGCAGTTTCCAACTTTAAAAACACTGTTGGCAGTCCTGACAATAAATCAGCATTCCTAGCATTCCACTCACTTCGAGTGAATTCAAAACTAGTGTGGGAATGCTTTCAACTTCTTAAATAATTTGCAAAAAGTAATATGGTCCACTTAATACGGATTTCAAGACACAACGGCTTTGAAGAAATCGTGAAAGCCGATGACTAGCCATTAAAGGGACAGCCTCATATTATATTGGGTACATTTTGCGGTCCTTCATGGAGTTTTTTCAAACTTAAAATTAAAAAGTGGCTGGAAAGAGGAGCTCAGTCGGTTTGGAATAAACCAATTGCTTACAGACAAGCTAAAGAATTCATGTCGAAGCGATCAAAAGCCAGAACTAAGGTTTCTCACTGGACATTGCGGAGTAAAAATGCATCTGTCGAACTTAGCTATTACAAGAGACGATAGCTGCAGACTTTGTCATGAAAAAGAAAAAACAGCAGAACAAATTCTGTGTCACTGTGATAGTCTCGCCAGACTCAGACTTCGGTTTTTATCAACTGCCTATCCACTTATAACGGATTTAGGCAACATCATTCCAAAGGAAGTAATGGCGTTCTTAACTGCTACTCGTCTATGGAACTCAAAGGGGTGTGTCACAATAATTCTCAAAAGATACATTGACGTGATAATATAGTTCTGAGGCCTTTCAAAATCAATTAATCAATCAAATGCCACGATGAAGATTTTTTTCTTAAATAGTTAAATACTTTTTTTAATATTACTGAAAACTATCTCAATATTTATCTCAATTTTTAATGAATTTTGTTTTAAATATTTGAATTTTTACAATGCCGTTAATGCGAAAACTTCTTCCAAATTGTTTCAAATATTTGGTTTCAATAGTCTGGGTACAGTAAGGTCGTGAAAGAAGCTTTTAAGGTTCCCGAAATGTTAATAATATAAATTCAAATTTATTTTAACTTGATTTTAAGACATCAAAGCAAAAAGAATTATTATAAAATATCATCATTTTTGCTTACAAGTATTTGGAGAGAAAAGAACGTATTGCTTAAAACTTTTTTTTTATAAAATCGAAACATTTTTAAATAAAATATATTACTGTTATTACTCTTCCGGTATCGCGCCTTAATAAGAAATATCGAAAATAACGTAATCATAGCGTTCAAGTTCATTGTCGAAAATAAGCTCCATAAGCACATGTTCTGGATCAGGGCAACTAAAAGGATAAATTCGTAGAACGTACAAACGAATGAATGAAATAAAAATTTATTTCGATTTTGGTTTAGTTGATGTCATGAATTTTAAATAAGCCTGTAATATTATCGCATCTCCTATGCGGAATTGTGCACATGCTGGCGACCGCTGTTTGGTGGAGTCTCCTTAAAATTTGGCACCCAATAATGCAAGGACGTCTGGTTAGGTTGCAGTTTCACCAGTAGGAGTAAAATGATAAGCTCCACAAAAATGTAGTCAAGACGTGACTGAAAATATGTATAAAAACTTGAATGCGGAACGTGCCTGGGTGTACAGTAAATTGACAAATTAGAGGCATCCAAGTTGGTTGGTTAGCTAGCATCAAAGCAAAAAGTGGGAACATTGTTACAGCTCCTCTGTACTATTTTTTGCATACTAATTTGGGAATAAGAAAGTTCAAGTTAAGTTTAAAATATAAATGCAATATGAAATGAGCAAACAATTTAAAGTTATGCTTGATAATTCTTAAAGCATCGTATATATAAACAATAATAGGTATATGGAAACTAAAAAACAATGTCATTACGGATCGGGAAAAAGTCACTAGCGAATCTGTTTTGTGCCATTCATAGCATTCCTGAAGCGTAAAAAATATTGTGAAAATGAGAAACAACACAACTACAAACACCAGCATTGCTACAATACATTCATACATGCATACATATGTATGTGTGTGTAGTGTTTGGTAATAATGACAGCATCCGTTTCCGTTTCTACTTGAGTGAAATTAAACAAAAGACGCGTCGGATTATGGCTTTGTACGCATTCTCATATTTACGGATGCAATTCGCTAAGAAAAAGCACACAAAGCGATTGTTCTGCGAATGAAAGAAGAACACATAAAGTAATAATGAAAACGCAATAATACACAAAAAACACACAAAAACACAGAATAAACACAGAATAATTATGAAAAGATTGCTGTACCGTAACAGAGTAGGTGCAATTCGGAATCAGGCACAAAATCCTCTAAAATCTGATTACCAAATCAACTGACTTTTCACAGAATCTCTATTCTGATTTTTTAGTTAATTTTTAGTTAGTTAAAGCAAAGCTTTTTTATACGTAATCTTCCACAAAATTCTATTTCCTTGTGTTTTGTAGGTAACTGAAGTTTTTTGTCAATTACCGGAATAATCAAATTTATCCTAGAGTAATTGAAATCATCCTTGAGTAATTGAAATTATCCTAGAAAAATTGAATTTATCCTAGTGTGATTAAAATTTTTCTGGGATAATTGAAATTATCCAAGGATACTAACGATATTATTATTATCCAAGGATAATTTAAATTATTCTACGAAAATTGAAATTAACCTAAAATAATTAAAATTATCTTAGAATAATTAAAACTATCCTAGAATAATTGAAATTATCCTAGACTAATTTAAATTATCCTAGACTAATTTAAATTGTCCTAGAATAATTTAAATTAACCTGGAATAATTTAAATTATTGTAGAATGATTAAAGTTATCCTGAAGTAATAAAAACTATCTCAGAAAAATGGAAATTATCCTAGAAAAATTGAAATTATCCTAGAATAATAGAAATTAACCCAGAATAATAAAAATTATCCTAGAAAAATTGAAATTATCCAGGAATAATTCAAATTATCCTAGAAAAATCAAAATTATCCTGGAATAATTTAAATTATCCTAGAATAATAGAAATTATTCTACAATAATTCAAATTATCTTAGCATAATTGAATTTATCCTAAAAGATTTGAAATTATCCCAAAATAGTTGAAATGATCATGGTAAGCAGTAATTTTGGCGTCCCAGAGACAACAATTTCATAAGATATATTAATGTACTGATGCTGAAAATGTATTGTACATACTTATAAGTTCTAATTAGGGGATTGAAGTGTGTTCCTTCTGAAATTAATGAATGTGATTTTGGTGTGACGACACTGTTTCAGGAAGAATAGCTAAATGGAGGTTTCCACATCACTGCTAAACAGAACTTTAACAGAACTGTTAGTTTAGTTATTACATGTTTAGCTTAAGGCTTACATATTTAAATATGAATCGTTTAACAACCGCGTAACTGCTCCATTTGAAAATTTACTACAATATGGTGACTCTGTAGTAAATACATTTGCCATAGCATTTTTTTAATGTCAACATATGAAATTATCTTAATCAAAGCACTTAAAGTCCACAAGTAATTGTTGAAAGACCATTCCATCTACACGAAATCACGTTTTGCATGGAGTTCTCTTCAATGATAAGGTTTATTCGTTTGATATATTTGTCAACATACAAAATTGTCTAATTGTAGGCACTGAACATCCACAAGTAACTGCCAAAACACCATTCTATTCACAAGAAGTCACAGTGTGGTATAGCAATTCGTCTATAGATCACACCAATATGGAAGGTGTGTTAGGGCCATACTTTTTTGAAGAATAATATTTCGGCTGAAATGTTTGAAGTGCTACGTTATTTAGAATATTTCATTGTTTGAGGTCAATGTCTATTTACTGTCTTTTTTTACAGTGACATAGTCCTTAGTTGCCGTAAGAACTCAAAAAGTGTGTTAAAGCGAAAAACCAGGTTCCAAATTTGTGAAATAGTACAATAGACTGTATAAGCTGTAGTGTATCATTGTCCTTCCTAAAGTATGGTAACAATAATCATTTTACACAGAAAATTAATATAAAATTCCATATAAAAAAAAATTTGTACAAAATATTGTCTTTATAGAAATTTGTTTCATATAGAGTACTACGATGTTTTGTAGGATGATTGATTATGATTTTCGATGTACATCATAAAGATAAATTGATGTGGTACATCGATAGATTTATGTCGTTATTTGTTAGGGTCATCCAAAATCATTTGTTGTAATAAAAGATATTACTACTAAAAAAAAACTAATAATATATGATCATCATGGAAGGAGTTCAAACTTTATGTCCCTAAAGCGTTCCAAGTGGAATGGGAAAACATATGTAGAAGTGTTGAAACTAGGAAGAAGAATATCTTGAAAAGCCTTAACGTAATTTCACTAACTATTTTTTTTTTAATGACTTGGTAAAGTACGTATTTTGTAAATTATTTATTGGAAATATTATTTACAGAATTACAAATATATGATATATGTATATTTATATGATTCTTTAGTAAAGTTTAGGAATTTTTGCTTTAAATATTTATGATGGTTGTAAGCTATGCAGAGTGTGCATGTGTTCACAAGTAATTAAAAAATTCACAATATTCCTTAATTAATACCTTAATTAAAGTTACAAGTTATGGTTATTGTTATTGACAAATTGACAGATTCAAGTCGAAAAAAAATTTAAAAAATATATGTATATATAAATATTGCATACACATATGCGATGAACTTTCCTTTCCTATTCTGAAGCACTTGACTGATTGTTCTTGAAAGTTGTTTGGCTGCTAAATCTCAAAGGTGCAAATAAATCTTAATAATAAAAACATTATATCGACAAAAATACTCAGCGACAAATCTATTTGAATTTATATTCACCCATTTTAACCCATTTCTTCTGAATCGTTGCTCACCTGCCTAGAAGAGTTCATTGAACAAACTGCAAACTGCAAACTGCAATAAAATTAGCAGGTGCAGTAAACTGCTTAGTCTCTCCGTGCTTCTTCTCTTTGCCGTTCTGGAATGTCAAAAATATCTTCAACGAATGCCTTTAGTAGAGATTTATGCACGTAGCCCATTTGCCGCCCTCCACAACCAATTTTTGTATGTTCGCATGCATTTAGGAGTAATTGCCGTGAAATGCATAATTTATGCCGAAAATACACAACTTCCCCGCAATTTTCGTCTGTCCTCATCACATGAAATGTTTGCTATTTATTTGCTATTACTGATGTCTTCGTCGCAGGCTTAGTTAACTACCGTGAAATGCTGACAAAGTCTTAGGAGTGGGAATTTATAAAATTGATTGAGACATACTTAAGCGAACAAAGGAACTGCAATTTGCAGCATTTGAGGAAGTAAATTTCAGAATTTTCAGTTGACAGTAAAACTAGTGGAAGTATATTAGTGTCAATTAATTGCTTTTTCCGTTTTACATAGCAAGTCATTATTTATAATTTCTAGTTCCTAATTTAAGATATACAAAAAATTCATTCGATATAAAGCACCTGATAGATCACAGTGGAAAAACTTTATTTGATCGGTGATACGTATCAGAGATATAGTAAATAAAAGTAATAATAATGATATTTATTATAATAATGATAAACAAAATATTGTTAATATATATATAATTTTAAATTAAATTGAAATGTTAGGTATACCATGTATAGATTATAGTATTTTCGTAGAGCTACACCTGTCTCAACACAATAAAGCCTATAATCGGAATAATTACAGAAAAAAGTACAAATTACTTCATATGAAAATTACTTATATGAAGTTTTATGATTTTTCAGTTTCATCATTTTTATTATAACTACAAGATTTGGAACACAAACAACAGTATTACATGCCTAAATTAAGTCAATTTTGTATACATTTGCTAGGAAATACTAGCACACAGCGTTTAAGTAAAACAACTTTTATGGAATATGTAAACATATTCTTTCTAAATTTAATTTGCCTCTGCATATGTTTCGGTACTTCCAATTGGAGTGCGTCTTTAAGCAGATTCTACTTAATAATGATATCTTAATATTTTGTATGAAATACTATTCTTTCCGCAATTGTGCCACGAGTACGTGGAGTAATCAATATACTTTTTACATATGTTGGAATTCTGGGCAAACTGGAACCCTTTTGTAAAAATTTTAAAATGGTGTCATTATATATCTCAATTATCTCTATTTTATTACAAATGAAAAACACTAAAATATTAACAATTTTATTTATAATCCATATTGAACCAATTTGCTTCTCAGACAATGAAAACTTATAATGAATGGGTTATTTAGAATTAAAATTCGAAATAAATAAGGTACCAGCTTTATCTTTTGTGCTGCAACAGACCTGAACAGAAGACATTCCGTTTTTCGAATGAAAGTCAAAATGTCATCCGTTGAGGACTTTCTAATATCAAAAGGCGAGAGTAGTTTCCGACCCAGTGACCTCCTCCTTGCCCAGATCATGGCTGGGCAGCCTCAGAGAATATGACTGGAAGTCTCATCTGCTTCTAAGCAGAGTTGACAATTTATCTCTTTAGACAGACCCATTTTGTTAAGGTGATAACGCAGTCCATGGTAACCCGTTAAATATTCCACCAGCAACTTTAACTCTGTTCTGCTGACGAAGGATACCTTACCGTAACTGTAGGTATAAACCATTTCTTTAGCCTGACGGTTACCTGGAATATCGTGCCAGTAGCGACTTCCCTCGGTTGAAAACCATTTTTGAATCAGAGACCTAGTTGTAGACTCATTTAGTCCACATTATGCGTGGGTT
The DNA here is from genome assembly GCF_002237135.1 of Teleopsis dalmanni. Taxonomy (NCBI): domain Eukaryota; kingdom Metazoa; phylum Arthropoda; class Insecta; order Diptera; family Diopsidae; genus Teleopsis; species Teleopsis dalmanni. The sequence goes on along the minus strand of NC_051848.1, from coordinate 63,316,229 downwards.
AGTTTTAACAATAATTTAACGATCGGTTTTTTGTCTCTACATTTTTAAGCAGAGTGAAGCTACTAATTTATATATTGTTGTATTTTAATTTATTTTTAAAAAGATATATGTTTCTAAAGATATATGCGATTTATAATGGAAATATTTAGTCCTATGACGAAATATTAGTTTATAAAAAAGTTGGAATCGGTAAAAAGCGGTAGAACTTAATCCCAATACAGGATATTGCGAATTTAGTAAATATAAAGATATGTAATTTAATGACATTATGGCAAGAAAATGGCACTTTAAGATCTGAGTGTTTTAGAAATTTTAGAACTGCAAATTTACCAGGAAGAGGTATAAAGAATATGAAATATTAATTTCTAAAACTTACTTTTGGTACATTGAATTAAAAATAATTGAAACAGAATATAAAGAACAGCAGCAACTCAAAGCAGTCAATTTTACTAATAGATAAACGATATCAATAAGCGCTGGTATATAGTCTTTATGTAAGGGATTGTCACTACAAAGTTCGCTTTTATTTTCCTGAACCGTTTGACGCCTGCCCTGACTGTGAAGCTTTCTAATGAAAGTTTCGAAAATTTTTATCTAAAATGCTATAGAAATGGCATGCTAGATATGTTGATAATAATTTCGTTACAATAATAAAATTATTATTTATTAAATAAAATTCATTACAACAAAAAAAACGAAATACTCAGCTACAGTATCATGGGTTACAAAAGGTATTATACCAATTTGATATATAGTAAGTATATAGAAAGAAATATTTTTAAGTATTTACTTCTTCTAAAACGTTTTTAATAACAACATTTTTTCTTTAATTTTTATATTCTTTTGATCGTTGATTACTATTTTAGTAAACACTACAGTTAGTATATATTCCCAATTTGTAAGTAATTTCTTTATATATTGGGAGAATGTATTAATTATGATAAGTTAACAGTTTTATTAGATATTGACCAATCGAAACATTTATAAGCGATTAATTAATTCATTTCGATTTTATTATCAATTTGTTTTTAATTTTTTCCATACTTAATTATATTTTCTATTAAGATATTCTTGAAAACTGATCTGCTGCTAGAAAAAATTATTTTCTAGCAGCATATATAATTATTATATGATGATCTATTTTTTATCAGTATTTTTCTAAGTAAGTTTATATATAAGAAATTTAGCATTATAATGTATATTTCAAGTACCTAATGTCCTTTCATTAAAAACCCTACTTTTTTGGATAAATAAATTTATTGTCTATTTGCTATTGCAATGATATTAGAAGTTAACCCAATTCGTTGATGTCTGGAATGCATAACATACAGCCATAAATAATTTAATTGGTTTGTTGTGGTACTTGATACAACTTTGCATTCAGGTGGCTCAATTGCTACAAAATATTTGCTGTGGGAAATAGTGCTGCAGTACAGCACAGATAGAGCACTTTTTAACAATCTGAGAAGTTGCAGCTCATCGCATACAAAGGTTTACTAACTGCTAACTGGCACTCAGTCTTAATACGACACACCGGTACAGTGATCATCAATTTCTTTCAGCACATCACAAGTTCATTAGCACTGTTTTCAGTAATGTTACTATACCCTATCAGCCAGGTAATATGGTTATGGTGCTGTATAAAATTACGGTGTATAAAATTGATGTCAGTTTAAAATATATATTAAATAAAATTCACTTGATCCTAGAGTTTGTGTACCAAACTTATTTTTTTTATAAATATTAAGCTTATAATATCTATATACAATGTATAATTCTATACGATATAAATATAGAAACTTTATACCTTTCTAAAAGATACGGGAATAGGGCAAAATATGCCTGAAGCGTGGTTGTCGTAAAGAACTGCATAGTCTCTTTTTTGGTCGAATAGATATGACAAAGGTTAGCTAAGACTGCATACCTGAATGTCATTTATTTAAAATCAATCATTGTGTTATAAAGCAACCTTTATGTAGAGAAGTAATCCGATTGGAATAATTATATACGCAGGAAATTTCGGTTGGTAGGGATACAGAGACAAATAAGTACTTTGACAATTTTCGATATATACATATCAGATCAAATAAAATTCTCTACATGTTGGAACCCAAAACCGCAACTGCTGGAATGCACTCTCCACTCCTATCTTGGTACAGCAATTGCTCAACTGAAATATGAAGTACTCGCTGAAATAAACAAAATACTCGTCGCCGGGTATGTTGAGCATGCAAGTTTGAATGGAAATACATCCATAAATTTTAAATGTTTCAATTACGCAATGAAATAGCGTATTTCTTAACGGAAAAATTCAATTGAAAATGAAAAGCACGTACCACGTAGTACCGGATTTTTCCTTTTAATTCGTGCATTTTTAAACTTTCGAAAACTTCTCTAATGAACTTTAATTTGAGAAAAACACAGTACCCGACACATCTGTGTGGGTGCGAGACCAGCAAGCAGAAAAAAAGAAAATGCGAGATAATAAAGTTTTTTAGTTGAATTCATAAAATTTTATAAAAGATGCCACAAAAGATACAAAATTTCTAAACGATGAAAAAATCGAAAAAAGCGAAAAAAGCGAAAAAGCACACACCCACAGCACATAAAACTCGGATACGAAATTAAATTAAGTTTTTTTTGTGGTGCTGACATGGTGGGTAGGGGTTAATCTGTTTGGGAATGTGCGGCACATATGCAATTGTGTTGCATCAAGCGTTGAAAATGTATCTACAATAGTCTTGCGAGTTGGGAACCTCGTACAGTTCGTGTTTACTTAATTTTCCAACATCAAATTTAAAGTCTTCACGCAGCCTTTGTGTCACAGTTTCTGTTTGCGCTACATTGAAAGCAATTAATTACGAAACGATTAAGTTATCATAAATTCTTCTCGAGTTTGCCGTAGAAGTAGCTTGTAATGTTAATCGGAATTCATTATATATCATTTATACTTTATAAATTAATCACTTGGTTTGCATATGAAACTGCTTAATTTAAATTATTCATACCGAGTTTTTAAACGATTGCATCCGAAATGTTGTTGGAAGAGGATATTTCAGCTCTAAAATCTTCCTACTTAACATAGGGATCGCTCACTACAATTTTTTAAACTGAAATCAAAATACTGCATATTGGAATTTAATGCTTTCTAGTAAAAAGCTAACGAAAACATATAGCACTAGGATCAGAAAATCCAGTAAGATTGTTTATAACTGTTAAATGCTTCATTTATCCCAAAGTAATCTGAATGAGTACCGATACTGTTAAAGTCGTTTGTTTGATGTGATTTTCAAAACACTTAGCGATTCGATTTTTATATCTCCAATTATGTCAGAACGGTGTTTCCGGAGTGGCTTCTCGAGCTTAGAGAATAGTCAAAAACGCACGGTGTGTTAGTTCTAACTGAGATGAATACTATTCTTTTAAAATAATATGAGTTAAGTTTTTGGCAAAATGATATCGAACAACCAATACGGTGTATTATTGTGGTGCAAAAACCAAAAAATATCACCTTATAATTTTTCCCTGTTATTCCCAGTCAACGGTTTTGGCTGCGGGAGGAATTCATAATACCACACCACGATAATTAATGAAAACTTTTAACATAAACTTGAATTTTCAGCGCTTTTAGAGCGATGTAATAGGTTTTTGCTCATGTTTTGCATAAAATTGGATTGGTTATTCGGTCATTCACGAATTGTATGCCTAGAATCAAGTCTCATACTCAGTTATGATACATTTCATCTTATTCTGATTCTGTTTGAAAGACTACAATGTTTTTCTGAAAAGTTAAAATTTGAGAAAATAATAATTTCAAATAATTAAGCAAATTTATATAGCTGTGGTTTATGCGTTAGTTCTAAAAATTATTCACTGATTGCAAATATCTTAACTGAATAAGAAACCAAAATTCGCAAAATGCAATTTGTCAAATTTAAATCGTGTTCGTTGGTCTTGTGTATTAAAAAACTAATCCACGGTTGAAATGTCAAATGTTTTCCATTCCTGACACCTACAGTCGAAAAATCATATACTTGCAATTAAACAAATAGATATTTTTAAAAACCCTTGATGATGGCTAGTTGGCAGTAACCGGATCAGCTGTATGGTCGGTTTTGAAATTCATTGATGAAAAAAAACTCCTTTTTTCTCTTTCGAAAACTAATTCTAGTTTCATACGCATCGAGTTCAGGCTTTCCAATCCATAAGAGGTTTTGTGCTTCTTTAATATATTCCTTTATGTTACATTACTCCTTGCTACATATCTACTGTTTCTTAAAGCAATATCTAAGGCGTCGTCTTTAATGCAGTCCAATTGGTGCTTACTTTTATGTCCTATTCTTTTTAACACTAGTGTTGTATACTTTATTATCTGATTGTGGTCACTATAGCATTCTATTTCTAAAACGACTAATTTCTCTCATACATAAATTGCTTTTCTTAATAAAACTTTCTATTAAAACCCCAAAATGTGAGGATCAAATACTATTAATAAGGAATATTAATAGAACAGTAATTCAACAAAATAAAAAAAGTTCAGGTGAAGAAATTTTGAATGTTCCCGATTAATGCGAAAGAGAACAATTATTGGAAGAACAGAAAAATCTTTGATGAAATTAGGAAAAATTGGCGAAATAGATTAAAGTCTTGTAAAGAATTAACAATTGCTTTGATATATTTAATGTAACTTGTAGTGTTTCAAAAACTTTTAAAATCCATTTCCGTACTTTTATATCTGCTTTAGAATAATAATCGAAGATATGTCTCAATACTAATTAAATGTATATCCCATTATCTTACAATGAAATGAGGTTAGGTTAGGTTAGGTGAAGTGGAAAGCGATATAAAACCTCCTCAATAAATTAAGAAAGCCGTTTTGATGCCACAATTTTTTGTAGAAACTGTCGGAAGCATTCGTAAATGCGAAATATCGCCGAGTGTGTTGAAGAATATGGCACCCAAATCCTTAAGCCTGGTTATGGATAAGCCTAGACAAAGAAACAATAGATTTTTTGTTGTCGACTTCTTGAACAGGGTATGCCAAGCTTGGTCCTGAGTCGTCCAACAGACTAATGTCGTAATATTAACCACGATTCATCTGAAGTGCTTCTGTGTACCAAGTCAATGAAATCAATTCGCATATGAATATAATATGTAGGCTCTAACCTGAATAAGTAACTACTTTTTCAATAAATATTTCCTTTTGGCATAGTATTGCTCAGTTTAGAAACACAGTAAATTTATAATGATATCCTTAAAAAATTTCATAAACTAGTGTATTTCTGAACCGTAAAACATATATATATATATACTTTTTATTGGTTATAGTACTTCTGTCGTGTTGAACTCAAAAATCGCAGACGTTCTGATATATTAAGCAATTTTATAATTTATAATTAATTACCCCAAAAGCTATAAATTAATACATATTTAAACGAAATCGAAATATTGAAATATGTGATACTCACACTTCATTAGAAGTCACTGAAGTAAATCAAAAAGCTTCCATGTATATTTTGGATGAAAATAATATAAAAATATGCCAACAAATTTAGCTTAATTTGTAATGACGAAAACTTATGCGGCCCACACTCATGTGAAATCTGTCAGCACAACAGGAAAATTCAATAAATTTAACATGGAATTTTTTATTTTCCATTCATTTCTTCAATGGCTAAGAGTTTTTTCGAAAACATATTACAAAAGTCAAAGGGGAAGCACATTTTTTATATTTCAGACACGACAAGCCGCAAAACGACGCGTGCAGTCACAAATCATTCTTCCTTTCCGTATCAGACAAAACACCAAAAACACATTTCATGGCGAAAAACTTGTGATAGTTCCGTGATAAATCTAAAATCTGAAAAGTATCACGGACTTCTCTCTTTCAAAAAAAAATATAATATGCGAACAAGTGTAATCGAAGTCCTACTTTATCAAAAAAATTGGACGACACGCTTCACAAATCTCGAAAGAAAGGCTCTGTGAATGAGTTGTTGAATTCGTCTAAGTTTTTTTCAAAATTTAATTGTTTGAAAATAATTTAATTTGATTTTAATATTACAAAGAAAAAAACATCATAATAAATGTGAAGTAATATATGTCTTGTTTTCTGGTAAAGTTAAATAAAATCAATTCAAGTTTTCCAAAATTTAATCTAAAAATAATTAAATAGGGTTGTTTTTATTTTTTGAACGCATCGTCACTATATCGTCACAATAATGATATGTCTGATTTGCATGGACTGATAATAATCCCGCTAGTATGACAAACCATATGTATCTTGGAACTTTATAGTGAATATTTAAAAGTAGGATCACTATATTGGTTAATTATTCATAATTTTCTCTGGTAGCTTGCGTCCAGACATCGCTTAGGTCTATTTGTTTATCTGTTTTTCGTAATTATCAATTTTTGAGATCTTATTTTTTCCATTTAAGTATGATTGTAACAAATCACTCTACGGTGGTCCAGTTTTCTTCAGATAGAATCATTATCGCTGTGATGTTTTCAATGTTTATTTCACCGACTTCATTGCTTCAAGCGTTATTCTTTCAGTGTTCAATCTGTTACATCTGAAGATGGCGTATTCAGAGTTGCCTTCGTCTACATCTCTGTATATACATTTCACAACGTTAGCTTTCCCAAATCGACAAAGATATTTTCAAAAATGTTCATAACCAGAAAGGAATTGGGTTAAATAATAAGTCACATCTCCAGTTTTTCTATCTGACAATTTCGCTACGTTTGGAATCAACAAAATAAAGATGGACATCTTTGTTTCTGCGTTACAGCTTTGTTCTCACAGTTATTGGATCTGTCGCTTTATCTCTTGATCATTCAACGTAGTAGTTTCTTGCTGCTTTATTTGCCACTTTATTTCCCTTTCATTAGCTACTAAATGTACAGGTAAAGTGCCACTGAGGGCCAGCACTACGGTCTTAGATACCATACGGTATCTAATAGGAAACGATCAGTATATCTAACCCTATTTCGCTTTCATATATGTTACATATGTATTAAGACACAGTTGGCTAATCACATTAGCGATCTTCGTTTGCTCTGCACTAGGGCGCCAATATTTGTTATTAGTCTACTCAACGATACAGTGGCCTATGCTGGACAAACAATGGCGGAGCTAGATCAACTCTGCACGACGGCGACATCAGAATTGCGAGGCCCCCTTTATAACCCAGTTTTATTGTTAATCAAATTAAAATAAACACAAATTAAAATAAATGAATTTTCCTACTTTTAGCCTCACTCAATTTTTTTTTAAATTATATCATAATTTGCGCCAGCTGCTATTTTTGCTTCAGTTTATAGAATTTCCAATGGAGATAGTCTCTCTTGGATCATAATACTATTCTAGTACGTCTTAATCAATTTTAACTATGAGAAGCTTCTTTCCATCGAAGCTATACTGATTGGAACTGTGAAAATGGATCTGGTTACTATAAAAACATTCGGGAATACTTCGAATATGGTTAATGCCATTATCAAACCAAATTGTTCAAAATATTTATTATGGTAAGTGCTCAGAATCCACAGTCGGTAACTTTTTGCGAGGCCCCTGCAATATTATATAATATTGCAATATATAACAATATATAATATTGCAATATTATATTAGTGCAGTTTAACAAGTAAACAGAATTAAGAAAAAAAATCATCGATTGATCCAAATTTAATTCCCTGACTTGAAAGTAAACCCCTTCAAATGTAATGAAACTATAGTAAAGACTAATCCTTATCACATTTTTCGTAGATTGATTGAGGTCGGTCCTTTAACTGTCTCAATAAATTTGTTTTTATAGCTTTTAGACACTTATTATACTATTAGGTCCAATTGAACGCCAACCACAACTGAACGTCAACATAACTATGGATTATAAACTGCTCTTACTTTCAAACTTGTAGCAATGGCGTGGGCGTGTTTATCTCAGTGATAGCTGATTTTGGACGTATTTGAGTTTTAGGTTTTAGAAACAATTTTTTTCCTGGTAGAATTGACAGATAATAGTGTAATTATGCTATATTCGAACATAAAATTAATTAGTTGTGATTAGAGTCCTCGACCGATCCAATCTAATATGAATATTTATTCATCTCGGATCTTATGTTCCAAAAAATAGTGTGTTAGTCTTTCTTATAATGATCGATGTGCATTTGTGAATAAAATTGCTCAGAAAGTTAAGTTCCAAATTTTATAAACAAACTACTAAAGATAAAGGACTGAACAGCTCAAGTATACAATTAATAACCAAACACAAGTTCAATGTGCGGGGTTTTAAGTTTCTAAAGATACAATATCCTACAGACTTTCAAGAAAAACTAGAACCGATAAAACGAAAGAACTATTATGTCTACACTGAGAGGAATAATGAATATTCAAATGAATATTTTTTAATAGAAAAACATTTACTTAACAGAAAGGCTGGGGCCATAAGAAAGTCAAGAATCACCGTATATGATGGTTTGGGCGGCAATCGGGTTTGACAATCAATAATTATTTTTAATTGGTGTTTCTTATATTTTAGTAAGAATGTTTAGCGAGTGAAGGTTTTGGAGTACACTTTAAAATCGTGACCAAGAGATAATTCTTCTTAAGAGATAATAAATGCTTCTTCTATGAACTTGGACATCAACACATTAACCTCACACCAATCTACAATGACTCAGATACAATGTTTTACATATTATTTTTACCGCAAAAAAGCTTCCACAGTCATAGCCCGAACCAGAAAATATACTATATATTGAATACCAGAATTATTATTAAATAATAACAGAATATTATTGGGCTCACAGAAGCACTTCTTTGCGAATAAATAGAGATTTTGCAGATTTATATGGTATATAGTTTGTGACTTATTTTTAAACCAATTCAGAGAAATGTGTTGAAATATTTTATTTTTAGTTAAATTTTTTATTGTTGTAATTGAGTTTAATTTCTAATAATAATAACATCGTTCTTAATAGATATAATTCGAATGAGTCGCTTCGTTTAAAAGTGGCCAAAACCAGTAAAAGACTTTCGAAATGCAATCTCAGTGTCTTTAAAGTAATGGTATCAAATTATAAAAAATAAATTAGATTGAGTTTAAAAATTGAAAGTAGACTGATTCTTTGAAAATATTATTATTGTTAGGGGATGTCGCACTGCGACCATCGGGTCTATTGTGCCCCCTTTTGAGGTTAGAGTAGGTCTTTAAGCCCAGTTGCGTCAATAAAAAGTAGTATAGAACCTAATTTACAGAGTTTTATTGCCTCTTCCGTAAGAATATACATTCCTAAGAGCCCTGATTCTTCGAAACATTGATTAAAAAAAGGAGCGCTGAAGTGTTGAATGAATTTTCTGAATCATAGAACCTACAATAGTTCGATAGTTATATGAGTTAACCAGCTCTAGTAGCATTAATAAGTTTTTTATTTAGCTGAAAAATTTAATATCTTATAAAACTCAGATAAGGCGACAAAGCTGATTATTGTCAATATGTAACTTACTGAAGTTTCATATAAAGTTTACTTTAATGCTTAACAATATTATTGTGCAATTTTTATGTTATGAGAAAGTGTTCAATAAAAAAAAGTGATCCCTCAGGAGTCTTTTCCTGGTTTTTATTTCACCTATCAATGCTAGTAAAGTAGCAACATTTACTAGAAGAAAAAAACTAATAGAATTTGACAGTTTTGATATGCTGCGCTGCCATTTATGGAGCATGGCGTCTGGCATACGTGGTTCTTTAAAAAGACCTGATATTATGGCAGAAGTACAACAGTCAAAACAAAAACTATTCATTTTCAATTAAGTTCGCTATTGACCAACGAGGGTGCACCAAAATAAACGCACGCCCACCCACGTGTGCCAGACCTTGCTTACACAATCGCACGTCTGAGGCTATGTAGGCGGCAGCATTAAGTGTGGACTGCATACACTCCAGAAAAAAACACTAAAAATATGGACTAAAAATTTACAGAAAAAATAAAATTCACAGAAATTACACTGAAAAGTTATCCAAAAAAAAGTCAATAGTAAATAATTTCCAATAATTTTTGGATATTCACGCTCTCGTTCATGTTAAAAAGCGTTAAAAACATGTAGTGTTGCCATATTTACCTATTTAGAGGAAATAAAAATCTATGTCCGATATAATTATTTCAAAATTTTTTCTTTCTTTGGTAATTTAACAAAGTAGTAGGAGAAATTTTGCTACTATGTCCAATCGTGAGACCACTGTACGTACTTTCTTTTCCTTGAATTTAACAGCACATGACAGCAGCATCGGTTTAATTATTTCCTGATGTTTGTTCTGGTTGGGTTTTAGTTTAATTCTGGTGTGATTTGGGACGTGATTAAGAAGTTTGATGTCCAGTTTTGCCAAGTCGTCTTGTACACTGCAATTTCTATTTCATGTTCACTCTTTGTTTTCCGAAGCAAAACTTTCTTACAAGTTTGATTAAAAGCGAAATTTGTTTTAACTATACAAAAAGTTCGACCGGAAATTGCAGAGCACACAAGACCGAAAGTTTCACTTCCTGTTAAGCTCAAATGTGCAATTGGCATTTATGGTGCGTTACAACGGAAACAAAGTGGAATTAATAAGTTTTGGACAAAACTTTCCACAGTAAATGTTGCAATAATTATTTTCTTTCATTAACCTAATATCAGTGAGGAAATTAACGCTAAACAATGGTGATTCTCGCAGAGATTGAAAACAATTTAAAACTTACTGTAATGGAAGAATCGGGAAGGGAATTATGAGCTTAAAGCTCCGTATATATTATGCAGTACTTTTAAAGGAGAAATTGAAGAGGAACTGAAAAAAAATGGAGTAAGTAAACGTTTACCGTGCAGCTTATTTTAATAAAATTTCTATAATGGATGAAGATTATTTTTAAATTGATGATTTAATTATGATAGGGAAGAGTACAAGCAAGCCATATTTCAATATGATAGGGTCCAAGTAAAGAAAAGTAATAAAAGCTACAGGAATCGTAATATTAATTAGTGTTAAATGAACAAAACTAGTACTACCTAGTACTAAAACTAGGTACTAATTAGAACTACAAGTTAATCATTATACACTAAAGTTGGTTTGCGAAGTACACCGAAATATTTGTAATAAATAATTTTGTATGAAAATTAAAATATAATTAAATATTTAACACAATTTAAAATGTGCAATCTTTTATTTTATTTAAAATAAATTTTTATAAATTTATGTGTTAAATAAACGACCTAAGCCCAATAACAAATATAAAAACTAATTGAATATTGGTCGTAATAACAATTTACTAGTTGATATCTATAACAAATGGTTACATTTTAAATAGTTGCCATTAGATAAAAATTTGTAATAAAAATTGAACAGTGTTGCCACAGTACACTATATTTACTATAATAAATCAAAATATTTGATATATTCTCCATTATAACTAATTGTGATATAGGTAAATACATGTAACGAGCAGTTTGTATTCAGTTTTATATAATGGAATTAATTTAAACAGCTCTGCACAATTATTCCAGAGAAGTTAGTTACTATATGAAGAGCTGCAAGTTTTAGCGTCTGAGACTTTACTTCTATTTGTTTCTATTGAATTCAGTGAGGACTATAAGTCCTCCGTCGAAGTGCGTTGAATAGTAATCAACACAAAGCATATATGGTATATTTTTACTAAACGAGCTCATCGTTGTTTGTTCTCATCTAAATGGTTTCTAATGCTATAAACTTATGCTGGTTGGAAAACTTCTTTAAATAGGACTTTTCAAATTTTGCATTCAGGCGGTAACTAGTGCAATATTAAGATCACGTTCGAGATCAATACTGCTGTCGTGCGAAGATGCATAGATCGCACATCACAAAACTTTGTTTTAAAAGCTTTGGATCTTTACAGCAATGCTGTGACTTGAACATCATCGTGGTTAGATACCATAAGTTCAAGCACTTTCTTGTACAAGAGTACTTTGTTATAATTTGATAGAGCAAATTGCTTACCCATGGTTAGGTTAGGTTAAGAAGGCGCATGCCAACAGTCATCAGCACTTTCACTCGGAAGCATATATTGCCCATTGTAATGCCCTCAAAGATTTTGCCAGGAGAGGAGAGTTGCTAACTTTTTTGTCTTCGTGTTCTTGTTAAACCATTTGATTTTCCAGATGAAGTTAAAAAGATCCGATAAGTTTCCTCTTCATTTTGGGAACTCCTGCAAAATCCACTTGTTGGAACTTACCACTTATGAAGCATAGGTACAATGGCAGAGTGCCCAGTTAGTACTGTAGTAAGTACACGAACTGCAGGTTTGCTGAAGACCAAAAGACTTTTCGTTTTATTTTTGTCCAATTTAGGAGATAAGGTTCTAGTGACCTCATTGTTATCGCGGATAATTCATAAATAATTAGTCACCGCATTGGTGAATTTCTCTGTGATCCTAAACAATTCGCATAACGATGTTTGTACTCAGAGGTCGGCCTCCCGTATATGCAGTTCAGTACCTCTTCTGGCCATCTCATCTGCTAGTTCATTATCGTCAAAATTGCTATGTGCAGGTCGGTTGCCCATAAGCCAATATTATGTATTAATTTGAATTCCAATCCTTTTTTTATAAAAAAATCATTATTGTGGTATATCATGTTCGTAAATATGATATTATATAAATAAATATAATTAATAGTTAATATAAATTAATAGTTATTTAATTAATTAGTTAATTAAATTAATTAGTTAAATAAATTAATTAGTTAATTAACTAGTTAATATTAATATATATTATTTTCAAAAATGAAAGTAAACTTTATTGGTAGTTTTGGGATCAATTTCAAAATATTGGTTTCCAGAATCAAATTTTTGAAATTATCCTGAGGCAGTCATTTACATTTCAGTCATTTTTACATAAAAGTGACATAAACCAATAAAAGCAAATGAAATATCAGAAAAAAAAAATAAAACAATTCAAAAACTTAGTATTCTTGAACGTTATATATTAAACATACATTTTCATCAACAAACGGGCTTAGGTATTTCAAATTGCTCTATAATGTAGTCTGCGATAATTGGGTCATGTGGTACAAATTCTTGGTTGCAATTGTTTATTTGAAGATCTACTTGATATCGCCGACTACATAAGTACTCTCGATTTTCATAACAGACATGTTTAACAAATCTATATTTCTAGCAGTATGTTCACGTTTTGGATAAATTGGATCGAACCATTACTACTTACTCTAGGTTTTCAGTTAGATCAGAACCAGTAAACACTATGAGACGAATTCCGTTAACAATTTCCAACCATACCTAGAATTGTTTTTAGAAATGCATTTTAACTCATAATATATCCGTAAAGAAAATTAAAATTTCCCATAGTTTTGATGTAAATTATACTATAAATTAAAGAAAGGTATACATTTTATATGTTATTCTGGTAAATGTTCGTATCGACCTCATTCGTTTATAGGCGTTTGTTGTTTCGACGGGCTTTAGGCCGGCAAATACAAAAAAATTTTTGATTATAAATGCATTTTTTACTAAATCACGAAAATTGTCAAATTTATAACAAAGACTTATATAGTTAATCTATTTTAATAGCCTCTAATGCAATGCACGGCCTAATATTCTTTATTTGTGTATAAAACTCTAAAAGCCCATAGAGTAATATTGTATAATTAAATATATCTGCCAATTAAGGCAATTTCACACTTAATACAATCTGATCGGAATATTTATAGCTTACACTCTTTGCAAGTGCTGTTAAATAACCTAAGTGCTAGTATTCAACACTAAAAACTTTTTATTATGAAATTCTAGGGTATTACGAATGATAACTTTAAGGAACTTTTTTATTATTATATCTGCAGTTTATCAGATTTCTTTATATTTTTTTGTTTACTGTTATGTAAAATTGTTCGCTATGATTAGCGCATTTTTTTTTGAATTATTCACATTTTATTAAAAATACTAAAGAAGAAAGTTTAGAATTGTTTGTCTCCACAGATATTTATTGCCTTCTCCAAAAACCTTTCTATTTGATCGAGTCTCGTACGCAGATGATGTTTCGATTGAAGAGAAGAAGATTCTTTAAAACAAATAACTTCATTAAACTACTAAAAATATTAAGATCGTAGGATTTCCAAGAGCACGTCCTACGTATGAACTTCTCCTGGAAATCCTGTGATCCGTAATCGTAATATTCTTAATATTTTTAACTTAAACTTTGTGGTTTGAGCGTTTGTTTCATAGTATATAGATATACATAATATTAAAAACATTAATTGTATATTGAAACACCTATAATTTTAGGTTGTTAGACATTTTTACTTTAAGGAACACTTCCAAATCTTCTAATAAGTTAATAACTTGCATATAAAGAAGTTTCTCATAGGTTACAACGTAGAACGTTGAGTGTTTAACTTGTGTTTGAATAAATTCGTTATAGAGAGGTTTTTCTGTATGTAAAAATTTGTTTGGGTACCTGAAAAAACTTCGTTATAGAGAGGAATTCGCTATAGAGAGGTCCGTAATAGAGAGACTCGCTACAGAGAGGTTCAAATATATGAAAATCGTTGTGTCTTCAACAAAACTTCGATACAGAGTGGAATTCGTTACAGGGAGATTCGCTATAGAGAGGTTTGACTGTATGTCATTGGTTCGGTGTGCTGTCAGCATGTTTGTCTACGTTTTGAATTTAGCAGTGTTCGACAACTATCTGGAGTAATTATATATAGACCATACAAAGAATGCATATTTCCATCAACCATTCATATGACAAAATCCAATTGATTTAAAATTGAGTAAAACGTTAAAAATGTTTAATTTTTAAGTTTGAATTACCCCCTTTTTAATTCCAAATAGATTTCTTTTCATGATTAAAACACAAGAATTTATTTAAAAATGATTTATTACATATCAGTTTATTAGAAATTTCAGAAAATATGTAATTAAATCTTTATCTTATCCACTAAAAATGGACACTGGCAATGTTTTAATATCAAAAAAATGTGAGACATCTAATAGATCTTTTACCGAATAGCAAAGTTTCTCTCTTTTCATTTTATTGCATTCTTGAATTGTAATTTGTTTATCTTTTCTTGCATTTAAGCTAGAAAATCGAATTTTTATCTGCCTTCAGACATCACGAAGTTGTGGTATTGACATCAATAAAATGACAAGAAAAGCATTGTAAACAATGCCACAATAAAAATGTATTTTCATGTAATTTGCTTTGGATACAATTGTTTTGTGCCTTAACTTATTTATTTTTAAGTATAATTTCTTTTAATCTCATTTCGTACGTACACTTCAAAAAACGTTTGAAGCCCCCATGGGGACACTTTTCTAAATATTGCAATTTAATTGTTTTAATCTTTGAACCAATTTTCATGCCTAAAAGCGCTAGGCATACGCTCCTCTACCTCCAACACATTTAAATTATGAAAAAACATTTATTGGCGTTTATTTACAGCTGCTTATATAGAAAATACATGTTTATAAATGATTATGGAATGATAACATTAGGCGGAAATGTGGGAGTAACTGCAATAAAAAACACTTTAAGAAAATACAAAGTAATTAGTCACAAAACGATTTATGCGATATTTTTTTTACGAAAAAATATGCAAAAATTTGCTCTAGCAACTATTGTAGTATAAAATATATATATATATATATATATATATATATACATATATATATTTGTCAGAGTTCATATAATAAGACACTAAGCACTCAAGTACGTACTATATCCAGATTGCTGCAAGGACAGTAATTTTAAACAATTATTCCTATTCTGATATATGTTAATATAGTTCATCCTTCAAGATATTGGTCTTTAAACTTGGGAATTTTTGTTACCAACAACCAATAAATTATCAACAATATGCAGATGCGCCATCTGGCGGACTTTGTTGTCGTTACCAGTTGTTTGAATGTTCAATGTACAAATTACACACACTTATTGACACTAAACGGCGGGTGTTAACCTATATTTGAAATGTTGGTGTATTCTATATTAAAACTTAAGAACTCTAAGTATCGATACTTCAAAATGTAAGCTATATCGACATTTAGTGTAGTGGGAGGTAGTGGTCAAAATAACTGACTCTATTAATGTCCGTTGTCAAGCTGACATGCCCGGGAAATCGGAATCGCGCTCACATTTTTATATCTATATAACAGTATTATCTTAAATTTCTAACTACACAGAAGTGTAGAACTCAAATGTTTCTTACACTAAGAACAAATTATTGTGGAACAATCAGAAAGAATTTCAATCCAAAATTTGATAATCTGATTAGTTTCCGCGTCTTATTAAAATCTATAAATATTTAGTTTGTCAACCCATTTCTCATAAATTCCCTATAATTTTATTTACTCATTTCTGAAATAATATACAATTTTGTATGGAACGTTCCACAGCTGTAGATGTTGATCATATGATTTTGAAAACGAATTTCGTGCCGTTCGCAAGTCGCCACTTAAGTATTGCTTATGAAGTCACCAAGTGTAATATTTTTAAATGTTTGTGTCGCGGAGCTAATTCTGTTTATTTATGAACTGCTCATTGGAGGTTCATAAATTTTAAAATTTAATTAAATGAAGTGTAAGTGTATAGTAACCAACTACTTAATGCATCGTGTATTCATATAGGAATTGTGATCAACTTCAGTGTGAAGTGAAATTCATCACACAACGGCTTGTCAGCATGTTGCTAAACCTTGCATAATTTTATTATGAACCAGTTTTGAATTTTTCCTAATATTAGAATTTATATATACACCGAAATTAAAATATTTTAATTATAATCCATTAAGATATTCTACTATAATTGACTTGATTTGTGAAATAATTAACTCACTCATAAGTATTTCATTTCATTCATAACTAATAATGTTGCTAAACATTTCATCGTGCTTAGCAACATTTCCGTACTAAATTGTTTTGTTTACATAAATAGCCTGACCAGATGTTTTGACTTGATATTAAATATGCAGCAGCGTGTGTTCAAGCAGCACAACTAATATAGAATAAAAAAAAAAACACAATTGCAGTTTATAAAAAAAGTAACTACAGTCAGCAATAGTCGACATTTAGAAATGTTATGATATATGAACATATATATAACGTATTGTCATATAATATATTTCCACATAGAAATACACAAGCTCGTTGAACAAAATGTAAAATCTTAAAAGAAATAAACAATTTTAATTAAAATCTAAATGTACATCTTTGTAGTCATACAATTCTTCCCAATAATGTAAACTGATTTAATTCTTACCAAATTCCAGTGAATGGAATAAACTATGAGAATAGATACATAACTGAAAATTTCATACTAAATATTAAATTAATTATTATTAATATTAAATATTAATAATATTATATCAAATATTATATTTAATGGAACGTCAATATAATAATATTTTTATTCTCGTCATTTTCATATAAAATCCCGTCACATTTTTCTTTAAATTAGATTATGTTTCCAGTCCACTGTAAAAAATCTTACACTTGATCCAATAATACAAGCACTGCTAAAACATCACGACAATATCAAACTTATTCATAAATATTAATTATTACGTTAAATTAATTACCTCAATCAAATATTTTTAGTAGTCTAAATGGAGCAGTGAAATTTAGCTACTTATTGAAAACGTTTGATTAAGCAAATGGGATGCAATAATTGCAATAAAATTGGATTGTATCACGAGCTGTATGAGGTGGTGCATAAGCTTATTAAAACCAAAAAATCTGCTTGCCATTGTAACTAATTAACAGGGTCAAAAAATCTGTCATAGCCCGAAAATTAGTGCTGAATGACTGAGCTCCTTCTAAGTATTCAACTGGCAGGCTCCATAGCAAAAATTTCGACAGACTGACGTTTCAAATATGTGCTATCATTAGTCACTAACTTTCCTTGTCCAAGTCACACTGTTACTAGATGAGTTCATCTAAGTGGAGCCAACCCTATATATATAAATGTATGTATATGTTTATATATATACATATAAGTAATATATTTGTAATACGGTTCTTTATTTCATAGGGTAGACAGTGATATTATTTTTTTAACAAGCTTTTTTAAAAAATTTACTTAAAATAATTTCACCAGCGCAAATTCTGATAGGTCTCTTATTAAAGTTTTGATATTATTTCATTTAGTAAAAGAATGGAAAAGGTGTTTTTTTTGGTTTACTTATTTGGATATCGGTATTCTTATTTAAACAGTAGATTTCAGTTAGTTAAAATTAACAGCTAAATAAAGCTACAAAATCTAGAAAAACTATATATGCGTATCTCTCTATATATGTTGTTCGTAGTATTTAAAAGTTCTCATTACACATTTTGCAAAGATATCTCATTTAAGATCTTTTCTTAGTTCTTTTAGTATTTAAGTTCCTCAAAATATTTGTACATCGCATATTACTTTTTTTGGAGAAGAAAGCATGTGGTTCTTTTATGAATGTGGTTCTTTTACATAAAAATAGGATCCTATAAAAAATGTTTTTTTTATTTAGTTTATTTATAATAAAGAACTTATAAAATAAAATCATTATCTTAAGTAGGACTGTTCCAACTACGGCCGGAGCTAATATTTGTGCAAGCCACAACATATTTTTAATGTACTATAATTACAAAAACTTTCTTTTGGTGTACTGGTTAAACTACATTATTTTATTTTTATAGTATACCATATAAATGAATTTAAATTTATAATTTAATATAACTAAATATGACAAATATAACATTATAACCGTGTTTTTATTTTTGTCGAAATCAACTATAAACGCATGTTTTTGTTTCTGCGGCCCTCCAACCGGTACAGCGCAATCGCATCTGGTCTGGACATCCCTGATCTAGAGCATATATAGCCATATTTTTAACATTTACGCACGGACATATCCTTATTCTTTTTCCACGTCCTTCACCTCTTCCTTCTCGCTCCTCACGGTAACATCACCACAATCAATAAATTTTAGAAAGAAGTAATAATATGTTTTCAATTAGATGAAAAACTGATATTGACACTTCAGTAAATGTAGGGTAAAAAAAAATTGTTTTGCCTGAAAGTAAAAGGGCAAACAAAATAAATAAACAATGCCCGACAAAAACAAAATAATAACAAAATGTTGAGATACAATGCGAGTATCTTTGTTGTATCTTTCTGTTCACTGCAGCGGCTGTTGTTTGCTGTTGTTGGCTGTTGTGCTTTGTTATGAAAGACCGCAAGCAACACATGATCGACGTTCAGCAACAACACACACAATAGAACGACACGATCACACAACCACACAAAAGCCAAACAACATCAACTGACTTCAACGATTGACTTTGAATTTAGTGACTTCAGTAAGCAACCAACTGTTGAGCATGTAGCGTGTAGGTTGGTGGTTTCAGCGAGTTTTCGAACCTGGAGAAATACGTAAATTGCAGCATTAAAAAATTAAAAAAATTAAAACAACAACTAATAGTAGTTAATTAATATAACTAACAACAATTGTCAAAGTAGGTAAAGAAAGAGAACTGCTTCGGAACACAACTCAGATTTTAGCAGAATTTTTTTATCTTAATTAGATCATTTGCAAAAAAATGTTTACACTTCTAAACAATAAACTTAAATGAAGAAACATAAGATAAGAAAAAAAAAACAAAAAACAAGATTGATAAATTGATGTGATAAATTAGAAAAATTGGAAACGAACATAAAAAATGTAATTAAATGGAATATGTAGATCTTTGCAAAAATTGAAGAAATCATTCTAACAAGCTAAAAATCGTTCCACACAAAACTGTGCTAACCGCACTTGAATTCGCAGACGGTGCCGAAATAGTTCAAGTGATGAGTTTGTGCGAGGCAAGTGATCTTAATTCGAACAGAAGTTCCCTTACTTAGCGTTCGCTACTAGCACAGAATATTTATTGCTCGTATAGTTCATGACTCTTTAAGTGCTTCCATAACCGCACAGAATCCTAATAAAAAAGTGTATCTAAATTAGTATCGCGGAAAAAAAACAACTCAAACGAAAAGATCTCTAATACATTGCCTGAGTGGGGTCCGACTTTGCTTTCGAATTTTGGCATTCTCGATTTTAGTGTTGCAAAGCGTGCCGTGACATACTGCTTCAGTTTTGAATAAGTTTTCGTTTTTAAGTGACTCTTAATTGTTTTGCCGCGTGTCGTGAAGTTGCGTTCTTTTTCATTACCATTATTAAACAGCAGAAATGACTTGTTAAAGTGGGTCAAGACTATGCAATTCAGATAAGTCGTATGAACATTCTATCACTGACGCCAACGATTCAACATACATAAAAGGATACATAAAGGTATGACGTAAATTTATTACTACTTGAGTGCATTCAAATCCAATATTCAATTGACATTTGTTATAAGTGAGACTATAATTACTTTATAGTTTTTCTATTTCATGCTATGATCAACCAAAAATTATATTAATTAAAAAAAAAATAATTTAAAAAAATTTTTGTTGTTGCTATTTCACTACTAACTCTATTGAAAAAAATAGTTGATATTAAGAGTTTAATTTCTTTTGTTAAAACGAATGTTAAAAATCAATTTATTTTATTTATGAAATTCATTTTCCAATTAGAAAAAATACTAACAGGTTCATATTATAGATTTTAGAAAATAGTCTTCAATAGCGAATAATAACTTAAGTCATTGATACACCTGAAAATAGAAGTAATTTCACAATTTTTTTTTTTATTTTGTGATTTAATTTAATCTCATTTTATATTTTTTCTAATAAAACTCTGAATTCCCCTTTAGCTTTATAGATCGCATTTGTCTTATTAAATGTATAATGCATTTGTATCAGGTCTTGAAAAAAATGTTAGCACTAAAATAAAAAAACATATTTATAAGAAAAAAAATAAAATTAGAACTACTTCGAACTACTTCCGAAAAAAAAAATTTTGTCAGAAATGTGCGTAATAAAGAGGACATCTTCAATATATAATAAAGATCTCAAAACTCTCTGTCCTAAATCCAATGAGACTAGTATCAACACAAAAAAAAAAAAAATACAACACGTTTACTTATTCAAATATCAAATAATATCAATAATAATATCAAACAAAGAACTCAAAACTCTTTGTCCCAAATCTGATGGAACTAGTCTCAAAAATAAAGACACCACACGTTTATTTATTCCAACTAAATTTCGTACCTCTCCTTTAGTTTATCTAACCATTAAGCTTCTGTAATAAGTTTTATAAATCACATTCGTGTTCTTTATGCCATAATTATAAACCATCTTGAAAAAATGTTAGTAGTATATTTGTACAATATATGTAAGTACAAAAATAAAGTCAAAAGAATTCTAGAGTTGCTATCTTTTTTAATAAATGAAAACAGAAATATATAAAAATAAGATATTCATATTAAATAATTAAATAAGAAGTTAGCTTTAAATAAGATTTCATAAGAAATACCGTGGAAAGCATCTTCAACATCAAATAAAGAATTCAAAAAAACAAACTTTGTTCCAAAACCAAGGAGACAACCAAGAAACCAAGAAAAAATAAATAAATAAATAAAAAAAATAAATAAATAAATTATGTTTCTCTTTTAGTTTGTCTACCTATCAAGCTTCCTTACAAGTTTTATGAATCGTTTGTTTATAATTTATGCTACATTTATACCCCGTTTTGAAAAAGAAATTAGTTCTTCATTAAAACAATATATATAAGAATAAAAATAAAATTAAACTATTCCAAGATCCACTTTTGTTCAGTTATGTACTAGGCATCTTCAATAGTGAATGCAGAATTCGACCTTCTCTGTCCCAAACTCGATGAGACTAGTTTAAGAAAAACAAAAAAAAAAAAACAACCCGTTTATTATTTCGCTATTTGAGGACTATTTTTAAGTATTCCTATTATATAGCCTTGGTATGTTGATTGAAGTTTTATAGGATTACTAAATAAATTCAGGCTCTATAAGTTCCAGTTCACATTCATCATTATACCTTTAATCCAATAAAAATAAACGAAATTGTAAATTAAAAATAAGAAAATGATTGTGAGTTTTTCTTTGTGAGCCTAGAATTTATCCTAATATTTTTTGCTGCATTCCCTTCACAATATAGATTTCACTCGCTTCTTCTACTGTCTATATCTCTCCACCAAAAGCTGATGCAATAAGAGTTTTATGAAAGCATGTTTTTAATTTTTTACTTTGCAGATTAGATCTTAGTATCTTATCAATTGCTTTGAAGCAAGAACGTAGCTCCAATTCTATACTGAATTTGGTTCGCAAAAACTGAGACTTCTTTTATTTCAACAGAACCTACTTTAGCATTTTGCACTTCCTTAGTGATAATACCTAAATATAAGATCTGAAAGGTGATTTTTAAAATTGTAAAAATGAAGCAATGCTGCTTCATTCACCATTAGATAGTCTCAAACTTATAAAAATATTATATTAAGATGTGTGTTAAAAACTCCATGGTATATTAGAAGTGAAAATATACGCAAGGATTTGAGATTTGAGAGAATGTGTGCAATTGCACATGAAATACAGAGATGCTCA
Source organism: Teleopsis dalmanni (assembly GCF_002237135.1). Lineage (NCBI taxonomy): Eukaryota > Metazoa > Arthropoda > Insecta > Diptera > Diopsidae > Teleopsis > Teleopsis dalmanni. The sequence continues at coordinate 63,293,676 of NC_051848.1, read as the reverse complement.
CACTAGTTCAGAATTGTACTCTTTTAAGTGAAATGCACTCTGTAATCCGTCAGGAATATATATTAGACCTCAAACTATACTCCTTTAAACTCACCTGAAATACTTATTATCAGAATTCACAAAAATTTTGTTACAATATGTTAGATCACCCGAGTAGTCACAAACATTATGTTATTTAGTAAAAGTTTTTCGGATACTAACTGGCGTTTCATCAAGCAAAGGAGAATACGATCAGTGAGATTAATCGCATATTAAATTTGTTTAGCATCCTAAGATCTTTGGACATTTGTAGTAATATATTAATTTTGAGTGACTGATGGAAAGAAATGTTTCTTTTATTATTTTTCAATAATTGCCTAATCATGAAAATTTGATATTTTAGAGTTTTTTTTTACTAAGGTTTCTTGCACAATACAATATCTCAGCATAGACATTATTTTGCTGTTAAGCGACAACACAAGTACTTTGTAGGTGACCCATAATGTGTTGTGAGACCTCTTTAATTTCAGGAGTTAAGTATACATCCATTTTTGTGAAGTGAAACTTGTGTCCACACCAACACCATCTTTTCATCATTTCGTTCAATATATGAACGGTATTACCTGACTTTGTGATGACAGACATCACAAAACAGGAATTCCTTATCTCTTTTATGGTACTTTTTTAAAGCACTGATTATTTTAATATTAATTAGGGTTGCTGGTATTATTAGACTGAAGATAACGCATGATATGAATAACAATATATCGTATATTCTTTATAGATCAGATCATCAACATATGTAAATTTAATATTTGATGTAAAATGATTGTGTCTTGCATTTTGTTAACAAATTCTTTACAAATAAAATGATATGTTTTAAAATGTTCTATCCCAAAAGGAAAAAGAAAAAATTTCTAAAATGAATATTCATTAAGTTAATGTCAACTATTCACTTTTGTTTCTAATACACGCATTGGAACCTTTTGTCCAGAATATAATTTGCACTTTATTTTTTATTTACCCATTATATATTTCCAAAATGTATATCAAGGCTCACTTAGCACACCCCAAAAATTAAATTAGAAATTTATTTACTGTAAAGGCATTAGTTTTATGCACAACATACAACATTTTATTGAAAAAAGAGATTGTTATCACTTTCCATTTTTTCCGTTCGCTTCTTTTGTATGTAATTTTCCAAGAGATAAATTTAACGTGCCAACATCAAAAGTAATAATAACAAAATAAAGGTAGCACTGTTTATTATAAAAACCCATAGCACATAACATAACACATGAGCACGACCGCACTTTCATACCTACGAGTAGAACCAACGTCCACCACACACACTCCACATAGCCTATGCGGATATGGTCAATCATTGTAATTGTCAAATGCATTGCAGAGCTCTCCATACGTTATCCTCGCCAAGCACATTTCGGAAACGAAAGGCATAGCCACAGCACAGACAAACTCGCAAATGTGCTACTACCTTCTATTAACTCCGTTCAGGTACCAATTTAATTTTGGACACACCCCAAAAAAGAAACCGGAAAAAATAACAGTTGGACTCATCTAAGCAAACAATGCCATCAACTGTCATTCATTACATTTAACTGGTCGGCTTTGTGCAGTCAATGGTATCCTTTCATACCTTTTTCATTGGACTACTCATTGTGTAGCTTATTATCAGTACTATTATTTTTTAAACCAAATTCATTTATTTTGTATTAATTATGATGCTATGTTTGGTAGGGTGTCCATTTTTGTATTTTTCTGGTTTTCTTTTGTTGAGAATATTAGGAGTATAAAGATCTTCTAAAGACCCCAAAACATTTCATAATAATCTCCTGTTATTAAAACAAATTTCCAATTGCTGATTTAACGTATGCAAGTGCTCGTTAAACACCGATTAGATATATAAATTTAATGCTTTCTATTCATATCTTAAAGATTTATTTTTTCTATACGGTGTCCAACATTTCTTATCCCAAATACTAAACATCTTAAAACAGTGATAGCCAAAATATTCACATCAAAAGCATAAATTTTTGCACAATCCTATTCATCAATTCCTGGGAAAACGGTACACGAGACAGAAAAGTCATCAGGATTTTCGAATTTTTCGAAAAATTTTTGGCTGTAAACTAGAATTATTAGTAATCACTGAATTTGACTTAAATTTTTTTGAAGACGATAGGAATCGAACTCAAAACCATAAATACTCACTCAATATCATTTCTAATTAGATGTTTTCAACGGACCTGCTCAACAATATAACAATTCTTCTTCTAATTCATTAGATCAAGATTATTTCACATTTTAACTAATTTGCGTATGCCGAATAGCTTCCTAACTAAGGAGTCTTTGTCATGCAAACGTCCACCCCTTATTAACCGGCTCTTAACCCAACATTCACGCAGTAATTCCCGTAAGTGAAAGCCATTCCACACAATGTCACAGGCAAGTGACAATGAAGTGTTCGACCTTTTGAGCTATCATGACAAAGGCAATTTATTAGATATCATCTATTTATGTGTGTCATGTGTAAGGCTTAAAAAAAATATTATATATTTTCTCCAAACCATATTATTCTTCTATAATTTTCCTTTCATTATTATTATTAATGTACAATTGCATGATTTGTTCAGTATTTTTTATATATCATTTATATTCTCAACGTTCAATGTTCTTGCCACATCTTAATGATCTTTTGTGCCATTGTCGTTTAGCATTCCTTCAATTTCCAGTGTCGTCCCCGTATTTGAAGGTTCTTCTATGATTTGACATTTTATTTAACACATGTCAATTAAAAGACGCTATGTCTGGTGCCCGTATTTGTGGCTCTATTGTTCGGTACTTGGCCGCACAAGTAGTGTTGTTTGCTTTCTATTCAGTTTCTTTTAATTAAATCATATGCAATGAATATCCTTTATCTTCGTTTCTTTATTGTATTCAAAATTTCTGTCATAAATTATGTGATTCAGACATTGTCTTTCTTTAGAATATTTTCCTGATCGCTTACATTGCTTCACGATTTATGACTACTGTTAATACACTAATCATAATAAAATATACTTTATAGGGATTCATCATTTTTTCAATAACTGATTTTGATATATTAAAAGATTAATACTTAATCATTTAACACAAAGTATGAGGAGTTTCATACAAACTGAGACCACACGCATGAAGTTTCGATACAGCAATCTTTAAAGCTTGGTTTGATGTTTATAGATTACTAGTAAATTTGGCCATAATAAAAGTATCTTACTATCATACTTCAAAGAGTGAACTAATGTTTTACACTATATCTTTGACGTCCTGGACGCAAGTTCTGCGAAAAGCATATAGCATTGATAGCCAACTAATAAGGAATCTTCCATGAAGTAATGCCAATGCAGTGCCGGGGGGAGAAATGCCAAAGAAAAAGAGGGGCTACTTTAGATCGTATACGACACAGTATGAGTCAAATATACCACACCGGCGATGGTCGGTTTGATGGTGCATAAAGCATTCCACCTCCTCCTCCCCCAAAAAAGAAAATTATAGACGGATTCGTGAGTGAGCAAAAATATAGGAGGACTTCTTAATAAATATACCTAACATGATTATTAGCAATGAAATTTAATATAAAAGTAAACCGACAACAATGACATTTGGCAGGGTACGAATTCAACTCTTGATACTTGCAGAATCAAAAAATTATTTACGAGTAATTAAATATTAAACGTAATTCCAAGACAACTAATGATGGGTATTTGGCAATACTAAAGATAATTGTATGGTTAGCCAAAATTTTCTTGTGACATAGTAAATCGACTACAAATTGGAAATCAAATTTTCCGAATAAGCCAAGGTCTTTAGACAAAATCTTTCACAGCTTTATTGGATAGAGATCATATTCGTTTTAGTTAGGATCCGTATCAACACAGTCTTCACGGTTTGTTTACCGTCCAGAGAAGAATTTGCCTGCAACCTAGAGATATATTGTTACTTCATATATTTGGAATATTTTCTCAAGTCCAGATTCATTGAATAGAAAAATGTCTTTGAGCGATAGGTTCGCTTATTACTTATTTTCACTCATTTCAAGAATCTATAGAATAATACTTAAAATCAAAAGCAGAAAGGAAATATATATATTATCAAGGTTTTAACAAGATGAATCCAATTAGTATTATTTTAAAAAAATTAAAATTAATAAAAAATTAATTGTTGAATGAGTCACATATGCGTCAATTAAACTTTTTATTTAATTAAATATTGTCATTTAAATAATAATTTTAGTGATAATATTCCAGTATTTTTGTTTTTTGAAATAAATAATTAATTTTATTGCATTAAATTAATTAATTAATAATGCAATAAGTGTAATGCACTAATATTACATTTAAAACACCAAAATCTATTTTAACTTTCAATATTCCTTATAAATATTAAAAAAAATATAGGAGGATACTCGATACACTCTTTGTTAGAAGTTCCTTGAATTAGCAATTCTAGATGAGTCCTTTCCGTATAAATGTCTTATAAATCTATTTTAAGTACAACTCTGTGGTTTGGGATGATTATTGTATATTTTGCAGGAAATCAATATCAAAAAAAAATTTTAAATCTGAAAAATCACGACAGCTTATTTTTAAATATTTAATGAATTTCACATTGTGGCTGTCGTGCCGAGAGCTTGTGCTTTGTATCTCGTCACATTTCATTTTAAGCGGATGTTATATACTTTATTTATTCAAAATTTAAACAGTTAAGTTGCAATATTTCCATTGAAAACCACACAAATCAATATTTCACATAATTAAGGCAGGCAAGAATCAAGATATTGTATGTACGAGTACGAATTAAGCGCTAATTTGTAGCGCCCATTTTCGCAGCGCCTTCTTCACTCTGTTATTATGGCAGTCTTCGCGCTGTGGGTTCCCCTGCGAAAAGGGCGACAATTGATTTTGTTTTTGTTTGCGCACACTTTTTATTAATGGTCAATCAATTAGGCTAAACGGCTGAACGGCTGAACAGCGCTACGCTGCCAATGGACTTATAAACCACAATTTCTTATTGCTTATAAGATCTTGGCTGGGAGAAGGGTTCTGTTGTGTGGTCTCAAATTAAAAAAGGTTTTTCGGATACAAAATCAACAAATAATTTATACTTTTATTGATCTTGTGGTTATTAATTTTAAAATATTTTCGTTTTAGTGTGAGACAAACTGACTTTGTATATTTCTATATTTTCGCTTACTTTTGTTTGAAATGTATTCCCTTTTTTTTTTAAAAAAACCTTACTTAACTAATTGTCACAGAAAAGTTAGTTACTTGTGATTTTAAATTATTTTTCATTCAAAATGCATTCAAAATGATTTAAAATGATTTAAAATGATTGATAAAATGAAATCATTTAAAATGATTTGAATTAAAGTGTTCTGTGTTCACACCAGTATTCCATAATTTTATATGTCAAAAGCACTACTAAGCATAAATAATTTTTAAAAATTTTTTCAAGGATATTAAGTCATTCCTTAAAGCAATGCGAGCTCAACTGATCAGGGATCTTGTCTGTATTTACATAACAGTTTTTCGTGTGTGTGATGCACTCGAACTACAATCCCATTAGCCCACAGCATATGTGGGTTTCTCTTCCTCTGCACTTCCCACCTTTAACAATTTTCGCTTTATGTTAAAAACTGAGCCGTTCTGTGGTAATTCTGCTAGAAGCACTCACATTGAGTGGTGCGTGCATTGCATGCCCGACGGTATAGCAAGCATATGACCTTGGCAACATGTATCTTCAGAAATACTTCATACATTGCTTTCATAAAAAATCCAAACAAGACTCTATAAAATTGTGAAGCAAACATAAGAAATTGGTGTTTAAATAGTTTTTGTCTGGCCAATGTCGGTTCAATTCAAAGAGCTCCACGACGCGTGACTCATGTGGCTCACACAGTTTCGGACCGGTTTAACAATTTACTGGGTTTGTTTTGTTGTTGTTCTTTAAGTGACTCTGCGCTCATGACTTTTTTTATTGGAGTCATTTCTGACTTCGATGAATTATTCTGATCTTCAAGTAATGTGCTTTGATGAAATTTTGATTACAAGTAAAAAATTAGAACTTCCTAATATTATTGGATGTTGTGTTTTAAATGAAATTTGAATGAATTATTTATCTTTTATAAAATGTTAAATAACAGTGGTTGGGGCACCGATTAAGAAGGTTGGAACCATCTTATCAATTCAATAAATATACAATTCAAACAAAATTTAATTTAATTAATATAAATAAGAACGGTAATAATCATAAACGTAATTACTATATGATAAATAATAATAATAATAATATTCAGAACATATTATATGTACTATCATATATAAATATATATAGTATATATATATATATAATCGTGTATATGAGAAGAGGTTATATAAAAAATAAGCTATATTTCATTATTTTTTAATAATGTGTACTTGTATATATATATATATTTATAAGTTTAAATACAAAAGTTTATATACATATGTAAAATAAACTTAATTACATATTCATAAAAAAAATACATAAATAAATTAATATATTTAATAAATATAAAAAGTGTTATTTTATGAAAATCGATTCTTCAAAATGTTTACCAGTAAACGCATGTTAATATCATGTTGTACAATGAGTTTTAGTATTGCTTTAAAGTAGCACTATTTTTGTTCGGTGTGCTGTGATAAGGTATAAATAGCACCAATGTTATTTTTATGAGGTGAATTAGTTTAATATAAAATAGGTGAACGTAGTTTTTCGAGATCTATATATTTTCCTTCTAATATTTCATTTACTTAATTTACAGTAGTGTATTATTGGTGTTCTTTTATTGTTAGAATACTAAAAAAAACTATTAAAGACGTTTAATAAAATTAATATAATTTCTAAGTCACCTGATGAATTAAATATCATTTTATATATCCTAAGTTTTTCTAAGTAAATTCCATAACAAAATATTGACAAAATATTGATTACTCTAGTAGTGCTATTTGTTTCACTGTAACGGTTTGTTAGAAATAATTGAATTATTTTTTTTTTTATACATTTTAAGAAAATAAAATTTTTATATAAAATTTAAATCAATTTACCTATTTATGGTATAGTATAAACACATTTTCGCCGGATATTTCCCACAGCCCCTCTATGAGAGAGTTAACCGATTTTATTTGTATGAAAGCTTGGACTACCTAGATTCACACTAAATTCTTGTATAAAATTTTTTACTGTTAAATTTGTTAGAAAGAAGTTTTTATAATTTTTGATTAATTGTAACTAAACTTTTACTATATTAATATTTGAAAGATAACTATTTATATTATATATGCGATTTTATTAATACGTTTGATAGGCCAACTCATAAAATCCCCGAATCTGGAGCAAAAAAATTTAATTAATACTATGAAAAGATCATAAAAGTCATTGTGTCCTAAATGTGTAATAGGTTCCTAATTTTTTAAAAATAATGAAGGTGTAACAGAAACTGTTTATGTATGTACATATATCTAAATGTAATAATGTGCTTAGATGTACCTATTGTGTCTATATATACTATTATATTATATTATTACGCTTAAAGATAAATAATTAACGTTTATATTCTTTCCTTTTACTTTCAGGTAAGTTTGATACCCATAATTTTTCTAAACAAGTAAGTTTAATGAAAAACTCTGTTTTATATGTATTTTTTGATATATTATGTTATATCTGAAACAACTATTATATTTATCATTATTTTCAAAGAGTAGAAAGTCGTACCGTAGAAATATTACAATTCTTCTACTTCTATTAAATAGTTTGGTTACCTTTTAAAAACATTTCTGTAAATAATATTTCTTGAAGAAATTTCACTTTTTAGTGGTAACCATTTCAACAATTCACAACTGATTTGTATATACTATATATTTTCCTTTTGCAACATAAATAGACTTTGTTGTAACTTACAGGTCGAAATGTAATTGAAGAGAGCTTATAGGTTCATGATTAATTACTTTCTGTTCCCCAAATAAATAGAATCGATATGCAGTAACAGTGATTTCGATAAGACTACGCAACAAGTCATAATCGATGTAATTCCATGTAAAGATTCGCAGAATCTCTGATTCTATATGAAAATAATTCTATTTTCGTCATAAAGGTATTCTCTATGATTGGTGATCGAACCCTCTGTAATTTTTTTTAAGATAATATGTGAAGTCAATAAGTTGTGGATATAAAACCACTAGAAAGCGTTAATATTCGCAGAATTAAACGCTGTCCATTGCTCTTCTGTATAAAGAATAGATGATGCTTCTGCATTAAAATGGTGTTGAAGTCTCTATTTATGGGCTTAAGCGAAATATTTAATTTGTTCTGTGACCGCTGGCATGTTTAAATCACGATTTGCTCATAGTTGTGGCTATACCAAGGAGCATTAGTAAGGATTGTAAGCGTTTTGTTTTAAAAGCGTTGGTTTAATTCTCTATTTGAGGCAGATGTACAACCATGCAGATGCAGATGTCCATTGAATATCAATGAAATATCTAAATTGTGTTTGCAATTTAATGGCATGAAATTATCTTTCTAATGAAGCTTTTTATAAAAATTACCATGGTTGTAATAAGCTGTCTTTCACTTAACAAGAAAGATTTTTATCAAATTTTTATGTATTTATTTCTATAATCGTGTCATTAGTTGGGAAGTTCAACATAATTCAAATTTTTTTAACAGAACATCGACATTTAACAGTGTCGACAACTTTAGATTTATACATATATATACGATCCGTTGTATTACCCCATGAAAAAATGGAAGTGAGTATAAATCGCTAGATTTTACAAGATATATTCTGTCACCCCTTCATTATAATTAAAAAATTACGAGCCCATCATACCACCCCGAGAGAGGTAACCGATTTCATTTATATGAAAGTTTGGACTGCTCTATTAGTACTTAATTATTTTAAATGATATTATTTGAATAAATGCTGCTACGAAGGCAATTTAGGTTGACGAAGTTACTCAGGCATTCCTGACTCCGGCACATGCCACTCGAATAGTAGCCGAATGTTGCTTGGTTTTGAAAAATAGGAACTTGAAACTACTCATTGCTTTCATCCAGTTCCCTGCTGTTCATCACCTATGTATTATAAACAATATACAATTGTTTACAGGTATACAAACATATATGGTACTTCTGTATTCCACATACATATTGTAAGTGAATTGATGGAATTTTTTTTTTTTTTGTTATGTTCAGTATTTAAAAAATTAAATTAAATTATAATTCGAATATGTATAAATACCCGTAAAAATAATAAATAATAACCTTAATTACTTTTTAAATAATTAAGAATTATTATTGCCTAATGATAAGAATTTAATTTTAACTAGAAAAGTTTCTATAACTAAATTTGTTTCTATGACAATATGTGAATGCGTTGGTAAATAATTAATAATTAAAAATAATTATCATCGCATATCAAGAATTATGTTTTAACTAGAGAGGAAACTTTCGAATTAATTTTTTTTTTATTTTTCATCAAGTGAGTTTTTGGGCTATACAGATAGATGCTTTCGAATACTGCCAAATATCCATTAACAGTAATTTTTGGAAACATCTATTATTTAATTATAGGTATATGAATTTTGAACTGCAATTTTGATACTTGTACTTGCAGTGATAATGGATATTCGGCAATATCTTAAATAGCTGTATTGTCACGCCGGTGAAAAACTAATTAATTATTTAAAAGAAAAACTTTTTACTTATATATATATATATATTTTATATTATTTATAATGCAACTGTAGCTTTCATAACGAAGTATTTCATAGTGAAATTTTACGAATAGTTTTTAGGTAAATAAATTGCTATTCACTTAGCTATTGATAACAATTTGTACTCACTGATTGACAGAGTTGTTCTATCTCTTATTTGTGCTTAGTTCTAATTGTTAAAATACCAAAAAATGTTTCAATTGTAGCACAAAACTCGCTAACAGCAGTTGTCAGTTGTCGATATGTAGAACATATACAACAGATCTCTATCGCCTCTCCAAGCTAGAGTTCAACTCAAAATGTCAACCCACTGATTATAATAATCGACTAATTGCAGCTTTTGTAATCGGAGAAGTGAAGTAAAAAGTATTACTCTTACAATAATATTCTAAGTCAGCAAATGTTGCATAGTGCTTGCCAGTGTTGAGCGAAATTTAATTAGAAATTGCTAACATCAGCATAAATTGCAATTTAAGTTGCTGCAATATAGCACTTAGCTGCATTGCAACTTCAACATAAAATGTATTAAAAAAGTAAAAGAATTTTTAAGTTTTGCAGTTCGTTGAGGAGGCGTATTAATGACAAATGCAATTTTAAAACTTGCTGTATTTATTCTAGTCCAGCTGCTTCTTTTGTCCGTTGTCTGTTGTGTGTCCAAATGTGAAGTCATTAAGCTTAAGACTGCAAGTGAAGTTCAAATTATTGCATTTCACAGAAAAGTATATAGCATTCATGTGGAGAAATTGGTTTAATCAAACAATCGAACTGTAAATTATCATTTTAAAACTTAGTTACTTACTTCAAGCTGTTATCTGAGTAAGTAATTTTAAGTAACAAATCTACAGATACTGGTATATAGGCCACAGAGGCCACAGCTCGTCTATGCCTCAACTAACAAACATTGATAATGTTAAATTGTCTGTGTGTTACTTGTCCATCAGCTATTGTGTCATCTTGTCAGTTAGTCAGTGAGGTAGTTGAACCATTTGTGGTTATCAGTAAACTGACTTTATATCAGCAGGTACATAATTCTAAAGAAAATCGTGTAGTGTTGCCGTAAACTGTTTCACTACATTATTGTGAAGTGCCTATAGGCATGGCCACCTCCCAGCCTTCTGCATACGTTTATAGTAGATACATAAAACCTTCAAATACGTATATAGGTATGTATATTGGTTAACAGCATTTACTACACTTAATATGCATAATTTTCACCAAGTGCACCGCTTTGGTTCAAACTGCAACTCACACAAAACTGAACTCAACTGCACTAAACTGGCGAGCAATTTATTTGTCATGTCAACAGACTCTAAACTTGCATTCGAAGTTTAAATGTTTGTTGGCAGACAACTATTTGGAAAAATCTTGGTGTGTGTGGTTCCTACTTGTGTAGTTCTGCAATGTAGTAACATCAATATTGATATTAAATGGAAGAGAACATTACATCACATTATATGAAGTGCCACTGAGTGGCTCAGAACGATTGATAACATTAGTGGCTTTGGTTTGCTTGGTATTATGATTCGTTTGTATTGGCTTGGTTTGGTTAACTTTTTGGTACATTGGTGCGTTGCGTTGATGGTTTGATGCGTTCGTGCGTTGATGCGTTGGTGCTTTGATGCTTTGATGCTTTGGTGCCCTGGTGCAGTGTTGGTATGGTATACTATTGTAAATAGTTTCATATTTACAAAAAGCAAAAAGCTAGTAACCACAACAAAAACAATAACAGTAACATCACAACTATAATAGGTACACCAATGTTAAAGCTCCATTTAATCTGTTATGCAGTATGAGTTTATTTGTGACTGCATCTGAGTTTCCATTAGATAATTTTGACATGTGTGTTGGCTGCGTTCAACAAAATCTGTTACATCAGCTCGAAAGAGGTTTTATTACAACGTTGTTCTTCACAAAACATCAAAGTTACAAATTTATAAAATTTGATGTTTAATTAAAATTTTTGTTATTTGTGTGTAAAGTAAAGAAACGAAACATTTAATAAGCACGCAACATGAAAGCACCGCACCTCACTTATCGCACCAATTTCCAGTGAAATTGTGCTAGCAAATAAGGAAAATATTTGTGCATCTCTAATGAAATTTGTAAGGATTTCATGTTGGTGATAAATTGCTCTGAGATAGAAATTATTATGGTGCTGAATGTGTTCTGCACAACTGCTGTGATTGCCAAAACGTACTAAACTCATAATTTCTGCTATTGTTTTCTGTCCGAACACACAATATTGTACCTACAGAAAGAAACTAGATTGCAAGAACGTCTGTCTACTTAAAATCCATTCAATCAATTTAAGTCTTAATTTGAGTTCAATTGTCAATTTGAATAACAAAACACTTATCAGTGCATAATTTCTTTACTGTCTTGTACTATAATGTCTGCCCAACTGCAGCATGTCCAACCGTTTGTCTGATATCTGTCGTTTCTTCATTTCTTCATTTCTTCGTTTCTTCAGCGTCTTTGAAACGTATTGATTTCATTTCATAGATAGATTGACAATCAGTTATTGGTTCATAATAGTGCAATTATATTGTATTTGAGCTGTTTGCAATTTAGACAAATTATCATTGAACGGACAGACAGCCCAACCGTGCAAACGAGCGGAACACATTGCAAACAAAAGCACTCATTAGAAAATCATAAACCCATATTTAAAGTGAAATTTAATCAATTTATAAAAGACGATTTGATATAAATGTCATTTTTCAACAACATTTTATGCAGAAAAAGAAACTTTAAATTTAGTTGCAAATACGATATTAATCAATATATCTTCTCAAGTTTCCCACATAGTAGACTAGACCGTGTGAATGCATCCATTTTCACAGCAAAGCAATATGAAAATTTTATTTTTCAATTTATAAAAATAATATCTTCCATATGAGTGGTTACACTATTTTATACAAATGCAGACTATAAAAGTGGCTTCAAAATATTCTGTTTATTTGGATTTTTTTTTAAAGGTGAGTAGCTATGAAATAGCCTCCGTCAGCCAGCCTGAACAGTTACTCGCTGTCGCCAAGCGCTACCAAATCGTTTGTCACCTGATCTTTCCAGCGAAGATACGCACATTCTCTACTTCGTTTTCTAACTGCGGGTACTGAGTTAAACACATTTCTAGCCGGAGTACTTTTTTCCGCATAGGAACGTAGAAGGGAATAAAAAGGTGATCGATTTGACACGCCTTGGTTCTTCCGTGGTTGTATTCTTAACAGTATCGATCTCTGTTCCACTGCAGATCGTTAAGTATAGTACTTAACTCTCCTTTCTTTAGCTAACTAAAAAGAAAGACAATAAAGTTTTATATTTTAGCTGGAGTATGCGAAAATGGCAAGGACTTTTTTCAAACATTGGTAAACTCTCTATTTTCGAAATAGAAAATTTGTGCGTGCGAATGTTTTAATATATTTAAATTTTTTGTTATACCATTTACACTAAAATGTTATATTAGGAAATTATATTAGGTTTGTCAATATTTTTGTAACGAATTAAAGGAAACAACAAAGACCCCATAAGGCATATATTCATTTTGAGACGTTCGTCTGTCCGTGTATCTGTTTTAGTTAAAACAAGTATTTTAGTTTTTTAACTATTCTTCTATTACTTCTCCGTAGTGTATCTTGATTCTTTATCGGGCCAAAATCGGACCTCTATATCCAATAACTGTCACATAAATTGAACAATCATATATGAGTTTTCCACAGTTTAACAGAAAATAGAAACATAAAATATTTTCTACAGAAATATAAATAAAACTTAATACAAAATGTACTTGCACTGATACTAAACAATTTCCAAGATTTATTTATATCGGTTCAGATTTCAATGTAGCTACCATTTAAGCTGCTAAAGCAGATATATGTTTTCAGTATCATTACCACAACTCCTTAATTCTGTACTGTCAACTGTTGTACACTTCTACAATGTGTAGGGGCTGAAGAACCAAAATTTGTTAATCCTCGTCCTTTTCTAATAACTCATGTATAATATTGAGAACTTAAACAAATACTTAAAGTATTTAACTAAATACACTGTTCACATACATATTAACATATTAAGGCATAGAATAAATTTAAATTCATTCAGTGTGCATAATGCGTATTTAATTGGCATATCAAATAATTATAGTACGAGTACTGTGAGAATAGTTTTGTTATATGTATAATGTCAAAACTTCTAGAAAATCTATTCCAACAATGAAACAATGATTTAATAACTAATTTGACATAAAACCAACCAAGCACAACAAATTCGTATTTCAACACGGCAATTGTGGCGATCATGTAGCAATTATTCTTCCCCAAACAAAACATACCTACTCAGTCGTTCCACACTTCACTCTCATGTACTCGTATAGATGGTTCTGTTGTACAATTTTGTATGTTGGTCAAATCGTTAACAAGTGTAGATACATTTTTAGCACACACTAAAGATACAAACAAGGTCCGTACTACTTGAAATTCGATATAAATTATGTGCGGTCATAGTCTGTTGGCGTGTTCCAGCGAAGTGCGGAGTAGAACGCCAGAAACCTCATTAAATTGTACGCAAATCTGGGTTTCGCTAGAAAATACTTGCCTCATGCCTTTTCCATCTCAAATTTTTTCCTTCTATTGCTGACATTTTTGGCGCACTTTTATTGTGAAAATAATTTTTAATGATTTCCTAGTTACAATAGCCTTGCTTTTGGTCTCATATCGTATAACACATCTATTTTGGTCTATTTCGAAACGTGCTGCCGAGGTGTTGACCAATATCCATTTAGAATTTATTTCTATGGAAAAAGAATTTGTCGAAAATTGTGTCAATTACTGTTTGATGAGCAAAAATTTTGCAATGCAATTGACACCAAACTTTGAAAAAATTAATAGTTTGGAAAACTGTCAACTACGATTAGTTCTTTCTTTTTTTTTAAATAAATTTAACTTTATTTGTTAATTGCAATTTGTCCATGGCCATAGAATGTTGTTGATAAAAAAAAAATAACTCAATCATTAAAATGTAAAAAAAAAATACTATGTCCCTTAAAAATAGAAATAAATTAATTCCATAAATGTGTGTATCATAATTTAATGGAGAAGTTTTGAACAGTAGTGTACTACAGCGACAAAAATTCATTTTATATTATTTTAATTAATTGAATTTTAGGCTGACCATACAACTGTTTCAAATATAGCCACATACCTATCTTCAGTGGTCTTGTAAAATAAATTCTTGTATTTAATCATTCATAAATAATCTTTTTAAGATTCCAAGTACCAGAAATCCAACTCGTGCCCTGCCAAGTTTGAAGCTCAGGGTCAGCGCTCCTTAAACAACTGACACAAAACCATAATTGACTTTTATGTCTGGAGTTTTGTTAATTTGTTGTGAAAGCTTTTGATTAACAAATTTATTTGCTGTGTTTATATTAGAACGAAATCAAAAACAGGCTGTAGAATAATTGAATTAATTTCTTATATTTATATTTTTAATTGTGAAATTTCAACAATATACTTTTGTAGAGGCATTTCTTTCTATTTATATAGAACCTAGTCTAGGAACCTAATGCGGAGAAACTCATACCAATGTTACTCTACGATTCGCGTCAGCCAGAGTTTCTGTTAAAGCAAAAATAGTCACTTCTGTCTTATTGCGTTAAAATCAAATTTAATATGCATAATTTAAATATAATTCGTTGAATTATTCAATTATATCGATTGTTAAGGAACGATTGGAGAACAGCAAAATCATATTATTTCATTATAGAGATTACTTTTTACGAAGCAAAAAGTCATTAACATAGACTATTAGATATTACTCACATTTTGCAATCTTTTAGAACTATAACATAAATAGATAAAAAACAGCAGAGCATATAGTTAGAGTTGACTTCTTTTCAATGAATAATAATGAATAATAAATAATAATAAAACAAATACTAATTGTGGTTTTAATGAAACAAGGTAATCTCCTTACTATCAAGAAGATATCAGACAGACATATTAGAAAGGGACACCACAGGGTGGATCTGCCTGGCAGTGACAGAGTCATTGGATAATACTGGCTCTGTCTTCTTGCTCTTTAGAGTAGGTAATTGGGTTTTATTACTCTAAACTCTAATTACGTCAAAAAGAGTTTAGGTTTTCAAGAAATTTCGAAGTATTTTAATTAGCAAAAGAGAGCATATCTGAAAAAAAATAAATACAAACATGTTCAAGAAATGTGTGAACATAGAATATTTCGTTAATTTTAAAATTTGAAATAAATTCAAAATTTTTAATTTTAAATTATTTATTTAATTGATTATATTATAAATTATGTATAAAAAATTCTTTTAATATTCGTTCAATTCTATGTAGAATATTTATGTATATTTTCCATATAAAGACAATGAATAAATAAATAAATCTGTTTAAGCTCATATATAAGAATCTGTTCAAGAATATAATACTGAGTTAACAATACATAAGCTTTGAGCTATAAATGCATTCAAATAATTGCTCTAATCTAATCACAACAAATTTTTACTCACCATCATTTTTATAATAGTTTTCTAGCCTAGTCAGAGTAAGCACCTTGCAGTTGAAAAATGTGCCCATTAGATGAATCATAGTGGAAGAATTTCCTATACATCACCGCTAATACATTCTCTAGCATTATGTGGAATGACTCACAAACAAAATGCATCCGTAATACTTAAGCGTGGCATTAAGCCGGCTTTAAAATAGAACAGAGCCTTAATAATATTTTTGATTCGTTTCTGTATTTGTTTTCATTTAAAAAAATTAAAATTCTGGATAAAGCTGGGTTGTGTTTGTTAATCCATAACTGGTCACAGAAAATGTCAGTGCATCTAATCAACAAAATAATAAAGACAAATTTAATCAAAGTTATTAATTTTAATAATAGCTAAATGCTAATCAAAACTTTATAGGAGCACCGGAAAATATGACGAATCAATTGCCGGTAATTATCAATAAAAGACTAATTATATGAAATGAATTATTATATTTTCAACGCTCCTAAAATACTATAAATTAAGTGGTTTTGGTATTTGAAATCAGTTAAATAAATTACGGCTTAATTTATGGTCAATAATTACTAAAATTTGCAGTTGATAAATGGGGACATCAAAATAATTGAGTTTAGAATGAGAAATATAAAGATTTTTATTATAATATATTTCTTTAAGCATAATTTATATATGTTAAATTTTGATCAAGGCATAAATTTTGATTAAAATTGTGATGTAAATACCATATCATAATTACAACAAACTTCGTCAGAATCGTCAGAATTAATATATTCATTCCCATGGTCTTCAAAAATTAAGATGCCCTGACTACTAATATTTAACGGCTAATATTTGACTAAGTTCCGCCTTCTTCACTTCTTCATTGGCACCCAATGTCTTTTCCTATAGCATCACTCATAGGTCCGCACACGGCCAATAGTCCCTGGATGTGAGGTTTAGAGATGAACGTGACTGTGAAAGAAAAATTCAAAGCGTAGTCCGTGCAATTTTACCTTTATATTTTCTATCTCAAAAGGAATGTTTTTTCTTCTTCAATTGCGTTTGGCAGTTTCTAACTTTAAAAGGTGATGATTGTACTCTCACCCCAAAAGTGTTCAATCGGTAAAACACTGTGAGCAACTCAAGACAATGCAGACGTCCAAAAATTTCATCAACTGATACATACAATGGATTTCGGTCATGTTTGGTCGATTCCTTCAATTGCTGTGTAGGATTTGACTATACACAAATTGATCAATTATCATATACTATATCAGACACGATATTTTATTACTCTAAAACCTTTTAGAATATCGTTAACACGTTGTTGGTTTTATCAACTTTTAACAAATACACTATTAATTCTAAACACACTTTTCTCATTAACAAATGCACTTCTTATATATTTAACGTATCAGATACCTTTCTAAACTTCCTGAACTAAACTTTATTTGATCAATTAAAGTGATTTCACTACTTTTATGACATTATCTATAGCAACCACATGACTGGAGCGCTTAGAGTAGCGATGGCCACTGAAAGCGCTGATTTATTGTGTATTTAAAGCGCTCTGAGTAGGGCTAACACAAAGTGCTTGGTGTTTTTAGTAATTATAGTAACAAAGCGCTGCAAGAAAACATATTGGTAAAAAGGGTTATCAGCTTTAATAGAGCACTTATTATAATTATAAGTCAACAAATAGTAAGCGATATATAACAATAGTTCGCAATCGATTTGTACTATTTTTTTAAATTCACAATGTTATATATTTTTTATATAACTCTAAAAAATAAAAGAAATTACAAAAAAAATTATTTTCGTAAGACAAACCAAAATATTCAAAATATTTTTAAATAATTTTTAAACTTTTTCGATAAGACAATTTTACATTCTCGTTAATTTGCATATGATATAGAACTATGTATATACTTCACATAGACGAATCATTAATCAAGTATTATTTAAGAATTTATTACATGTCTGTCCGTCCCAATTAAAAATTGACTACTCATGGTGTCTGCAAACTATACTAACTCCAACTTATACAAGTTCGTTAACACTATTTACACTTTCGTACTATTTATATTAAAATAATAATAATCAATAAGAATTTCTTCCGAAACTATTTTATTTATATTAAAGAACTTTATGACTCAATTCCGGAAAGATCACGGCTTAATAAGACTAAATTCATAAACTGAAATCGAATATAACCTAAAAACTATTCACTGACTCGAACTAGAGATAAAAAATCGATTAGTGTTACTTTTCTTGACATTGTCTACATTATCTTTGACATTTACCTTGCATAATGACAAAACTCATTAAAATGTAAACGATTTTCTACGGTGTTACCTTAAATACCGAGTAAATAAAAGCACCCGAGCTTCGCTTGCCAACAACCAGTCTAATCAAATTAGTGAACAAGATGTTACCAATGCCTAAAATATTCCGATTTTTGTTATTATTTTCAATATTAATGGTTTTTGTGGATATGGTCACATCAGAGCCGACATGGAATTGGGACGACTTCCGTAGTAAGTTTGAGATCCTTGCGATTATTTAACTTATCCAGTACTTTTGTTGTTTTTTGATGTTTGTTTTTGTTTTGTTGGTGCCTACAACAATGTTTCAGATTATTTTAGCAACATATTTGGCTCCGTATTTGGACCGCTATTCGGATATGAAACTTCTATTACACCTGTAACAAATCGTCCAAAATAATAATGCACGTCTTCAGTTCGTTTCTGGTATAATAATTTAATGAATCAATCAATATTATCTATAATGCCAGCAGATCACAGCACTACTTAGTTGTTTATATACAGCCTAATAACAAATCGTATTTGTTATGTTAATAATATTAGTTATAATAAATTAGTTAATTACACTTAGTAGTTAATAATAAAAACAATATTTAAAATATGTATATATTTTTTTATTTCAAGAATTTCTAAAACTCATCCCCGTATTTTATTATTTATTATAAATTGCATAACTGGAGGGTTTCAGTACATATAAATTTTATATAACGGTTTACATTTTGCTTATTTTTGCAAAAACTATAACTATTTCGTGTATTTTAACTAAATTTTTGATTTATCATTCTTATTGAGTTGTGTGCTTTGTATTGCTTCCTTCAGTATATTCAATACTAAGTCTACCTTCTCAATCGTGGCATTCTCACCCATTAAGCCAATGCGAAAAACTTGTTCTACTGTGGGTCCTAGCCCTCCGCTTATCTCAAGATTGTACCTGCGATTTATTTGGTTTTAGTAAATAAAATTAAATGATAAAAATATAATTTCTACTCACTTCCGCATTGCATATTCTGCAACCTTACGCCAGTCAACACCAGGTGGTACTTTAATTGTATTAACCGTAGGCAACCTATCGTTCTCATCCGACACAAACATTTCTAAACCAATCTCTTCGATACCATCTTGCAACCTCCAAGCACACTCTTGATGCCTGTGTATAACATTTTCAAGACCAATAGCACAGAGTTGTGCTAATGCTTCTCTAAGCCCATATAATAATGTGGATGATACTGTATGATGATATATTCTTGGTTTGTTAAAACAATTCCAATATTGACCAATCAACATGACATCAAAATAATACACTTTAACCTTCGACTTGCGTTTTAATACGTGTTGTATTGCACGCTGATTGAACGATATCGGAGTTATGCCAGGTGGCGCACCAAGTACTTTCTGCGAACCCGTATATGCCACATCAACTTTCCAGGCGTCCATTAGAAACTCAGTGCCGCCTAGTGAAGCAACAGTATCAACTATTAACAAACAATCGAATTTACGACACAATTCCCCAATTTCTTTAATGTGCGTCTGAAGTATGCCCGTTGAAGAGTCACCTTGAGCAATGAAGAATATTTGTGGGTTGTGACCTTCAAATGCAAATTCAAGATCATCCATTTTTAGTGAACGACCAAAACGCGCTTCTACATAGCGTATATCTGCACCATATCTGCGTGCCATCTCTGCCGCCCGATGACCCCAGACGCCTGTTGGACCCAAAAGTACGACATCACCGTCTTCAATGAGATTACACAGCGCCATTTCCATGCCAGCATGACCAGAGCCGCTAACACACATCGTTGCTTCGTTTGTTGTCTGAAAAGCGTATTTTAAACCTGCCTTGATTTCATCCATTATCTACAAAGAAAGTGTTGCATTACATTTTTGTTCTTGTTCATCTCTACTAAATATAGAATGCGTAGGTTGAGGGACTTTGCCTTACACATAAAAACGAATTGCACTTTGCACGCTGGAATGCCGCAGACGAATCGATAGAACTGTGCCTGAATTAAGACAAATGCTGTGCAATCGCTATCTGCAAATTTTGCAATGAAGCTTAACGATGTTGTCTCGTAGCCTATTTAAATAAAGTATTTAACCTATAGTTGAAAAAAAAAATTCTTTCTTACAAAAGGGTTGCAAGGCCTTGTAATGG
The DNA here is from genome assembly GCF_002237135.1 of Teleopsis dalmanni. NCBI lineage: Eukaryota > Metazoa > Arthropoda > Insecta > Diptera > Diopsidae > Teleopsis > Teleopsis dalmanni. The sequence continues at coordinate 63,272,916 of NC_051848.1, read as the reverse complement.
TTGCACTCAATAAAGACATTATGACATTTAACTTTTGAGATGGTTATCTTTTTTCAGATTCAGTTCTAAATTATTGTAATTAAAATAATTTAACAATTAAAAATAAAAATAAAATAAAAAATAATGCAATTATTATACAGCTGGTTTATGACTTCGTTCTAATATAAACACAGCAAGTGAATTTGTTAATAAAAACTTTCTAAGCAAATTAACAGTACTACAGAAAAATGTGCGAACATAACAGTGAAGTACGGTTTTGGGTCAGTTGGTTAAGGTGCACTGACTCTGAGCTTCAAATTTGGCAGGACACGAGTTCGATTCCTGGTACTTGCAGTCTCAAAAAGATTATTTATGAATAATTTAAAGAAAAATTATTTCCAAGGCCACTGAATGATGGGTATTTGGCAATACTTGAAACAGCTGTACGGTCAGCCAAGAATTCAATTAATTAAAATAATATAAAAAGAATTTTTGTTGTTGTAGTTTTACTATTGTTCGAAAAACCTCTTAATTAAAATAATTTTAATTTAAATTTTATTAAATATTTAATTTTTTTTTATTTTATATATACATATATTTATATTTATACATTTACACTTTTTTTTAACCAATTTGACAGTGACTTATTATATTATATAATAAAAGAAAATCTACCCTTTAAAATGATTTCGAATAATAATCTTCTAATTTTTCTTTTTGGCAATTAATTATGATATAATTGACTCAGACACTTAAATTAAAAACACTACATATATTTACTATACTATCTTTTAATATACCTGGAAACTAAAGCTAATTAAAAGTTAAAAATTATTGCTTAAGTCGCTGTAGAGCAGATTATCTGACATTGAAGTAAACAAATCACAGATTGAAAGCTCTTTAAAATCTAAAATTGATAGAGATATGATGAGATAAGTGTTGATTATGTGATATAGTTCAACTATTTGCAAAATTACTGTAGTTATGTGATCGTCAAACGTGGATAAATACATTTGATTCGTACGAGTTCTGTCAAGAAAGGACTACAAAATAATCATAGGTATAATGGCGGGCCACAATTTATTAACATAAGCGATCCAAAAAGGAACTTCATTAACATTATATTTATAAAATCCAGAAAGAAGAAGATTTTGGAGCACTTCGTACGTTTAAGTATAAGTATTCACAATCAAGAAATTGGAATAAATATCAAGAATAGAGTGTCTTTCAGAATAAAATAGAGAACTCCTTTAATTCGTCAAAATCAGTGACATACTATATGATGCCTCTCTACTATAATTATGTCTCTAAGTTTACGTAGATATTAAGTATTATCTGTTAACACCAAGGTGCAATGGATAGTTTGCAGATAGTCAGGTAGACCTAACCTTATCTAAGTGACTGAGTGACTGTATTTAAATAATTATGTATGTAAAAGAAATAATTCAATATATTATTTTTCATGAAAGTAAAAAATCATACCAAGAAGGAAAAAGTTTCTTTATTTGATATTTTTATTAATAATTATATTTAAGTTTATAAAATTAAAAACTAATAAGCAAAAATATAGTGCCGGATATAGTTTGTTTTTATATGATGAATTTTTTGCAATCATAAGGGAATAGAAGAATTCTTCGGAAACACTAAAACAAGGTGAGGTATACACCTTGTTTGCTAGTTTTAGAAAAACTTTCTTAAACTTTTAATATTAAAGCCGGTGTTTATATTATAAAAATATATACATAGCTCAAGTAATTTAGAATATATATGTACTAGAAGTATTAACTATTGTTCCTAAAGAGTAGTGATTTCGAACATGACTTTGCAGGTAGTATTTCCCAGTGTAACGCAGAAAACCAATCTTTTTTGAACTCTAAACTGTTGTGAAATGGTTTTATTTAAGTAATTAATATAAATAACTAATTTGTTATTTAAATTGCAAAATAAATGTACAATTTTCATAAATTTCATTTCTAGGAATTTAATCTAACTTATTTGTAGATTAAGCTATTAATACAGATCATAGGAAACTGTAATCTAATTGTCTAAAATAAAATTAATGCTCATTTTGATCGTAACGATGACATATATATTTTTTTTTGTTATTAATATATTTTTTTCCAAAGACCAAATATTTAAAATAAAAAATAAATTAATTAGCACTTCATGGTGATGCTAATTAGATAAACTAATACAGCGAAATATCAGAACACATGAAATAAAATTATGTACAGTATGTTCTTAATAATTCGTTAAATCCACAACCTAAGAACCATTGAAACATGATTTATTTAGGTTATTAAGAATCTTCCGAATATTATATTACATGTTTATTTCATTAGGTACAATACTAGGATTTATGTATCCTTAATCCTAAGATATTAGCAATCATGCGATTGCTTACAAAATCTTTATCTTGGTTAGTTTAGTGAGTCTTTCTGTGATTGACTTTAGTTCTGAAGAATTCTTATTATTAATAATATATATAACTTATTTTAATATAATAACTTTAAGGGGAATATGAACTGGTGCAAATAGATATAAGTATATTTATAACTAATATATTAAGTTGAATAACTTCTGCATTTCCGTAGATGTTTCTTATATATTATAGAATACATTATTATATTATTGAGAGGAGATGTGGGACTGTGACCAACGAGTCATACTATATAGTATTTTAATACAATTCTTTTTGTATCTAATATCTTATATCTTAAGTGAAATTATTTCTCGGTTTTTATTGATGTTTCTTATGTATAATACATGGACTTATATATGAGGAGTATGAACTTGCATCTAGTATATCTTAGTTAAATAACTATTTAAATATTTATAAATACTATTAATTGTGCATAAATCTATATATCATTTTTTTACGTTTTTTAGATTTAGAACTTAATTTTTTTTTTGCTTAAACAAACGGGGAATTAAATGATTTGGGACGGATTTTACACAACTCGTAACTTAAGTGTTAATACAGAATTAAGTCATACTGAAGTCATCTACTTTGCTGACTTAATTCATACTTAATTAAGGTTGGGATTTAAGCCACGATTGTGAAATCGACCAATATTCTTTCTGGAGGATTCTAGACAGCTATACAAACTACTTTTGAAGACTATTTTAGGCTATAGTAAATGTTTGAAATAGTTTTGAAACTCTTGAACTATATATGACAATATAGAGAGTTTCATTGTAACATAAGCTAACTTCACCTAGTTCTATATATTTCTTCGCAGCATTTTTTTAAATTAATTATTCAATATATTGTGCTATACGTATTACCTGCTGTGTAAATATACACTATCAGGCCTATTCTGAATACTCCCAGCGAAAAAACTCCCTATTCGCACGCTGTTCCCGAACACACAGCTCCCTTATTCTGAATCGCTAGGGAGACAGCAGTTTCGTGAACAACAACAATTTCAAATTTGTTTTGTTAAATTTTGGCAACCATGCCACTTTTTAATGACGAAAAGTGAGAAAATGAGCAAAACAAAGAAAAGAATTGCGTATCATATGTTGATTTAAATGTAAAAATCGCATTATTTGTTTGCTGCACAAATTATCGGAAATAAATATAAGTTATTTTATGAGTAAATAATAAACAATTAGAAACTTTTATTTTAATGAGTAAAATAAATATATAAAAAGAATTATGCATGAGCAAAATAAACCAAATGCTAAATTCTAAATTTTGAACTCTTTTTTAAACTAATTAAAAAACAACCTTACATTATGATATCAATTCTTCAATGTCTTTATTTTCAAACATTCACTGCTTTTATACAAAATTGGCGTAAATTATAATTTAATTTTTTTATATAATTAGGATAGAAATGTCCTTCATGCTTCAATTAATGAACTAATAATAGTTTATAATTGTGCAGATGTTACAATAAAAAAGAAGCAATGTTTTACCTGCACATAATTGCAAAAGTTTATTTTAACTTATTCTAGGAATCCCATTCATTTCAGAATTTGGTCTCCTTTCATTTTTCTATTGTTTTAAAAACAATAGTTAACACTTTAATTAGTGAAAAAAACCCGTGTTAATAAAATAAATAAATAAAAATTTAAATATTTCAAATTTGTTATAATATTATTAAAATAATAATTTTAATAAAATATATTAAATGAAAATTTTGTTATATTAAATTTATTCAAATAATTTTATTAATATATATGCGGAAAACTAATCAACTCTTGTGGATAAAATATAAAAATAAAACTTTGAAAATATTAAATTTATTGTAATAATTTTATTAAAATAATAATTTTATTAAAATATATTCAAAAATCTGATCATTTTCAGTTACTTTTATATTAAATTAAACTATTTTTAATACTTTTTTAACTTGTCTCCCCAACAATTTGGTAGCGAGAGAATTTGTGCAAAATTAGGAAAAAACTCACATTCGCATGCGATTCAGAATAGGGGAATTGGGAACAGGGAACATACCAAATTTATTCAGAATAGGGGAATTGGGAACAGCGAACAAACTCGCATTCCCTTGCGATTCAGAATAGGCCTGTATATATATTATTATATATGCAAATGTATCAAATAAGTTGATATTGTTTTGAACTGATTTTATAGACTTTTTATAGTTTGTTTTTATAATTTACTATTTTGTTGTCATTGTGAATTACTTGTCATAAGGAAATTCAAACTCATCACGATGACAGCAATTAATTCATGAGAGAAAAAATTTTTTGCTTAATCATGCTGCTTTTTAAATTTTGTCATATACATTATTATGAAATATCTTTTATTTCTACATATTCCTACAGATTCGTATCTAAGAATAAATATAATCTGGACTAAGCAACAAAAATAAGTTTAATCTGGGCTAAGCAGCAAATAGTATTGATATCATATTGATTAATATATACTCATTTTTAGATGAAAGGTTTTACCTGTAAGCATTCTGGATGTAAATGTCCTAGTACTGGATTACTTAACGCATCCAAAACTCGTTGTGAATAATTTGAAGGTCCCGGTCCCATCAAAGTTTTATTAGGCACATATAGTGGCTGTTGTAATGATTTTGGTGGCGGCACTTCCATGTTGAAAACTACTACTATATTTGTACACTTCAGTAACACTGACTTTTTCAATAAAAAATTAATTTTTTAATTAAAGTATTTCGTTTAGAATTCTCTATTATGCACTATAGTTCCTTTTAGGTTGAAATGCAGAAACGTTATGGATACGTTAGTTGATTAAACAGCTGTATTTATGTGAGTTAAACGTTTCTGTTTATTTTCTTTCGGTTGTCTTATCACAGAGAACTTTATTTTGCTTAGAAGTACTTCATATGGAAATTTAAAATAAATGTTAAAACCACAAAATTTAAAGCCGCACACAAAATCCAGTATGTTCGCTTCTCACCATAGTTTAGGCAAATGAACACTGTTTTAAGTATAAAGAATCTCAATGAGTCTCAGTCTTATCTCACCGACTATTTGGAGTATAAATAAATACTATTTAACAAGAGTGCTTGTGTTTGCAATTATTATATAGGAATTTATTTAAATGATAATTTTTATTATTCGTTATCACTTGTAATGCCTTTCGACTACACTTAACTCTTATGCGCTCCATTCACGGCCCCCTCCCCTCTTTAAACTAGTATTTCAAAAAAATTTTGTGTTATTAGAATAAAATTATAATTTTTGTTATATTTCTTTAAAAGACAATATTTTATGAATTAAATTTATTTTACAATAAATTTAAATTTATATTTTGTGAAACTATACACTTACAAAATTGTCTGTTTCAGATAATTTTACAGCTTTCGGTTATTATTCTGTACCTAATATACAATACCTAATATTGTATACAGAAGTTCTCTAAGATTTGAAGAGATAACAATATTTATTATAAGTGTATGTACTTCAAAGAAATTATTATGAAATTAGCGGTAATGCTTAATTCGTCTTTATTGGTTTTTTATATATACACAGAACTGGCAATTTTTATAAATGTACACCTGTTCATCAGATAATCGTTGTCATTTATGGAAGCACAAGTGGAAAGATTTACCTTTGGTGTATGCAGAGTGCAGCAATTACATTAGTTTAGTTGATTGTATTTATATAGCTTTAAAACTAATCTGTTGTCTATGACATCAATGTGCTAATAGATTTCCGGACTACCACTATTAATCGCAGCTGAAAGTACATTGAAAAGCATTCTCAAATGCATTACAACAGATAATCACTATTTCATCACAAATACTCATACCATTAAAGTGATTTCAAGAATATTTAAAATAAAAATGTTACAATATATAAATATTCTTATATACATTCTAACAATTACTTGATTACACAATTACCAACCCTTGTTAGTGTACTTCTATAAATATTGTATATAAAGAGTGATTAAGCCATCGTCTGCACTAAATTTTGTAGTACTTGTATTTTAAAAAATTAGTGGATCTAAATAGTTCGTTCATTATATATAATTATTATAGACTTATAGATAATGTAACGTTCATTATATATAATTAGTTGCTATTATAGACTTATAGGCAATGTACTGTCCCAGTACATAAAACACATGACGATATTATCGAGCGTTATAACTATGAATTGATGGATGCGATTCTAAGCGTAACAGAAGGTGTTGAAAAGGGTTTGGTGGATGAAATTGTTCAAAGCCTTCCACGAATGAAGTAGAAGACTCATTCAAAATTCTGAATTTTTATTTGCAAACGAATGATGCTACAAGTGATGATCACTATAAGGTTTGGAATAAATTAGAATCTGATAATATTTACTGCTAATAAGAAAAAGAAATTAAAATCCCAAACCCTAATCTCTGAATATTTTATTCACTATAACTTCTGTGCTAGTTGATTTTAAATAAATAAATAAATAATTTAAAATCTGATTCTATTTTCTTTCAAATATAAAAAAATAATAAAAAAAATTCTCTAACTCGAACTCTCTATAAATCGAGCGATTTATATCTAATCGTTGCCGGTCACTGCCAACTAAGAAACCATGCTGAAATATCAAATCTCTATTTTAAGCATTTCTGTTGTGATTGTGGAGAGGACTATGAAAGAGCTTCACAACTATTACTGCTAAGTACTTTTGCAGAGCCGTTTTACTATTTACTAAGGGTGTCCTATTTTGAGAATTTTGGCCAACTTCAGGACTTCCCTTTAAAAAGTATTTTGAGCTTTACCAAAGATTATGGGTGGTTTTTTGAATTTTCAGCGTTTTATACGGTAACACAATAGGCCAATAGGCGTAAATGAATCTGTCGTCAGTATAACTTCAACTAACCTAAGTGTTCCATTATACTGAAATAAGTAACTTAACTTTGTGCGACATAGCTTAAAATTTTTCTAAAAAAAGATTTCAGTTTTATAATAAATATAAAAATATAAAATATAAATAAAAATTAAAGATAACTGCTAACATTTTCTTGACAAAAGCAATTAAGTAAACCTACAGGTTCCTTCAAAATCAACTGCATTTGGTAGATATACATTGCAATTGCTTTTAATATTAAAATAAATTATAATATATCATATTAGTGACTTGCAATAATCATTAGCATTTAGCATCCATAATAAAGGAACCCGTACACTCAATAAGTACTCGAATTCATATTAAAATATTAAATTCTCTTTGCTGATTTCAAACCTTTGATTCAGACCATACAAATGTCATACAAAAAATAATTTTTAACCCTAGTTAATTTTTAATTGACGTCATTGCCACCATTACTAACGTCATTGCCTTGTTGAAAATTACCTTATTAACTTGTGGTTTTGGTAAACTGCTTTATTTCCTTTCGAAGCACCCAATACTTCTTTTCCAAACTTGGCGCCGCCTCAGCACTGATGTTAACTTAGGCACGTACAAAGCTGGGCTTATATTAAGCTAACGTCAAATTTGTAGTCTTCTGTGGCGGCTTGTGACCAATTAAAACGAAATAAAACTTAATGTAGCGTTAACAGATATTAGGCATGCGCCGCGTTCATTATATCCACTGCGTTTTGCTGTCAATGCAGCAACATAAGTCGACTCTCATCAAAGCCCCGCTTAGAGGAATTACTAAATTTTTGGCTTGAGTGCTATTTTTGTTTGTTTGTACAGTTAGCGCGGTACAAATTGTAACGCTTGATTTGTTGCTGCTGTGGTGCCAAATGACAAATTTTAAATGCCAATAGCCGAGGTCTCTGGCTTTATCTTATAATTCAATAATTCGCTGAACGGTGCGCGTTGTTCGCAATTCACAGCCGCCACTCGCAAAGCATACAGCCGTCGCACAAGTCATGTTCTCTCTTCTGAGGTTCTGAGTGTAGTCTGTGTAAGCGAACAAAGTCCACGTAGTGTTCACTCAGTTGTGTTTGCTTTCGCTGCTTTTATTTTCATTTAAACTTAAAATTTATTAACTCACAAAATTCGTTGGTAACCTGAAGTGTTTAGCCGAGTCTTTAGGGCAATTAACGTACATTCGTTTGCATTAGTTATTTCCATAGAATTCCACCGACTTCTCTATAATCGTTTAAAAATATTTCAAATTTTGTTTTGTTTTATTTTTTTTTTTTTTTGCGTACATGTTAAAATATGTTTTAACTTAATTAAATTGTAGACAAATAATTAATTATTTTAACAAATTAATTAATTTTACTTCATAAAAATTTATTTATTTATTTAGATTTTGAGTACACATTTTCATCAAATTTTATAAAACTATTATGTAAATAGTTATATATTTAATTTAAAAGAAATATTGGCATTTCCCAATTAAGGTCTATATAGGTTGACCATCTCCAAGGTAGATAAATAAGTAAAGCTGGCTGATCAAGTTAAAGTATAGTGCTATTAGACCCATAGCAACTAAAGTTAAGAGCACTTAAATGTAGTTTATGATTGTATTTATTACTTTCGCATAAACCTACTCTATCCGTATCGAAGCTAGATTAAAGATCTTAAAGGCAGTTGAGGATAGTATTTATTTCTGACGCATAAACCTATCAAATCGGTAGCGAAGCCAAAGTAAGACCAGGACAGTTAGTGATAGAAGTCATTAGTTACGCATAGACATGCTAGATCCATAGCGAAGGCAATTAAAGTTAGTATACACAGTTGAGACAACATGTATCATTACCGAATTTTAAGAGTTATCTTATACTTATATTAGAATCGAACCTGCAAAACTGATTTCTGCAAAAAAATTTATTCAAGTTTTTTAGATAGCTGTACGGAAATAAAGGAAACGTGTCACATCTGGTTACATACTCTTCTTGTATTCGTCACTATTACTATTGAATTCCAGGCTAGAAAACTACCAAGCGTTTTATAGCTCTCTTTCAGCGAAACGAAAACACTGCTTCAATATAAATGTTACTATTATGGAAAATGTTTTCGAACAAAATTTTAACGCCTCTGTATACGTTTGCCTAGTAGTCTCTATATATACCCTCTTGTGGTGAAGTAGTTCGAATATTTCCAAAGTAAGCCATGCCTATCATAAAAGGCGTTCAAAATCCCGGTGCCAAACCGATACTGTTTGGAGTATGAATGGTAGTGAGTGAGTGAATGTCAGTACTCACAGCTTAGCCCGTTCTAACCAATTAAGCTTGGCAGTGTCGTGATGGCTGTAATGATACCCAAACTTACGCGAGAAATATGATTGTATTTTACTTTCATTCGACATGGGGTTGGGTATTTACACCGGGTGCTGTGACCCAAACGTCAACAGAAGTTGTTCCTTACCTAGAGGAAAATTATGCCCTCTAACTTTACTTCAATTGGTACCGGCAGAATTATGAATTCTAATAGTTCCTTTATCGGGGCATTATCGTGATATTGAGCCTTCAAGGCAGGTATCCACACTTAATAACAATGGATTCTGTCTCTATATATCGTGTCAATGCCTAAGTACCTTACTATTCTGGTACTTTGAATAGTTGCCGTCAGTTCACTAACATCATCAACGTTTGGATTTTCCTCTACCCCTTACTGATAAGAAACTATATACGTAGAAAGCATATGAATGTTTCTTTTAAAAGATTTTTAGGCGGTTATATATGTGCTTTCGATTAATTTTAGATATAATTTACTTAAAAGTATATACCTCTTCAGTAATGAATATAATGCAAACACAAATGTAAGTAAACCAATAAATTAATCTTACATACGAGTATATTATATTTTATTTATTACACATAGGACTACTTTTACTTAACTCATTAAATTATTTAATACAAAATAATTTTTTTATGTTTTTAGTTTCTACTCCATTGAGATATTATACACAAGTACATATAACTTAACATATATATCAAACGTGTATATCAAATTGCGATTGCTTCAGTCAAAAGTATTGCGGTTTCATCGACCGCGTCAACCACAAAAATTTATGTTGCGCAAATAATTTAATAATTTTCTTTGATAAGCAAAAATGAAAAAAAGAAAACGTTTCTTTAAAAAAAAAAATACTTAAATTTCAAAATCTATTAATTGGAATTCTATATAGTGAACTTTTCAGAAATGCAAGGCGGGGAGAAAGTATTTTGTGGTTCAAATAGAATCAACTGCACTAAAATGCAATGACACCAAGTAAAATGAATTAAATTAATTTTTCTCAATAAGAAAAAAAAAAAATTTTAAATCATTTATATATATTATAAATTATATTAGAGTATTATATTAGAATAACATTTTATTGACAGTAATTTAAATTATGATTCTTTAGCTTAACAAATCTGGTTCGCTAAAAATTCAGTTTTAGACAAAAAAAATTAGCTTGAGTACGTCTAAATCGGTAATATTCTCAGCCTTATTACAGTCCATTGCTAAATCTGGATACTCAAAAAGTGTCCAGATTTAATAAATAAAATACAAAAATATGAGCTGTCAAACAAAAATTTGTATGGGTACTTATAAGTGGGCCCTATAGCGTAGGTTCAAGCGCATTTTCCGCAGGCTTTTCTGTAGATTTAGATATAGTATTCAAATTCTTCATGAAAATCTGATTCAAGAAAATATGGACAAAAAGGTGAATATTTTGGATACTTAACATTGATTTATCCTTTAGCAAAATAATTAATTTCTTATAAAGCGTACTGTATCCCATATAACATATGTTACCCATACTGGTCATATATGTAGTATGCAACTATCGGGTACACTCAATAACACAGATATGTAGATTCTGTAGACGTTTTTCTTGTGATTTCCTAAGTAGTACATAAGGAATAGACTATTCTTGTCATAAACATTAAGATCAATATAATAGTAAATGTGGATTCAATTTAGATTTACTATAGATCTGTCAAATTTTGTTGCCCAATCGAACATTTTTAGAGCATTCTAAAATTTTTGTAGTTGTGTTAGCAGACATTTATAATTTTTATAACTACATATACCGAATCAAATCACACTTTATCTGTCAAATCATATAAAATAGCTGTTAGTTTTAGAGTAATCTTGCTACTCTGGCCAAATATCTAGAGTGGTATATATTATATTAATCTCGAGTGTTACACATTACGCTCGAGATTTACCAATCCAAAATGAAAATTGCGCTAGAAATGAATCTCGATTAAAACAGTTACCCCAGATTTACCGATCGAAAATGACATAAGAGAGTTTAAATAATTATTTCATTATTTTATAGTCAGTAAGCCTCTTTGATAATTAACATCTATTAAGATACCAGTAAGTGCTAAAATAATGCATTAGGATTTCATGGTATACTGGCTATCAACAACTATATCAATAAAAGTAGTACTATAGACTCTGAAAGTTTAAGTTATCATTATAATCTATAATGATAAATGCTGGCAGATATTATAAAGCCTCGTATTCAGTTATTCTTAGTGTGACTAAAAACTGTCCACAGATAAAATAGAGTTAAGGTGTTGTATCAACAACTCAGACATCTGCATATCAATATAATAGTTGTCTTTTTGATAACTGGTATCTTAAAACATACTAAGTACTAGATCTGCTCCTTGGAAAATCAGATTTTTTAATTAGTTTTCTTAACTTTCTGTATTTACATCCACAGTTATTTTTAAGAAAAAATAATGTTGTCTTGTTAAACATATGTATGTAAGGCCATTAAATTTGCTCATTATTATAGATATATAGAAAAATATTATAACAAAAAAACGATTTATCTGGAAACAAGCAACTTGCAAACAGCAGGAATTGAATAAGTTGACTTTATTATTCAAAATACTATAATATATATACAATATATATATGTCGAAATTTGTAAAATATTATATATGTGACTCACTTCTTTCCTAATAAATTGTATGCAAAAACAGATATTTTGCCTTCATTATGAAAAATTTCTAAGGAAGAATTCAACTTTACTTCTGACTTTCACAATATTTGTATAATTTATTTATTTTTATTATTATTTTTTTTTTGCATTGAAAGACACTCTTCAAAATAACTTAATGAAATAATCAAGTTGTAGCACACCCAAAAATTATGAAAAATTGGTAGTGAAAAAGCGAGCCGAATCCAGAGTCTTGCAATCAACTAAATTAAGTAGCAAGTAAAAAATGAGATTCAAATGAAGATAATGAGGAAGACGTTGATAATAATAATCGAGTATATCAAGAAGCGCACGAACAAGACGTCTTGTACCACAACAAATTATAGGCTTGTACAATATGCAATTTATTACGCCTTAAAGAGGTACGAAAGATATATACAAACGGATAAGTGATCGCCACAAATCATGCCCAATTTAAAGTGTAGAAAAATTGCAAATGTCATTTGCATTTTAAATGAATGAAATAAAAGTGCATATGGGTATAAGTAGGATGGATGAACTCGTGGACGGACGTAGAGAAGAATTAAAACTTAAGTGAATGTGGAAGACTGAGTTGAAATTAAAATTGAAGCTGAGGATCACTCACAGAAAACTGAACATAAATGAACAATAAAAGTTGATTGAGAAGAAGAATTAAGGCAGTAAGTGACACTTTTTAAATTAATTTGTGCTTTTTGAAGTTCAGGAAACGTAAAGTATGAAGGGCAGAAAAAGCAGTGGTGGTAGAGTGCGTAAGTGGTTAGGTTTATTTGAGATCTCGTATCTCTCTCTGAAATTTCGAGCAACTTCATTTATCATTTAAGTCTCACTTCATTTAAATAGGAACTTTTTTTTTTTTGAAAAAATTTAGATATAAGTTTTGGATGCATTATAAACATCCTATTGTTTTTACTTTATTTCAAAAATCTGTAAGTTACCTTTTAAAGATAATATATATATCCTTATCAGTTTCTACGTACAATGTGTTCTATGATGTACAAAATAAAATAAGTTCGATAATCCGACGATAACGCCAACGATAATCGAGCAGCAGACTTAAACCGCATTGGTACCATATTCTACAAAAATGTAATACTGCTTGTATAAGCCGTTAATATTGATATCATTGGTCTGAACATCCAAGCCGTCAGTGCGGTATTTTCCAACTTAGAAAAACAAGCAAACCAAATGGGTTTTCTTGTAACTGAGGACAAACCAAGGTGCTTTCTGTCAACAAACAAATCTCCTAAGCGTCTTGGGAATCACGTCACTGTAGGCAACTATAAGTTCAAAGTTGTGAAAGACATTGTTTATTTGGAAACCAGCGTAAACACCTGGTACCACGTCTTGGGAAACACGTTACTGTAGGCAATTATAAGTTCAAAATTGTGAAAGACCTTGTTTATGAAAATAACGTCAGCCAAGATTCAACGAAGAATCGCTCTTGCTAACAGATGTTACTTTGGGCTAAGTAAGCAATTGAGAAATAAAGCCTTTCCTCAACAAATAAAAATCACGGTCTACAAATCTCTTATCATGCCTGTCCTACTATGTATATGGTGCAGAAGCTTGGACAATTACCAACAGTGATGAGAAGGCGTTAGAGGCAGTCGAGAGAATAATTCTTTGGAAGATCTATGGTCACTTACGCGTTGGCAACGAGTGTCGAATTAGATGGAACCATGAGCTGTATGAGCTAAACCGCGACATTGACATAGTTAAGCGTATAGAGATTCAGCGGGTTGACTGGTTTAGTTATGTTGTGTGAAAGAAAAAAAGTGCTCCGGCTAGAAAGGTATTAGTTTCAGTTGTTTGATTCGGACCATGTGATCAACGATTTGGGGGCGCTGACGACAGTAAGCCACTGATCAAGCTGGCTGGCAAAAGCTACTCGACACGGACAAGCACCACTCACGTCTGTAATGGCCAACTAAGTAAGCAGCGAAACAAATTTGTAGAAAGTGTACAAAGTGGATTAGTTAGTAGATTACAATGATATATATGGCCTTAATAATACATTAGCAATAGACGATCTTAAGTAATTATCATTATAGACAGCTTTAAAGCAATTATAAAACTGTTCAATATACTTTGTGAATTAAAATTATTCATATTTAACAAACGAAACTCAAAATGTCTGGAATAGTGATATATCTGCATGTAATCTACTGAAAAAAAAATTGCATTAAATAGGTCGGGAAACTTGTATATCTCTACGAATGTTTTTTTTCATTATGTATATTTAATGCATAATATATTGAACCACTGAGCTCATTTTTCACAACTTTGGAAACATTAGCCCTCTCAAATTGAACTTTTTTTCTAATAATTTACACGGTTGTAGGTCTTCATTTACATGATGTACATTTGCCATATTGAGTTCATAATTTAAAAAAAAAATGTTTGTATCTGAAATCGAAATTTTATCTTTGGTAGACTTTGTACGCATCACGCATATGCGCATTTTACCACTGATTTGAATAAGCGCGCAATTGCGGCTGCTTTCCGCATTCGGAGAACGCGGCAAATGCATTCAATCAAGCCTCCGCCCGCTGCAATTCGCATGTAGCACATTTGGATTGGGTTTACATGCAAAATGGGTTTCAGAACCTACAACTCTTTCGAGATTTAATGGCTCTTTAAATATTTACAAGCAACTGATTTCCTTACTATTGCATTAGTTATTGTTGTTGCGCTCGAGAAATATTACTTTTATTGGGCGCCGTCAAATCGCGAACAAATTTGTTGCAACGTTGTAGGTTGAATGTTACGTGATTTTGTGTGGATCGCCTGCCGCTTGAAGGAGTGTTGCATTGCACTTAAAATGCTAAAAGCGGAACTGGTACCAATTTGTACACAACGAAGTGCCGAATTGAGACTTTGCCAGCTTAAGAGTTATGACATTTTTTTATTGTTAATTTTTTTTTTTGCTTCTCTGTGCATTGAAGGTGTAAAACACTCATTTTGCATAGATACATAGCAGTTGACAGCGTTGCGAAATTTTCATACAAAAATTTATATTGCAACATTGATGCTAACAGAATTTATGCATTCTATACCAAATGCTTATAAACATACTAACAATAGACTTAAGCTTTTAGCAAGACGGTAAACCTATTTATAAGATTAGAATACGATCATGCCGCACAGTGCCATAGAATTAGTCTTTGTGTGAAATCATTAATTAGCCGAAGAATATAAAAATTAATGGGATCCTTGATTTGGAAACAGAAAGTATGCTCAAATTATTCGGAAACCTATCAGAGAGAACCTCTAATTAATAACTTTTAAATAATATTTTGATAAAAAGTAATAACACCCTCTCCCTAACACATGATAATAATCATTGGTTTTGTTTATACACTCGTAATATTTTTAACTTTCTCAGAAATGATATGTATGTATCCATTTTATGAGTATTACCATATATTCTTAACTCTTACAGTCAAGAAGGAGTTATAGTCAATTATATTTATCATTGATGAATAACATTAGCTTGAATGTATACCATTATTTTCTTAAATGATCTTTTATTGCTATTCTATAAAAGTAAAAACAAGATATAATCAAATTATGAGGTTAAGACTTATATGTGAGAGTATGTATCAGAGAGGACCGTATCAGTTGTGCTCAAATGGCTGTTGTTTGACAAAAAAAAAAAGAGGAACTAATTATTTGGAGAGCAAAGAACTTAGATATATAGGCAAGCTAAGAACAGTATAGAAAGGAATATATAACAATTGAAATGTAAAAACTAAAATGTTAGCTAAAGATTGATTGCATCGTACAAATAGATAAAAAACTTTCAAGTATTTCTACTTTCTTGAAACTGCCTTGAAATTAAATTCAAATTAAGTTAAAACATACAAATTGTACAAAAATTTTACGAATGCACTCTATTGTCAGAGAAATTAATCACGGATTAGGTTTAATTGCTTGGTGTGTTCATATATCTTTGATTTCATATAACATTTGACAACGGAATAATAGTCTGATAAATGAGGGACAAGACTTACCTAGGGAATAACTGAGGATTCATGCTCTAGCCAAAAGAACAGAATTATATTATTCGGCAAGAGGTATAAGAACTACCCAGGGAATATTCGAACGTCTATGCTCTAGCTAACGGAACAGTATCACATTTATGCATATTTTGAGGATGGACTACGAAGCACATCGAAATATTAATATCAAGTTCACTATGAAATAAATTCACAGTGCAAATTGTTTTTTATGTTTATTTTGCATTATTTAGAATGTAAAAAAAATAACAACAAAATAAAGTAAGTAAACTTTATATCGCCATTTTAATCATAGGGGAATTTTTTTTAAATTAATTGTTATTAAATGAGCTCGATTTTTCCACATTTGATTTATTTTACTTCGACTTGAAACTGAACTTGAACTGCAATGAACTCGTTTTAATTGAATACATATATATATATATATATGTATATATATGTATATATATATATATATATATATATATATATATATATATAGATTACATGCATTTCAAATTAATGTGATCTTCCTACATAATTGCGTTCATTTATGGAGGATTAAAAATAAAGAGCATACAAAGATATATACATATATAATACTCTTCAAAGCCTTGGACAATTTCATTCACTTGTCCTATATAAAAAAACTGATGAAACGTTATATAAAAACCAGTTATCTGTTTGCGTCTATCTAACATTTATTCAAGCACTAACAAGAGATAACGAATTTAGTTATTGGCTTAGGGTTCTAATAAAAGTCATTAACTGAGTACATTTTCATATATTTATTTTTTTTTGCTTGTAAGTTCAACATAAGACAAATTTGTAACCACACAGGGTCACATTGACGTGCTTGTTCAGTATTTTAAAAAGTGGAAAATAAAATTGAACGCAGAAAAGACTCGGGCAATTTTCATTACCAGGAAGCGTCGCCAAGCACCCAGAAAATTAAAAGTAGAAGAACAAGAAATAGAATGGGCCGAGAATGGGACTCTCAAATACCTAGGCATAACCTTTGATAACAAACACTCCTGGAAAGCACATTTCAAGTCCAAACGAGCTCAAGCTGTCCGAATATTACACTCCCTTCACCCGCTCATCAGCAGCAAAAAGCTAAACATAAAGAATAGAGTTAGTATATATAAGCAGATTATTAAACCTGGACTACTTTATGGCAGTATTGCGTTTTGCCAAGCGCCAAACTCAACTTTAAAAATTCCTCAAAGAGGGCAAAATATTGCCTTAAGAAAACTGGTTAACGCCCACAGGAACGTAAGAGGAGCGGATATCCACAGAGATCTGAGAGTCGATTCAGTCGAAAAATACATTAAAGATTGTGCTCTGAAACTGTTCAATATAATTGACAGTCACAATAATCCAACTCTCAGCATCTTAAAAATACAGCGAAATTTGATAAACACAGGCAGATACAAAGACATCAGATCCATCATATTATAAAGCCCCGTATTCAGTTATTCTTAGTGTGACTTAAAACTGTCCACAGATAAAATAGAGTAAAGGTGCTGATTCACCAACTCAGGCATCTGAATATCAATATAAATGATTAATTTCTTTTCAATTTCTAATTCTGAAAATGAATTTATCTCCAATCAAGAGAGGAAGAAATTTTTTTGCAGTGCAGTAAATGCATCAAGTTTTATGGGTGTCTTTTATTTATACGACAAATGTTCGTCTCAGCCCTACCAGTGTTCCAAGTTTTAAATTATTTGAACGTTTCAGTAATGTATTGGAATACTTAATCTCTTTAGAGTACAGTATAAACAATTTCTAGGACCTTAAATCCAATCATCCATTGATGATTTCATTCATCAATATCAATGGCAATAAAGAAACTAATCTATTGTGAAGTACTACCATTATTCATCAAAATGTAGTAGATATATTAACTAGAGATAGATTCCACTAGAGAAGTGGAATGAATAGAATAATATATAGAAATATATAAAAAAAATTTATTCAGTGAAACTATTGTGTTTTGTTTCAAAGATAAACATAACCTTACAACCAACTACATCAACAAATATACTGCCCATAGGTAATCTTTTATTATAGCATATAATATATAGTACTAGACAAATTGTTAATTGTAGCCGTAACTAAATTACGAACCAAATACATATATCTTAAGTTTCTAAAGACTAGTTTATCGAAAAAAAAGGAGCAAATGGATAGACGACTGACTTTTATGTAAATAAATATTGATCAAGTACAGTTCATATGATTTTTGTTTATCTCATTTAAAATATTAATTAATTATTACAAAACAAACGATAAAAGTTTTTTAATAAAATATATATCATACATGTCATCATATTATATCAATTAATTAAAAAATAATTAAAACTTTTTGTTGTTGCAATTTCCTATTCGATGAAAACCTCTCTACTGAAAACAATAGCTTTTATTGAGAATTACTTTCTTTTGTGAAAACGGACGTTAAAAAACAATTTAATATAGAATTATAGAATATAGATTACAGAATTATAAATAATATATTATTCTACTGTTATTTAGGCAGTGTTGTTGTTCCAGTTACAGCTTGATTAGCTGCTGTAAAGCGTGTGTTGTCAGGAATCAGAAAATTAATTAATTAATTCTTCTTATTATTACCTAAATATTAAAAATAATATTAATAATTTTTATTTTTAATTTTATTAAGTAAAAATTGTATTTTTAATCATTTAATAGTTTTATAAATGACTACATATATGACTACTAGGTGTTAGTTTTAATTTCGTAACTCTGTTTCACCAGCATATATTAAAGAGAGCAGTTATCCTAGGTATTATATGTCTGGTTTAAGGTTTTGGAGCTATATTTTATCAAGATATTTCAAACAGACCTTTCATCCAAAATATCGTATATATAGTTTAAGATTTGTCATATTATAATGTCGATCGTTTGGCAACCACTACAAGTGCTTGAATTGAGAAAATTTACCACAGAAATGGTGATTCGCTCATTTTTTGCTTCGTGGATATATCAATGTACACAATTGTCCCATGTGACGTATTTAGGTAGTAAAAGTCTATAGATAATAGGTGCGAGTTAAGATGGAGTGTCGGCCTTGTGTCTAAGGAAGTCCACTAAAGCTCAAATGGCCTGTTGTGATACCACAGGAATAGCAATGGTTTGCACATAGACTTAAAGTTCAGTATACGATCAACGCCGATAGGCAACGACTTTCCCATTAAGTAAAGGTGAACTAAGGTGAGAGTTCTAAGAATTTGGCGAAGTCCCTAATTTTGCAAGATGAGAGCTCAGTGAGGCTGATAAGAAAAGTGGCTCTATGAAATTGAGCACAATTTTCTCCACATCCTTAGAGCCATAACCGAAACAAAAGTCATTTTAGGGTAGACTCATTCTTATGATTTGCCTACCTATTATGTATTGGCCCGTCAGCATCGATACCCTAGTGCTGAGCCGGTTCCGCATTAGTTGAAATAACTGACTGGTACGTCTTTTGAAAATTATATAAAGAATCATGTTTTTGCGAAATATTCTTAAGCTCTCGTTGCTTTGAATATAAACATCCATCAGGTTATGGCTGGCCTATGACTTTATATGTGCCGATAATCCAACACAAATTATTCCAAAAACATACAGTACTGTAGTAATACGTCTGATGTAGGAAATTTAAACGATGATATATTCTAGAACTAATTGGATGTGACATTTTAGTGTCCAAACAATATTTTATATTCAAAATTTAATCAAAATGTCATGCAGACACAGCCACACTATATGATTAACCCTTTAGTTGAAATTTATGACAAGATTTGCTACAGGGCATGTTCATTTGTTTGTTCGTATCCGACAATGTTTTCATTTATAGAAAGAAACTGTTACAACAGTCCGCAATTAATAATACTGAAACCTCATTTGTTTCTTGGAAAATATTGTGACTGGGCAATTGTAAATATTTTCAAGCGTGCGTAATTTCTTTATGCTGCCAATTTGGATGTGAAGAAATTGTGGCAAATGCCTCCAACGCTGCCGTTAACAAGACATATAAATACGTATAAATAAAAGAAACAAATTGTGTATAAATTTTAACAAAATTAAAACAAAATAAAACAAAACAAAACAGAATAAGATTAAAATTATTGGTGAGAAAAACCTCCCAACATTTGTTTATTTTCCATAATTTTATTGGACATTTTTCATATACATATTAATATATATTATATATGGTATATATATATGGTACACACATATCTCTCCCATATTGTTCTCAAGCCAATGCAAAGGTGTGTCTTCTGTGTTAAATGATTTTTATTGTTGATTAACACCCGCGGTGTGCACAGTGCTAAATGAATGGGTATGTATGTATGTATGCACATGTATGCATGTAGGTATATCAATGGACTAAATATGTATGAAATATTGCTGTGCCAAATAATAAACAAAATGTTGGCGAGAGTTTATGCTTAATTAGTTGTCAAAATTGTGTCTTTATTTTGGTTCCAATGGCGCCGTCTTCGATAAAATTTTGCACTTACCAGTTCTATTTTGAGGAAACTTTTTTAACTTTTGCATTAATATCGATTTTTTATTTATAAATACTAAAAATATCAAGTATTTTATAGATTTTTATTTAGTTCAATTTATTCAACTTAATTTATATATGATTGGAATTGACAGAAAAATTGAATTAGTAATTTAGTAATTGTTAATAAAAACTTTCATAGCAAAAGTAACAAAACTCCAGCAAAAATATGCGAACATAAAAAGTCAAGTACGGCTTTGGATCAGTTGGTTAAGGTGCGCTGATTCTGAGCTTCATATTTGGCAGGACCCGAGTTCGATTCCTGGTACTTGCAGTCTCAAAAATAATTATTTACGAATAATTAAATATGAGAATTATTTCCAAGACCACTGATGAAGGGTATTTGGCAATACTCGAAACAGCTGTATGGTCAGCCAAAAAAACAATTAATTAAAATAATTTAAAAAATAAATTTTTGTTGTTGTTTCACTTCTGTTCGAAAACCTCATTAGTAATTTTATAAAAGAGTAACTATCCTGAAGAAATATCTGCTCAAAAAATAATATCCTATATCACGACATGTATTTGATATCATATATCTATAAAAGGAAATTCTTTTACACTAGTATCGCTAAAGCTGAATTAGCTTTTACATCAACTTAAAGTGCCACCTAACAAATAATTTGTTTAAAATATTATAAACTGTCACAGATTATAGTCAAAGTCACCATTGTAATATAATGATGCGTGTGTGAAGAAAGCCGTGATGTTAAGCCTTCACGTCAGGCATCCAACTAAATTCTGGAGCTTCATATCACACTCACCATTTGTTGTTGCTTTCAATGCAAAATAAAAAATTGGTTCTGAAAACTAGAGAGCAAAGTCAAGTGAGTACCTAGTCACGGTAACTTGGCTTTGGTTAAAAATTTTCAAATTCATTTATTTATTTATTAAATATCTTATCATATTTTCAAAATGGTAACACCTAATTAATATCTAATTTACCCTACTCCAAAATATCGTATATTTAGTTTAAGATTTGTCATATTATAATGTCGATCATTTGGCAACCACTCACTGCAAGTGCTTGAATTGTAAAAATTTACCACAGAAATGGTGATTCGCTTATTTTTTATTTAGGCAAATTCTGGTGTATACCAACATTCGCTGCCATACCGACCTAATTTACTATTTCCCTCAATTTACTGGAACTCACACAAGGGCTTAATAATAAAATACCTTGATTGTTTGATGCATTTATAGTGATATAAACATCATTTTGGTAATTTTTTATTACAAAATTATAATGCTGTACAGCTATTGTTTTTAAAAGGCTACATCATTCCCGAAAATTGGATTTGCTGTGATCGACCTTCCAAATCAACATTCTTAGAAGACCTACATACCTAATGATGTTTCAAAAATTTTGTTTTTAGTGAATACAATATAGATACTGGTTTTTATAAGTTTAACACATTAATGTATATTGTGTTGGACTTATTTAACTCTATCTCAACTTTCTGAGCATGCTTCCATACAAAAAGTACGATTTGATTTTATTGCTTTGGCAGATTCCAAACCATTCCATATTGCCCCTAGATGAACAACAATTAAGAGAATTGTCTTGTAAATTTATTTTGAACATTTTCTTGAAATATATTTTTACTCTATCTTGAATCTTCATCTTCTTGAAACATATTATTTTTGCTCCATCTGCAACTTTTATTAGATCCTCCACGCAAAGATCCTGAAAACTGCACACCTGTGTTAAAAAAAATTTTTTTTTATAGTTTACGTATTGACAATACCTTTAGAAAATTTTGATGATTTTAAAAAAACGAACCATTTTTTCTGCAGCTCAATAATTGCAATGCCATGAATATCGGATAACAAGTTTATAACTACCTAAGTCGGTATGCTTGGGTATTGATTTTAACTAATTTGATCTTAAATCGATTAGTGATGTAAAATTAGCAGAATATTGAAAAAAAATAAACAAAATAATAAAATTTTTTTGTTTTATGGAGTAAATTTTTAAAATTTTGCAACGTACAGGGCTACTAAAGAAACGTTAGTGTAAACTACCAAGCCTAAATGAAATATTAAATAAAATATATGATGCCTCTGATTACAAGTCTGTTTGACATATGCCAAAGAAACAGTGCTACCACATCCAGACTACAGACCCTAATAACCCTATAATCTACACAGTTTTCGGAATCCCATAACATGCATAACATATATCTTACAAATTCAATCTATCTAATATTATTTTATTTTGGCAATATGTTCGAAAAAGTGACGGAAAGAATTTTTCTTATTTTCTTACAATAACACAAATCATTATTAAAAGGGTTCGAATAGAAATAAAAAGACAAACACACAAGTTTTAGTTAATTTATTGAAATTTGGTTGAGTATACAATGAAACGAAATTTGACAGGCACGAGTTCTAAGCCTGACACTTGCAGTTCAAATAAATTTTATGCGAACTATAAACTGATTAAAAAATTCGAATTTTTTTCTAAGATCACGGATGATGAGTACTTGGCAATATTCGAAACAATGTTGTATGGTCAGCCAAGTTTTAATAAATTAACTAAAATTTTTGTTGTTGTCTTTTCATTTCTATTCGAACCCCTCCAACTTCAGAATATTTTTTTTTCATCATAAGATGCGTGTGTTACTTCCCACAAAAAAAAATTAACATTAACAAAACATTATTATTATACATAATATTATATTAAGGGAATATAAGATTAATATAAATTAATATGCTTTTTAGTGTGAACTATTTTTTAATACCCGGGTACCCATTTCAACTAAATAATTATTTATTCTCAGGAAATGTATTTCGGAAACTAATTTCCTATGAATAAAAAATTAAAATTATTGCTTTTAATGTGAAATTTATTTTCATTTTATTAAATTGATATTAAAATATTATTTAATATAATTTTTATTGTTAAAGAGGTATATTGTTCAAGCTTCAATAAGTTTAGTAGCGTTCATCCAAACAACTTTTAAGTGTTCTCTGCACAAATCAATAGCAAAAATTTAAATACACAGAATTACTTTCAATAAAAAATATTACAGTTTTTAAAAACCAACTGTCCGTTTCCAATATTTTTTAATTTTATTATTTTTTCATATGCAACACTGAATACTTTTTCAATTATTTCTCATGAAAAGCATGAAATATTTTATTCGAACCATTGAATTTATGGCGAAATTATTAACATAACTGCAATTGAAAAACGCTGTATTAAGTGTAGAAAATAATGTTTAACATATAATAAAAATTTCAAAAATTTATACACATAATTGTAATATGGAAAAGTAATAATGAAGGAAAAAAATTGGCTCAATTAATGAAAAAATTATGTGCCAGAAAGCAATTCCATAATAGGTTTTAATTCCGCTTAATTGCGAAAGTTGTTAATTTGATTAACTTTTAATTTGCATTAAGCAAATTAGATTTATCATTTCTGTTTTTGCAAAATATTTACAACACAACAAACAACATCGAAATTAATGAATAAACCTCATTAAGCGTTTAATAACGTATTAATAACATCAATAATTGCATATAATTCAATTGAATTTTTCCTATCTTCGGCAATACAACCTTTTTTGGGCCCTACAAATATTAAAAGCTATGACTATATCTTAAAATTTATTTCAACAAATAAAATCATGTTTTTTTAAGTGCGAAATGCTTACATAGAGTACTATAGAGTTAAGAGAATAACTAGTATGCACCCATATACGTATCCAGAACAATAGACCGGCAGTACTCTTTGCTCTACGAATAATGTGCATCCATATATTATTATTATTATTATTATTATTACTATTATTATAATGAGAAAGAGCAAGTGTGTGTGTGTGTACACTGTGATCTATAAGTTTCTCAAGTTAACCTAGATTTTGATAAGCCTTATAATGTCTTTTAGTTTAGATTCCAAGCCTCGTTTAGTTGCATTAACGTCAAGTAAAAACAGCGCCCAACAGATAAGACATATATATTTTTTTATTTTTTTGTATTGTATTCATATTTTTTTTAAATTCAAATTTAAAACTAATACATATAGTCAAAAGTCTCATCATTATATATGAAAATCTTTTATAAGAAGAAAGAAGATTCGGGCAAGAATATTCATAACTATATAATTGAGTAAATTAAACTGGAGCAATATTTTAAATCCTTGAATGGGGTACAATAGATTTTTAAGTTCACAGTGCAGTGTGTGGAAATTCTTAAATTCAATAATAAAATTAAATAATAATGGGTTTGATAGTAGCCTCCTTTTATGTATACATATTATATACTTGCTATAGCGACATTTTAATTTCCTCATATATGTTGTATATACACTGTACCCATGAGCGTGCCCAGAGCCGAAATTAGGGAGAGACTCTGGTATGCTGATATGATATTCTCATATACTTTATGCAAGCAAAAAGGTGAAAATCTATTATTTAAGAAATGTATTTATGTCCAATATATCTATGTATATTCGTAAAAGATTAAAAAGGTGAATTCTAAGCAATATTTATAATGTAATTCCTCCGCCCCTACCTGTGTAGGCCCATGATTGTGCCTACTGGAAAATTAGTGTTTCCGATGTATTCAAAACAAATATTAATTGTAGAGTTTAAATGTGATCTTACACCAGTAAGCCATACATTTAAATTTAAAAATTAATAAATAATAAATAAAACCAAGTCTATTTAATGTAGTGGATTTAGTAACAACTCTTAAAGTAATTCAATTAATTTTGTTATTGTAATTTTGATCGAGTGATCAAACACTTAGCAACATGTTCATTTATTCAAAAAAACGAAAGATACATA
Organism: Teleopsis dalmanni; assembly: GCF_002237135.1. Taxonomy (NCBI): domain Eukaryota; kingdom Metazoa; phylum Arthropoda; class Insecta; order Diptera; family Diopsidae; genus Teleopsis; species Teleopsis dalmanni. Next base: position 63,247,257 of record NC_051848.1, on the reverse strand, counting down.
TGCATATAAACAAAGTTGCTATACATCAGCAATGCAATCATTATCGGCGAATAACAGCAATACAAAAAAAAAATATTAATTTTTTGTATTGTAATCACGACTACCCAGTAGTAAATTTAGTAGTGAGGCACACGATGTTCTACATATATAGAAGGCAAAATATTTGTACTAATATGTTAACTATCAAAGATAAATACTGAAATTAATATTAATTCAAATATTAATTATATATAATAATAACATATTTTGTTCAAATAAAACTAAAAATACAAAATGATAATAGTAAATTTTAATGGTATTCCTCTTAAAGTTGTTATATACTCTTAACATCCAAAAATTTTAATAGGCTTTTGTACTTTTTTATCTAAAGTACAGTTTTGTTTGTGTAATTTTTCGTTATTTTGTATGGAGATATGGTTATCCGTGGATATAGAGAAGTAGGTCAGATTGCTATTAGTATTCATTACTTTATTCCTTCTTACTATAAGGATTGGTATTCATTCCTAGTTATTAAATGTATACAGATGAGTATGATTGAATATAGTGTATATAGTGTAATATAGTTATGAATAGTTATGAATGAATATTATATAGTGTAATATATAATATTCATTCGCAGGAAATTTAAACTCGCTATTATAATATTTTTTGTACCATGAAATAGAGTCTCAAAAGAAACTCTATCTCAGAAAACATTTTTTAATGAAAACATATATAACATATCTGACGAACAGTTTATTTAAATATTTTATTTCAAATGATTTACTTATAGAAAATTTGTTGTTAGTAGTTTTAGCATATCATTTTGCATTATCCCGGTTTTGGTGCCTACATGAAGTAATTAGTAATTGTATAATTTTTTACAATCTCATGGTTATATACTATGGATGTAGCGTATAGATTAAAAACCGTATAATTCTAGAAATTTTTTTTCGATAAACAGTCCATCACTTTATTTGAATCTAAAGTAATGCTCGTAATAGTGAAAATCAATTATGAAAATTCCAGTTAGTCTGTTATGACCTAATTCATGTCGAGGTAATGATTATATTGTCTTGATGGAGAAATTCAATCTTTCAAAACTATCCGTTAGCACTGGTATTTAAGTCCATAGGTTCATATATAAAGGTTAGAGAATAAAGCCAATGGTCTCACTCTAGCTACGTGTCGAAAACTTTTTAAGCATATTTAATGCATCATCAGTTTGATTGAAAAGTCTGTCTATATATCTAAACAGTTTAAAACTCTACACTGAATTATTTAGCAAATCAGATAAAACGTAAGCCTATTGGTTCATATGTGGCGTTTAGCTCACAAGTATAAAGCCAATGGCCTCACTCTAGCTACGTGCCTAATATTTTCTTAAGCCTACTCAATCCATCATCATTAGATGAGGTGTGATGTATCAATAAATATTATATTATAATTCATTGTTTTATTGTTGGTCTTATAAGAGACCTATAAGTCTCTATCCTTGCCAACAACCGAGTCTTTTAGTTTTTAAATAACTTGAATAAAATATTTATAGAGACTTTATGCCAATATAGATATTTTAAACCGAGTTTTGTATTATCTTGAGTGAATAAACATATTATGAATATTTTCATTGAATGGTTTTCACAAAATAACTATCATTGTTATTGTCCTTTTAGTATTTAATTTATTTGCTAAGTTAGATTATAAAGTATGGTTTTTTATTTGTATTATAGAAAAATCTTTGTAAAAACTTATTAAGTTAACCATGCATAATATAACAAAATCTCTATAGCGTATAGATCTAAGAAGAGTAATACATATGACATATATGTGACATATATTTTCACCTTTTACATATATGTATATATACTACAAATAATTTTTAAAATATTGAATAAATTATGAATGAATGAATGATTGATTGATTAATTGTGCATATTGAATATTCCATAATTATTCATGCTTTAAGACCTCACATAGTAAGATCAATAGTAATTAATATTTAAATGTAAACATTTTAATTATATTTAAATGTAAATATTTTCATTACATTAAAATTTTAATATTTTAATGAATTCTTTAATGGCAAAGGATTAAGCTAAGTGCAGTTTAACTTTCGCAAAAGCCTTTAATGCTGAGTAATGGTAGTATATACTTTTGTTTTAAAGTTCCATATTATGAATGAGTTATTTTCTGATTATATATAAATATAATCCAAACATGGAAATTAAACATATTGAAATGATATCAATTAATTTATGTAATTTTAATTATTTGATCAATGCAATATTTCAATTAAAACTCCGCAAAATAAATTGTAGAGAAAAAAACGCACAGTGCACGTTAAAAACGAAGTAAAAAAGTACTAAAGTTGGTATATATCAATCATTTTGACAGCTTACAAAAAAGTATTAACAAAAACAACGTTTCAGTGTCATGAAGATGTGACATTTCACTACAGAAGTATCCACCCACAAGGCTCCGGAGTCCCATGGCCGCTTGTACTCGTACGGCGTGCATGCGTGGAATGCATATTGAAAATTGGAAATAAAAGTTTTTGCATATTTTAAAAATGAAATAAATAAAATGGAATTTAACTGACATATACCCCTAAAAAATCACTCTTGAAATGAAAAGTAAAATAAGTCGAAATTTAAAATTAAAAGGAGACGTACGCAGTGTTGCAATACAACGTAGCAAGAACGAGCGCTTGACAATAACAATTGTATACAAACGTCATGTGACAGTTGCAAAATGGTGCGCTGTCAGTACGTTTAAGTGTCAAAGTTAATTTTCAAAGCGTTGACAGCTGAAAAATTTACTTTAAGGATGCACTCATGAACATAACTACGTACATACACACTCATTTATTACGTGTGCACAATGGAGGTTGGTCTATGAGCGAATATATGTGACATTATGCACGCAACTCAGCAGAGTACTATTCTGGCTGCAGGATGGTTTGACTCCCATATTAGTGCTCCGGAGGACTGTTATAATATTCCTGTTGACATCAACGACGTAAGTCAATGTGGCAGACTTACCCAAGAAGTACGTGCGCGCCACTATATTTTTATGCTTTCAGAGCAGCAACTATTATTCTTCGCACTGAGCATGCGACATTGAAGATTGTGACATATGTTGATATAAATGACACGTAATGAGCAAGCCATTATAATCTTGCAAATTTTAAACGATACTTTTAAGCGAAAATTTGCACTACTCTTTAAGTTTTTAGATTAAAAAAAAAAACAAACAATAGCTAATAGATATATAAACTATTTAGTTAACATATTAAACTTAATATTATTAGATACTATTTCCATACTCCATTAGAAGCTTAAGGAGTCTACAAAAATTTTACACTGGTTAAACGATTTGCCCGTCTCCTGCTAAACTCTCTTTTTCCAGGTCATTGCTGGTCTGCCTCTACACCTAGTCCCCTTGGGGTTCCAAGTAGGTGCAGCGTGTGCGATATCTTTATAAGGCTTACGCATTGTATGCCCAAACCAATCCAACCATAGTTCTCTCTTCTTATCGCGCTGTTTTCGTTTGTTTGGTACGCTACTCTCCATTACTCTTCATTTGAAATCGTTTTAGGCCACCATATGCCTAATATGTTGCGCAGGCATCGATTGATAAATGATTGCAATCTTCTTTCAATTTCGGAGTTAGCAAGCCAGGTTTCCGACTTATATAGGCAACGCAGATTTGACGCATGCGTTGAAAATTTTTACCTTAGTGTTGGTACGCATATTGTGGGTCCGTCATATGTTGCACAACCTAGCAAATGATACTCAGGTATGCCCATTCCTCTCTGACTATGACTGCAGACTGCGTTAAATTCGATTTTTTAAAGACGCCCGTTTCTATTAACATGTGAACCATTATTGCCGAAGATTTTTATATTCTACTCTACATTATTTTGAGGGTACAATTTATTCTGTGCAGCACATCATATTATATATTACGCACACAGAATGTATTCTGCTGTTTTCTCTTTTTCGTGACAAAGTCTGCAATTATGGTCCCTTGTTTTACGCAGATTCAATATTTTTTGACTCCGCATTGTGTAGAGAGAAATTATGTGACAAGTTGGAGGCTTTTTCTGTTTATCATTAGTAGTTCCCTAGTTCTGGCTTTTTATAGATTCAGCATGAATTGTTCAGCTTCTCTGTAGGCAATTATATTATCTCAATAAGTCGGAGCTGCTTCTTTCAGCCACTCATATATTTCAAGTTTGAAAAAGCTACATGAAGGACCGCCAGAATAGTTTTCTCCCAATATAATATAAGACCGCCATTTTTTTGTCTAGTTCATCGGCTTTCTCGTTTTCCGCAAAACCGTAGTATACTAAAAACCATACTTAGTGAGCCCTGTTCTTTTCAGCAAGATCTCTGAGAAGTTGAAGGCACTCCCACACTAGTTTTGAAGTCACTTGTAGTGAGCCTAACTTAAGAGTGCTAATGGGGGAAACGTTCCATCGATGTACGTATCCATCGAGTGGTTAGATAAAACATTCTTAAAGATTACGGACTATGTCAGTATTAATTTTAGAAGCAAGTAAACTAAAACAGTTCTCTCTTTTATAAAATTGTAAACATTTTTTTAGGAAGTACGAAAAAACATCATCATATGTATATCTCTGACCTAAAAATACCAAACACTATATAAAGACAAATACTAGTTTAACCATTAGTTGGGATAAATATTAAAAATCTTTCCACATCGCAACAATCTTGACGTCTTCTTACTCTTCATTCCTCCAATCGACTTATTCAGTGTTCAGACTTATTCTAAGAGTAGTTATTATCACTCTAAAATATTGCTTACATACCGCATATAACTTTGTATTACTTTATTGTTTGATAAAGTATAATCAACAATTTTATATAAATTAACACAACCAGTTAACTCAATTTTATTTATACTAAAATAATTTTTATTAGGTATACTTGATTATGCATATTCATTACCATTAGCACCAACAAAAACTTTATTATTGTCGTAATAAATATTGCCATCTGCGCGATCACTTCACTGCACTGTTATAAAATCATATTCGGCTCACAACCATTTGAACATCATTAATTGTCGAATTAGCATATATTCAACCCATTAACCCAACTTTATGTTTCCATAAATTATACTCGAAACCATCAAAATAACCGTCAACCATAGTCAATCAACGAAAACAGCAAACAACAATCATCGACGACCGGCGACCGGAGACCGGCGGATAGAACAAGTGAAAAATTGGAACTCATCGAGAAAGTCAATGTTGGTTTCTAATTAATTCATGTGCACTTCGCTTCTAATGGTTCCCATGGCGAATATACCGGGGCAGGTGAAATCTAACGGGCAAACGAGTGTCAAGTTCAGCGTTCTATGGCAAGGTATTGCCAAAAATATGGCATTCCGCACTTTACCAATTAAGCAGCGAACACCTGAAAATTAATAACAAATAAAAATTCAAAAGAAAAATAAAAACTCAAAATAAAAACAAAAACAAAAATAAAAATACCAAAAAAATTTGTATTTGTCAACAAACAGACGTTATCAAACGTTAACCCCAAGCAACTTCATGAATAAAATTGGTTTTGCATGAGGAAAATATTGAAAAGCAAACAAAACAATCTACGGAAACAAGTGTTTTCGTAAGTTTCAATTTACAGAAATTGCACACCTAAGCAAATAGACCAATTGTTCCAAATGAACTTTGTATAAATACCATCTGAAGTGGAGAAAATCCAGGTCTGAAAACTGAAGCGGTAAACTGTAAGAGTCGTCATGGTAAATGGTGAAGAATGGGATTTATTAAATACTTTTCTTCGAAGGCAATTTGATTGCCTGCAAGATTTTTCAATGAATGGCACTTGAAATAATATTTACGGAAGCAGAATACACAACACAAGGAAAGCACCTTGATGTGCCTTAATTTCGTATCTTTAAAAACTACTGCAAAAATGTCAATATTTTAGTTTGAAATATAATATTTAAGCATTCGGCAATAATAAACAATATTACAAATATTTCAAAATTGATTTTGCTATAAAAATAATTAAGAATTACACTTGCTTTCCCACACCTCTTATTTAGGCAAATTTTCCTGCAAATCAGAGTTGACAATCAAATTTGTTAATAAACCGATAGTTTTACTGCAATAAATATTCAGCTAAAGAAAAAGCTTCAGTCTATGAACTTGCCAAACTAAAATAGCATAAAGATTCTTTACAATCTCTGACAATAGACTGTTCGATTTACTCTAGCTAAATATAATATATAAAACTTCAAACTATGAATATGCCAAACTGCAATAGCATAAAGATACTTTTCAAACACTGATATAACTAATTAAACCATTATATTCCAACGTTTACAGAGATATACCATCTGCTCAAAAAGTACTCGGATTTTGTAAATAAAACAAACAAATTTAAATTTTATTCCAAATTTATTTTATCTCCTTCAACATATGCTCCTTCTGAAGCGATACACATATGCCAACGCTTAACCCAATCTTCCATACACTTTTCGTAGACCCGTGAATGTATGGCTTTTAGTTCCTTCAGCGGATTCTCTTCAATCGACTCAAAACGCTTACCACGAAGGGGCAATTTGAGTTTCGGGACTCCAGCACAAAAAGTGCTCGGATTTTGTAAATAAAACACACAAATTTAAATTTTATTCCAAATTTATTTTATCTCCTTCAACATATGCTCCTTCTGAAGCGATACACATATGCCAACGCTTAACCCAATCTTCCATACACTTTTCGTAGACCCTTGAATGTATGGCTTTTAGTTCCTTCAGCGAATTCTCTTTTACCGATTCAATCGACTCAAAACGCTTACCACGAAGGGGCAATTTGAGTTTCGGTGAAAAGTCGCACGGATCCAGATCTGGCGAATATGGTGCCTGAGCGATGACAGTGGTGTTGACAGCCGTGTTTGGTCAAAAAATCGCGAACAACAAGAATTTTCCATAGTAAAAATCGCTAAATGCACTTGAGGTGGTTTCACATTAACAGCAGCTGTAAACAAATTGACAGATGGCGCTCAAATTTGTACCATTCACTAAAAAAAATTTTTTGAAAAAGGTCTATTACTTAAGGAGTAGTTAACAAACAACAAAATCAGTATACTTTCTGAGCAGAAGGTAATTTGAGCTCTCAAAGACACTTCCAAATACCTATCTTAAGTAGACCTTAAGAGCAGATATTGGTTTTATTTTGCATGAAAATATATAGACTACTCGTATCGGGTATCAAACCCTTTTAATTTTTATATTTTTTATATAAATATATACATGTATATATTTATATTTTTATATAAATATATATATTTTATATATTGCATATATACTACCAGTACTTTTAATATCCGAGGTCTGGAACGTGTTATTCATCAGTTTCTTTTCGTTGTAAGACGCATCATTTTTGACAAAAAAAGAAATATTATGCAATTCTTTTTTTTTGTGCAGAGATGAGGTTTCAAAATGCCTAACGTATCCTTACTATGTTGTCATAATAGTGACATGCCCGATTTGCACGGATTTCAAATATTCCCCCTCGTGTGCCAGATCGTTTCTATCTTAGAACTTTATCGGGAATACTTCAGCGTGGGAACCCTGTATTGATTATCCATTAAAAATTGTTTTCTTCATTAGGCTGCATTCAGGCCTCACTTAGACTTATTTGTTTACCTCTTCTTTGAAATTAGTCATATTTGAGATCATATTTTTTCCGTTTTGGTATGATCGTAACGAATCAATCTATGGTAGTCCACTTTTCTTCAGTTGGCATCATGTTCATTATAATATCTTCGACATTTATTTCGACCCTCTTTTGTTTCAAGTGATGTTCTTTCTGTGTTAACTGTTACCTAGTATCTGTTACCTTTAAAGTTGGTGTGCTCAGCGTTCGGATCAAATGTTTTGCCAATACAAAAAAGATATTTTTGAAAATATCCATTACCAGAAAAGAATTGGGTCAGATAATAGTTGTAAGGATTTATGGATCAGTGCTGGTCGCCTACACTGCGACTAACTTAAACTATTGTGCACCAATAGCTTACACTTCGTCTGTTTTTCTGCTATATCTGTGCTCATTCTTGCTATCCATCTTCTTTCTTTTGTTTCTTTATTCCATTTTTGTTATCATAGTTATTGGATTAGTCGTTTTACTTCTAGATCGTGGTTGGTTGTTGCTTAATAGATCTATAGGTAATGTGTCACTGATAACCAGCACCGCAGCCTCAGATGCCGTACTATATACTGAAGCAACTCTCAGTGCTGTCGTTCGTGTTGTACTGGAACATAACCTATGCACCTATGAATATTTTACGCAGAGAAATGTTTCAAAGAGGATAAATAAACTGAGCTCCAGTAGTCATAACTTTTAAATGTGAAAATGGACAATTTTACTTAATGCTTATTTTGAAAATAATTATTTGACATATTCATAATTCACTTTTCTGTATTGAACTAAAAATTTATTTGGATAATAATAAAGTACATTACTCTTCCAATACCAACTGCAATGATACAATGTTTTATTCAGAACACTTATTCAAACTTTTAATTTAGAGACTAAAGCCGACAAGGTAAGTTATAAAAATCGAAAAAAAAAATAATATAAAATAAAAAAAAAACAGAAAAGAAAATAATAAATTTAAAATTATGAATAAAAAGAGTAAAGCCGCTCCTTGGTATGAAATTTTCGTTGGCGCAAAAGAATCGCAATTTCTTGGTAGCTACGTGCCTCGTTTAAAATTTTGCATAGAAATTCCAGTATAAATCATGAAATCGTCTCTCTGAGGTCTTGTATCTGAATTTATAGTAGAACGCTTTTTGGTGGTACCTCAAGCGACTTAATAAACTTGTTACTGTGGTTTTTTATTGCTTTTTAATTTATGCTATCAACGCACAAAGCTGCGAAGCGTGTACAGTACGCACAAAAATTCAAAGTAAGATAATTTATCATAATATTTTTTTAAATTAATTAATATTTAAATGCCATTTTTATTGATGGGAGAAATATTTTGTTGTAATGCTACAACGATTTAATTAAATCAACTCGAAATAACAATGTTGAAAGGATTATTGATTGTGCTTCTTATTAGCTAAAGTAAGCCTGGAGAATATGTTGAGGAGGAAACCCTTCAAATCGCTAATACCACAGACATGCATCATGCTGTAGATTTCAGCGCTGCTTAATGGAATTATTAATCATGAAATCATTTAAGTCATTCTATGAATTGTGTATAGTAATTTAATACTTTTCTTGAAAAAACCAAATTTTAATTATTTCAATAAGTTTCTTTGATGAGCTAAAATTTTATTAAAGTGAAGTGCATAAACATGTAGGCGTTTAAAAAAAATGTACTCATCTCTGTGTAACACAAAATATTTTATTTCTAGGAATAAAAAAAATTTTGATGTATTTGAATATTCGAAATTTGAAATTTGATATCACTTTCTATACTACACATATTTATAGTAATTTAAATAAATTTTGAACTGTAATATTTTTATTTATATATATCATATTATATACCATATGTGACTAACCCTCTCCTATAATTATTAATAATTTTACTATAAAGTTTAATTTAAATGGGAAAATGAAACTTTTAACAAACAAACTTGGCTCTTTTAAAGACAGTGGCCCGGTTAGTGCTTACCGGGTTCAAATCAATTATCTCTTTTAACCCGTTAACATTGCAACAAAATTCATTAAAGTCGATATAAAAGCTTTGGAATGTATTCACAGCTAAAAAATATATTAATCCGAATATTAGGAATTCTCCTGATGAAGGCAAAAACGAATTTGTCGAAACACGTATAGAAATATATTAGAAATTAACGCTCGAAAAAAAAGTTAATATTCTTACCACAAAAAAAAAAAATTACAAAACCCACTTTGAAATAATTTTGACTCAAGATTTAAAAACAAAGTTTTATAAATCCCAATTTTACATACATATATGTTAAAATCCATACTATTAGCGATTTATCCAATTAGCATTTAATATCGTTTTCGCGATAGTTTTCTCTTACAATCGAAAAACCAATCGAAAATGGATCGAAAACCATTAAGAAGCTATCGCAAAGCTATTGAACACCTCTGATGGTTTTATAGTTTGCGATGTTTTGTCACATGAAAGTATTGCAAAAAAAAGTATATATATATATAAGTATATAAATCGCATTTGTATATCTATAATATTTATATTTATTATGAATAAACATCCCCATCCAATCAATTAGCCAAACTTGTTTCGATGCCATTATTGCGACAGCATACCCATCAAAAAAATTATCGAAAAATTAACAAAAACAACCTTAAAGCTATCTTAAGGCTATGAAGAAATTATTGTAAACCTATCGAATTCTTAAAAATAAGATTGAACAAGCGATACCTCTCCTTATGAAAGTTTCGAGCTTACGGTATTTTTTCCTCCCATAAAAATGTCCATTTTTCCCGAATTTTTCCTTCGATAAAATTATGACAAATGCGATAATTACACTAAAGTATCGCAAATTCTATAAAAAATCGATAGATTCGATAAAAATGCTATAAATTTCACAAAAATTTTTATAGTATTTTTATAATTTTGTATATTATCACAAAATATTATCACTCTCTTCGTCAACAAAACTATTTTTAAAATGAGTTAATTAAGTTAATTACTTCGTCAAGTATTAAGAACTAATGGAAGAAGACCATATATTGTTTTCGTGTTTTAGTCTGTTTTATTTAATTCATATCTTTTTGATTTTAGTTTTTTATTTTTCTTATGTTAGTGCTACATAAGCCATGTTAGTGCTATTTTTAAGACAAAAGTTAACCAAGTTTCCAAATCAGCATTAATACACCAATTTTACTGATTTAATCAGTTTCCAATGAAAGGAAACATTTGTTTTCATAAGAACAAATTGGTATTAAAGAAGAAAGTATCTCAAAAACTTTGACATTAAAATAAAAACTCTTTCTGAAACCGATGGATCGGATAATGAGCAACAAACACTTATAAAACAGTAACAGCTTAATCTATGTAAGCTTTAACATAATATTCGTGTGAATATGTTATTAGTCTTCCTTTCACTTCCAAGCGCAGACAATTAAATATCGAAGAGTTGGAAAAACTAATTTTAAATTTTTTTATTGATAACAGACATAAAAGTAAAGTTTTAGCTATATTAGTTATGATAACTCGTCAAGTTATCTCTGTACGTTTTTTCTTCAAAAATTGTTCAAAGATCGTATTACCCTAACTATCCTGTCTTATTATATCAGAACTTCATATTATCATATTACCTGAACTAACATGACAGTTTGTGTGTGATTGATAGGGTACTTACTGTGACACAATTTTTAAATAAATTTTGGGAGTAACTGAAAAAAGGACAGACTTTTAATTTAACTTAAATTTAATGGATCAAAATGATTAAAAAATACTATAGAACTAGATCTATCCAAGATATTTGCTTTTGTATAAGCTTTTTCAGTCCTTCTAAGTTTAATTTATTCAATCAATTTTTCAACCTTTTTTCATAGAAAATATCATCATTCTGGTGATATCTTATACATTCCTTTGAAAATTTATTTCAATTATTCTAAAAAGATCTGTTGGAGTGTATAAAACACAACAGAAAAAAATAATTTAAGAATTAAAAACAAAAAATATTCAAAAAAATATATTCATTAAATATTGTTAAAATATTTTTGTCAATAAAAAATTAATTACTTCACCACCGATGAAAACATACAAAATATGTGGCACCCATTCAGAAAAATATTCATAACAATTTTATTAAAAAAATTTTTAATTATTATTTTTTGTGTCATGAAAATATTATTATTTATATTTTAAAAATTATGAAAATTTGTGAATACAAAATAATAGAAAAATAAATTGACTTTTATTGTTTCCTTTATTGCAGGTATGTGAACGCATCTGTACAAAATTTATATACTAAATTCAGCTAAGTATTATGAAAAAATAATGAAAAATATTTTTTAAAATTTTATTCTAATTTCTAAATTTTAGTATTTTAATATTTACCAACAATTATTAACGTCTATAAAGCAATATACTACATTGAGATATATCAGCATAGCAACTATAAGTGAAATAGGATTTGATAATAAGTTACTCTCAATTAAAATAGCATATAGTAATTGGTATATATTTCCAATGAAAATTTTTATCTTTGCTATATAATAACAGTCTGCTAATTACTAAATGAAAGCATTCTTTTGCAAGCCGTGTTTTTTTTTAACGCATATGCCTATAAACGCTTAATTTTGACATCGGGGATGACAGTCATAGCTATGTGCGCTTCCTTAAGCGCTTAAAAACATATGGAAAAAGACTTTCAGCTTCTGTACGGTTTGTAGCGCACATAGTAGAAAAATTTTAATTCAAGTAATATTAACAATAACATTTATTTATACAGACAAATATATAATATATATTATAAAAATATAAAATGTACATATATGTGCTAAAAAATATATATCGCTATAAATTCCCTTTTGCTATTTTCCTGTTTGCTATTCTGCCGATTGTAATTGTGCTATTTGCTATTGCTATCAGTAGGTTATATCCATTAAGCGATTAGTATTTTTGTTATCCTATATGATATTGCTATTCTGTAATTATTTTTTTTTATATAAAAAGATGAGTGTTATTATTAGATTTTTAAAGAACAAACATTATTAGTCTTCTGCATTTTTTATAACCTGAATAAATCTAATAAGAGTTCTAAAATTAGTAATGTAAAGAATCACACTCCATGACTGTGTAGTGAAATATCAAATAATTAAATATGCTTATTTTTTGAGTCGATACAAAGATCACAATAACAGTTAGAAACCATCTTTTTACAAATAGTACACCCGAAAAAATATACTAGTTAAATTGACCCGATCATTTTGTTAGAGAAGTTTTTGCTCATGTGGGGTAAAGAAGAAATGAAAACCAACATGTGATATAGTTGAACCAACATAATACGTCGAATAAGAATATTTTGACCTGACGCTTTCTAAAAATCTGGTTAATTCAACCAAATTATTTTTCTGAGTGTACTAACAAATGGTTGGATGACAGAATTTAGCATTTTATATTTATTTAGTTTTATTTATTTTTTATTTTGAACTACAAAATCACTTTTTAACCCAACACATATTTTCCAACGATGCTCCTAACCTCTTTAAGTTATTTAAATTATATCTTCCAGGAAAGATTTCAATATATTGATTTACAAATCCATATCACCTATTTATTTGAAGAGAATTTTTATTTTGCGAGTCAAATCTATAACTTAAGAAGCAGGAACTAGTCAGATGCTAGAAACTAAAGTTGAATCCACTGAAACTACCTCCTAAGAATGAATGGAGAAAATTTCGACAGCAATGTGGAAATTTCTTTCCTGTAATTAGGGGAGAGAGATATGAGCAAAAGGCCTCGATATATAGTTATATTTAATATGCTTAAAGGATTTATTATGCTTGTATTTTCGGACATAATTTAAATACACAGGGATTACGATTTCCTGGGTACACCGATTTGACAACGGATTTCAAGAAAATAGAATCAATTATTTTATGTCATTTTTTGTACTACTCAATATGGACTATTTCTTAAGATAGTAGGGTTTAAACTCATCAATTTATTTCAGTTAATGTCACTGTAAAACAAAATCATTTAAACAGTTTGATTATATTTAAAGTAAAAGTGATGTTATTAGTTTATAATTATTTTCGAAGTAAGATTAAGTTTCTTAAATAATTAATAGGAACCATTAAACTAAAGAAGTTATATATGATTTGATTTTCTATACATATTACTAATGATATTGCAGGGCGAAGACGTTATAGCCAGAACATAATATTTACACAGGAATTACATTATAATTTATAATGTATGATAGCCGTTCTTGTTTTTATTCTCCTGGAATTCTCTATAGTCTAGCATCTCTAATAATTTTTAATATCGAATTCTATCTTTCGCTTTCAGCTGAAGTCACTCCAAAAATAATTTATCCCTTTTAGTTGTTCATAAATTGTTCTTGTTCTTATAAAGGTTCTAACTGGGTGCTGTACGGACGCCGTCCTAATGTCTGGTACACTAAATCATTTGTTTTGTTAATTTGAAGCAGTCTATTCAAATATATAGTCGTGTTATGCTCTACTGTCACAGTTTGATCCAATTGATTAAATATCTTAAATAATTAATAAACAATTAATTGCATATATCTTTATTGCTATATATGGTAAACATATTTAAAGATAGATATATATCTATATCTATATATACGTAACGCAGTTATTTATCTTATTTAATTCAATATTGAATATTGAATAAGTACTATAATTCTTAAATCAATTTCATAAAAGAGATTTATGAGTCTAATATAAACTCCTAAATTGCAATCAACTAAAAGTATATTCCTTAAAGTGAACTTGGGGACATTTTTCCTCTAAAATAAATCATTTCGGTTTGAGTTTTTATGTGATTGCACCCAAGTGACGCGTAAAATTTTGTTTTCATTATTTCACCTTTGAGCTCCAATGCAGCGAAAATGAAATTCAAATATTTTTTATTTTTATTGGAGTCATCAAAGCCTTTTTTATATGCAAATTTAATAAAAACTTTTATTAAATCTGAAATTCATTTTATCACATACACAAATTTTGATTTTAGTTTTTCTGTGATTTAAATTTTACGTCGGCTTAAGTGCCAGGAAAGTGTTAAATGTTTTCGCTTTTAGAGAGTTTCCATTGAACCAAACTTATGCCTTAACCAGGGTTGCTCAGTGCAAATTCAAAATTGCCCATATTACATTATATATGGAACTAATATATATATATGTCTGAACCAGGAGTGTTCAGTGCAAATACGCAACTCCTAATACTATGTTATATATGGAACTTATACATATATAGTATTATTTAACCCAAAGTTACTTATATTTACAATAATGGATAATAAGTTATAAGAATGCGCTAACTGCAAAGAGAGACCCGAAACTCTACCTCTTGATATATAAATCGTGTAGAGAAAACTAAGAACATGCCGGGACTTGACTGAAACCTTCATACATTTTTGGTAAGCTGATAGAGAAATTACCTTTAAGTTCTCCACCGAATTTTCTTTTGTGGCCCTCATCGACTGCAAATGCGTTTCTAACGTCCTGTGTAAGCTTCAGAAATAATAGAAAATAGTCACACGAAATTCAATAAGTTTTTTCACCCAAAAACCTAACAATCAAAATGAAATTTTAAGAAGAGTTTTAAGAAGAGCCAACTTGCTTAGTAAAATGTTGAGCTTAAATCCCGTATGATAATATAATACGGTATTATTAGCTTATACCTTAAGATATACTATATTATTTAAGCTCCACTCATAATTAATCTTATTTGTTTTGGAACGTGGTCTTAAATAATTAAAGAAAAACTTTTTGAATTTGAAGTGATCAGTCACTTTCTATTATTCAATAACCTGAACAGTTTCTTAATCGCGTTTGTTTTTTTGAAGAACTTTACATTTTACCTAACAATCTTTCTGGAAGTTCTATTTTACAAAATTTCCTGCTCCGTTTTATAAAAACTTATTCTTATTCTTTCGGGTTCATTATCATCAGGTAAACTATATAAGCTAAATCATGCTGGTAAAAAGAAGATGAATAGATGTTGTAATGCGCGACCGCAATAAAGTTAGTGTTTATGATTATAGGACCGTTGCCTCAGGCCGCGAAAAGCGGTCTACATTGATTGCAGTACTTGTTCATCATGGATTATAACTGGGAATCGAAAGTGTTACAACAGTGCAATATAAGAGCAGCTGAAATATTTTTTAATACGAACAATTGAATTTAATAGTTTTTATTTCTAAAATATTTGCGCTGCTCATAGATATACAAATAGTTTGTATAGCAAATGCGCAATATAGAATGATGTTCGAAAGTTTTCGACCCTATCCCTATACTCGGGCATATGGCTTAAGTATCAAAATACGTGAAACTTCATTAGGATTAAATAATATATTTAATTCTAAATGTAATGCTAATGACAGAAAGAAAGAAGTGTCTAGTATTATGAATATATATTTTATAATAAACAATGATCATTTTTTATTATTCATGTACTCGTGTTAGATAGATATATATATCGATAAGTAATTTATTCATAGTATATGTGATTACACCTTAACTCATTTTCACGCTATCAACTGATTAACTATCTATCAATTACAGATCTTGTTAATATTATATTATATATTTTTTTAAATAACAAATTTTGTCTATAGTTACAGAAAATAATGGTACACTCCGATGTATGTGAACTATTAAAGTATTGAGTGAAAGATATAGATATATAAGCATCGGTTTCAATCGGTTTATATAAATAATGATAATCGTTTTCTTTATATTCGTCTTTAATTGTGTTAAAAAGAAATATATATGTTGACTTTCGGTTATCTAAAAATTCTGTTTAAATTGATTTTAAAGCGGAACTGCGATTATACGACGATGTATACTATAGTTGAAGAACGTAAAATTTTATGTTGAAGTACTAATTATGCACTATTGTCTTCATTGGTTTCTATTTTTCATTTAAAATGCACTTTAAATTCAAAATATTTAATTCAAACATATTTTCGCCTTTGTTCCGAGCAATTCCAAATGCTTTGCGATTTTCCGTTTGAACAAAGAACTTTCTGTGTTAATTCCGCAGTACCTAAACGTTCGGTCGCTCCGCTAAATTTATTCATTTACGTAAATACCTGTGAGATTTTGTAATTAATTTTTAAAAATTAATTCCACTAAATTCAATTACGAAATACCAATTATGGCAGATAGTGCAGATACGCAAATTCAAAGGCGCAAGTACGGCAGATGCAAATGAGCGAATTTCGGTGCACACACGATTACATCGGAATGAACGCGCCCACTACTGGTATCTACCGGCATGAGTCCCGCGTATGTGTAAGCGGGGACTATTAACATGGCACTAATTAAATTTACTGGCTTAGGAATTATTTTCGATAATTTCATGTTTTGTCCTGTGCACCTACAAACGTTGCCAGACTGGCAAGATAATAGGACGCGTTTATGCAAAATTTGTGCATTTCATTTGTGCATTTTTTTTGTAATTATTTCAGAGTTGCTCCATTGCCAGTTTTTTCCTGCCATTGTGTGCATCCTCAATTGGAGCAAAATAAAGGCTCATTAGACAGACTAATATGTGCTTTGAGTGCAAGCATTGTAAGTAAAATATTCCATAATTGACTAAAATGTAATATAAGAATATTTGGGAATATTTGGGGAATATTTACTGCTCAACTCTACTAACATCAATAGAATAAGTTTGCATGAACGAGATTCGCTATTGCCAATTATTCTTAACTCATTATCAACAATCATTGTAATAATTATCTGATAACATAACAATAAGATAATAGGTCTCTATTTGTTAATTACATATAAACAAATACACATATTATCTATAACACTTCGGTAGTTATAACATCCATTAAATCATGATGGATCTTATAACTTCAATGAAATTTGCTAAAAAAATGAACTGCATCTAGAAGTAGTTATTTAAAATATACTAGAAAAAATTCCTTTGCTCAAGTAAAAAATATACTTAAAGAGTTGATTTTGTTTTAGGTTTCGATTTTGTTTGATATGACCTTACACGTTCTTATCGGTCCTTCTATCTCTCTTGAAGATCGTCTGTTTTCTTAGATGGAATACACAATAGAATAAGTTTGCATGAACGATTAACTTTGCAGTGTTCGAGTAAAAAGTATAATTAAAGAGTTAATTTTATTTTTGATTTTCATTTTTGTCGATATGACTCTTTACATCTTTATCTGTTCTTCAATTCTTGTGTACTTTAATGCTCTATCTAAGGTCCACTTTTACTCAACTTCAATTCTTGTGTACTTTATGGTAATGCTTTATCTAAGGTCCACTTTTACTCAACTTAATCATTTGAGTAACTTTCAAACTCCTTCAATAACACTTAAAAAAATATTTTTTGCCGAAGATTCTGCCATATTCATGAGGTACCCCTACCATTCAATCTACCACTGTTGAACTCAGATATTTTTTCTATGTTCTACTTTACTAAGAAAACCATTTTTTTTAAGATCTTTCTGATTGGCGGTAGCTATTTCTACCTATTTCTAGGTAGAAAACCATTTTCTTTAAGATCTCAGTTATTACTCTTTCTGATTGGCGGTAGCAGCTTAATAAAGTTTTTATGTAGCAATAATAGATCTCGAGATCAAAAATATGTCTACTTAACTTGTTGACAAATTCAAGTGATTTGTTTTATGATCTTCTTCCAATCATATCTGAAGTCTCTACGTTAGATATGACAAGCAAAATACTTTGGATAAGCTTGTGAAACTTAAAAATGCCATTCATAATCATAATCATAATCAACACCATAGCTAGTTTAGAATTTCTTTAAATCCTCTTCTATACGATATGCAATCACTTTTGTTGGAATCGTCAAAGAAACACTCCCACTTCTTCCATAAGTGTAGCATTCTATCTGCAATACATTGTTTGTCCTTGGCTGCGATAACCTTTCATTTCTAAATCCCAAGATTTCTTATTTCTATTTTTATTTATAATTAATGGAATGAGTACCTCAGCTAATGACTCGCTTAGTTTTATTGGATTATTTGATTAAAATGCAAATAGTTTTACAAACATTATTCAATAGTTAAGTTAACTTTCCTTAATGCTTTAAATATTACTAAGCCAAATGTTACTTCAAATCAACAAGAAAAATAGTGGTTTTTTACAGCACTATTGATTACAATTCTCATTTAATTTAAGTGTCACAAATTATATATAAAGCATTAAACACATTTAAATAAATATGTAACGTTTAATATAAATTATAACCTACTGCAAATTTTGCAACGATTTTTTTTCTACTTAGAACTTGTGGAAGCTATAGAAAGTTATTTAGATTTAAATATAGTTATTTTAATAATTCTGAATGTACAAAAAGCTGGAAATTTTTATATGACAACTACTGCTAAAAATTAAACGTATCTGAATTCGATTTTTCGGGTACATTGATTGATAAAGCAATTTAATAAAGACAGCACTATATGTCATTGTGACTTAATTCTCGAACCTTGTCAACTATAGCATAATTGTTGTAAAATAAAAAAAATATTGAATTGATTGAATAAATTGAACTATTGGCTATTCTTCAAATATATTGAAAAGTTGGTTAACTAAAAGGAAACTAGTTGAATTTTTGTTAAGTTTAGTAGCCTTTCTTTATTGGACTAGTATTGGTATTCTTACTTACTTACTTTACTGCAGTTCTATTTTCCCAGTAGGGCATAGGGTTTGGGTTGGATGAAATGTATTTGGTATTCTCTTGTGTAAGATTTGCAGAATTTTTTATCGAATTTTAATATAAAAATGTGCTCCTGATTCTGATTGGAGGAGCTTTACTGGGAAAATCATTAAAATTTATATTAAACTCAAGAACTAGTCACGGCATTGCTGTTAAATTTTACATGAAACTTCGTCCCAGAAGAACTCAGATGTTTGGCTGTCTCATAAGCTCCATATAAAATAATATATTTAATCGAACTTCTATCTGGTGATTGCTGTTAAAACGCAGCGGACTTCGGCAAGTTCTGAAGCTTGTAATACCAGGTCCTGAGACGTAAGTTATATATGTTAATACTGAACGCGAACGGTTGTGGTCAGAAAAAGAATTAAGTTCCACGAAAAGTGTTTATGAGACGGTATTAGCATTTGGTACTATATGTTAGTGTTGCGCGGATAATATTTGTTGTGAACTACTGTTACCTGCCTCGAATGACTTATTTGAATTTCCACCACCAGCAAACAAAACCAATTAATTGGAAAAAAAACTGAACTTATCCGAAGGGAAGGGTGCTGACTTTCATCATTATTTTTTAATTAATAAATAATTTAAAAAAAATCTATTTAATTTACTTAGCTAATGAATGTTGCAATACCCATTTTAGGATATTCGCTTTATCCGATAAAATTTATGTGTAACGAGTCATTCTTGTCCTCATACCACTTCTTCAAATAATATTTAATATTCGCATTTATTATTCTCTTTAATTTTAAATTATTTTATTTCTTCGATTTTTGCTATTGTGTTGTATTGCTCTAGTGGAATTCCGATCGACATTAAAGCATTTTTACAAAGTTTCGTGATGGCAGCCACTGAGATGGAGGCACGTAAATAAGTGGGAATTATATTCAAATTACCATTGTGTACATTGGTACACACCCGACAAGTTAACGTTTCCTGTGCCAATGATGAAAATGGAAATCCATTTGAAAAGTGCAATTTTATTCTATTTAAGTGTCACTCCATGTTGCATGTGTGTGGTTCTTTTCTGAGTTAAATAAACGGTTGCGGATATGGCTACTTTTATCTTGAAAGAATCTTAAACATTTTTCATCTTTTATAATATTTTTAAAAAATTTCTCATTATGTTACTCTATATTGCTTTTCTTTTGCTGCTTATGGGTTCAGTTGTATTCATTACCCTACATCCAAAGTAGTTACAGCCATGCACTTAGAGATATGACGAGGAAAAGTAATACATAATGAAAAAATAAGAATTAACTAATCAATTGTGCTTATAACGTTGCTGAAGGTATTTATTAGTTACTTTGTAACAATTTATATACAATTTATTTTAAGAAAATGAAGACAAAAGCTAAGCTTTAATCATTAAAATATCTGATTTAATGAAACACAGTTCTATAGTTCAAAAAATTTAAAAAATTCAAAAAATTCGGTCCTAATAAAATTATTTCGTATTAATCCGGGCGTACATCCAATTTACTTACTTACTTAATTTGCCATTACAGACATGAGTTGCCTTTAGCCGCGTCGAGTAGCTTCCATCCACCAACTTGATCAGTGACTTGTTATCGCCAGTTGGTAGTGCCGAGCGCCCACAAAAAATTCAAAAATTCGGTCTTAATAAAATTATTTCGTATTAATCCGGGCATACATCCAATTTACTTACTTACTTAATTTGCCGTTACAGACATAAGTCGACTTTAGCCGCGTCGAGTAGCTTCCACCCACCAACTCGATCAGTAACTTGTTGTCGCCAGTTGGTAGTGCCGAGCACCCACAAATCGTTGGTCACATGATTCTTCTATCAAAAATGCGGACGACTCTACCGCGTTTTCCACCTGAGGGTACCGAATTAAATACCTTTCTAGCCGGAGCATTTTTTCCTTTCACACTATATGAATAACCCAGTCAAGCCGCTATATCTTTATGCAGCTAGCTATGCCAATGTCACGGTATAGCTCATGCAGCTCATCGTTCCATCTAATTCTAAACTCGTTGCCAATGCGTAACGAACCATTGATCTTCCGCAGAATTTTTCTCTTGAATGTCTCTAACGCCTTCTCATCACTGTTGGTGATTGTTCAAGCTTCTGCACCATGCAGTAGGATAGGCATGATAAGAGATTTGTAGAACGTGATTTTGGTTTGTCGAGAGTGGGCTTTATTTCTCAATTACATACTTAGCCCGAAGTAATATCTGTTGGCAAGAGTGATAATTTGTTGAATCTCTAGGCTGATGCCATTTTTGGTGTTTACGCTGCTACCCAAATAAACATATTCCTTCACAACTTCGAGCTTATAATTGTCAACAGTGACGTGGGTCCAAAGACGCTCAGAAAATTTGTTTGGTGACAGAAAATACTTTGGTTCCCCCTCATTTACCACAAGACTCAATTGTTTCACTTGCTTTTCAAAGTTGGATAATATCGCACTGACAGCGCGTGTGTTCAGGCCAATGATACACCTATTTCCTAATAAATTTCAATAAGTCTTTTAAGGTTCTATAAAACTTAGTGACTTTTTTTATGCGTCTTTGTTAACTTAATGTTTTTTCAAAATTTTTTAATGTTATTCTATATAAATGCCTTATATATAAAACTAACTGAGCCGTAAGCACTGAAGAATAAAAATGCTGACATATGTCTTTAACCGTTAATTTAAACCCTTTATACTTCACCTGCTTTACTTCTCAAATATTCTTATATACGAGTATGTACGATTTGCTCGTCTTTCCAGACTTTTAAAGAAATATACTACTACTGTGAAGCTATGTAACCTGTTTATTCAAGTATCCAAAATTCTGGTCTTTCAAATTACTAAACAAAACTAAACGAAGAACTCAACGTTTTCGCTAGAAGTACGTCTCTAACGAGATAAGCGTAATGCGATCAGAACTTTAACTTCAAGCAAATCGAACCCTACATCTATTTTCATCCATGTTCACCCATATTAATCCATAAAATGCATATTTCATATTAATTTCTTGTTTTCTTATAATTTGCTGACAATTATTTCTTATTATTTCTTTGTTAGATTAAATGGAATACGCAAATTATTTTCAATTTGTAAATCCTTATTATTATAAAAATAATTTAATAAATTTTCAATACAGATTAATTTTTAGGTTTAATAGTCCTCAAATTTAAAATAAATGCATTTGAAAATTCACATATCATAGTCTGCTTTTTCTTATCAAGAAGATCTCTGACTGCCACTAGAAGACATATTTGGTAATTATTAACTAATCAATGCTAATCATCTTCGAAATCAACTATGAGAACAGTATTTCCTTTGTTCGCATGAACTTTTCTATTATCAACAGAATACGATTGCATAAATCTTGATTGGCAAAAGATTTGTCTGTGCTGAGAATTTCGTACTTCACTATATACGTAGGTATGAATGTGTGAGTCTCATTTCAGTTTCAAATCAATTAAATCGTCAAACCACATATGAAAACACTATTTTCCAGTCTGCTGCAGAATTGCAATTTCAGAATCCACACAAGGCTTCCTACGCTGCACAGAAATCACTCAAAATAAGCCAAATTCTCGTATGAAAATACCACAAATACCGAGAACTTCCAACTGCACTGCGGGCCAACAACTGAGTCCCATTCATCTCAAATGAAAAGCAAAAATAGCATTTCAATAATTTAGAATTTGCGACTGAAAGATGGAAGAAATTTTATGAAACAATACCGAAAATGTTTATAAGAAACCCTCAGATTTGAACGCATCAAACCCTCCTGAATAGATGTGAAAGTCAGCAGGTCAACTGCTGTGCACCGAAGCGGGATCTCTGGCCACTCTGTCCGTCCGTACTACGTGCAAATGTACGTTAAATTGGGAAGCCCGTATATGGCAGTGGGCTAACTACAAATTCAATTTTCGATAAAGTGCATGTCTAGTGTTGAATGCGGTCAAGTCAATTTCTTGGATTGACCAAGGAAAGCATAAAAAACGAAGTCGGCAGTCTACTAAGAAATTTAGTGCAGCACACAGCAAGGCAAATACACTAAGACAGGAAGCAGGAAATTCAAAGTGGTGCAAATATTCTTTCTAAAAATATATAAAACCTAATAAAAATTAAAAAAAATTAAAAGGAAAAGGAAAAACAAAAAATGAAAGGAAAGGGAAAAGGAGAAGTAATAGAAAAAGAAAAAACCAGAGTACTTCTTAAGAGCTACGAAGTATAGAGTACCAGTGCCAAAATCAATTTTGGTTTCTGTTGATGTTCTGAAATGTTCGAGCACACAAGGCAGTGTTTGAGACTGATGCGTTGGTGCTAATGCGCTAGGACGGACACGTATTTCAACACAATAATGAATATTTTTCCCAACATTTTATTAAGTGAATTTTTCACAAATCATTTTCTGTATTTTTTCCTTCAAGTTTCTCTTGTATCCACAGTATTGCCATCTCCTCGCTGTAGTTGTCTTTCTAAGTTATTGCACAAATTCCACTTGAACTTGACTGAAGTTTATTGCGTTCGCATCGTCGACTCTTCACATGCTTATGCAGTCCTCACCCATGCCACAGATATTGCGCCTTTAATGCCACTTAGGCGAGTACACTTGCCTTTTAATAAATCGGAATGGATCCACTGTAATCATAATCTTCATTAGAAACCAATATTCGATTTATGTTTTTATAAATAAAATGGATCTGGCACTACAATGGGATGCAATTTCGTCGCTGCAGTGAGGATACATTCTATTTAGGAACGCAAACTTCAGTTAGGGAGAAAAAAATATTATATCGTAATTCTCAACACAACAAAGGAAAAAACTCTGACTTAAATAAATCCAAATACCATACAAGTACCTATATAAATTTTTTTATACTCGTATATATTTTTATTTTAAGGACTTAATTCACTAATTTAATATTTTGTTGTGTGTATGGTTTTTTCTATACTAAAATGACTTTATTTAGTTTGTGGTCATTCAATTTTAAATCTACATTTTTAGTAATCCCTTAATGCTATATACTGCACGCTACACACAGCCTAACTGACATGCAAGTTGCATATGAAAGTTATAAGACTAAATATATTTCTTTAAATAATCTTTAGATATATATATTAACATTACTAAATACTTCTGAAAATAAATTTATAAAATTATTAGTATGTATTTTATAGTTCTAAGTTATTATAAGATACTGACATATATAATTAACAAATATAATTTACACATATAATAAATATAAAATGAATATAATATAATATATACTTATACAGATATTGGGCGTGCTACTATATTCTAGCATAAATAAATCTTTAGATATATATTATCGCAGAATCTATAAGGAAAGCTATGCTTTGACATAATTGATAATTTATATTTATATAATGAAGGTGAATCTAATAAAAATTTCAAAAAAACGAAAAGGAAAAACAAGAAGAGATATAAAAAAAAAAGTGAAGTAAAAGAAAAAAAAAACCAGGGTACTTCTTAAGAGCTAGAAAGTATACGAAGACCAGTGTCATAATCACTTTTGGGTTGTGTTGAAAATGTTCTGAGTAAGAAATATCAGAACTGCGGTAAAAATGGAATGATATGTGATGTGTACTCAACTACAAAAAAGATTATTAATTACTATTAATTATTTCAAGAAGTATTGAGATTATCTTAAATGCTTATTACATTATATTTACAATAATTTGCCATGTTCGCCTTGGTACTTGTAGTCTCAAAAAACTGTTCACGTAATGTAAGAAATAATTCCAAGACCACCGATGATGGGTATATGGCAATACTCAAAATACCAGTATGGTCAGTCAAAAATTCAAGTTATTTTAATTAATTAAAATAAAAATTTTGTTGTTGCAATTCTCTACTGTTCGAAAGTTTTCTAATAATTTCCCATAAAGTTATATCAGGCTACTGTTGTTTTCAGCCAGAGAAAAATTATTGAAACACCTTTTTAGGTGTAGTTGTATGCCATTCGTGTGATTTGTGTCTTTCTTATCTATTGTTGGAAAACGTAATCATTTGATTGTCATATCAAATGCAACATATCTAAAAAATAAGGTTTTTGTGATTTTATAAAGATATTAGAATTCGTCACTTACTGCTGGATAAGATATGGTTTTGTCTTGAGCTCTCTCTCTCTCTCTCTCTGTGTGTGTAATTTCGACTTTATCTAATTTTATATTGAAAAAAGTCGTCGTTTAAGTGCATTTTTGCAGTTAAAAATAGAGTCCTAAAAACACTGAATATCATGTCTTAAGGATTGAGTGGTTGAGGCTTTATAATGATATTATATTTTACCACGAGGTGATGAATAAGATAAAAGGGAGATCATATCCAGTTAAGGTTTTACATGGGCCTGAATAAAGCCTATATGTGTATGAAAACACTGTGTTGTGTTTTTTATAAATTATTTTATTTAGTAATAACAATTGTTATAAAAAATGTAATATATTTTTTGAATTAAACTGAATTTTTTAAGTCAATCTTATAGAGAGGTTTTTGCGTAATTGTGATTTACTATAAAAATTTGAATTTTTAATTTATTGATTAAATTAATTGATTTAAATTTAATTAATTAATTGAATATATATTTAACAACATCAAATCTCTATAAATTGTGTAGAGATTTATAAAGATTAAGAACAATACTCTGCCGTGCCATGGAATGGTAGCGGAATACCATGTTTCCATTGCAGCTAAAATAACTCTTGGTAATTAAATTAAGATTAAGTTGTTTCCATTGATATAAGTTAATTATTGCATGTGAAATAACTTTTAAATGCCTGTGTAAGTTCTTTGAGTAATTTTGTTGTTCTCATTTCAATTGTAAGCAAATGATATTTAGTTTTATATTGTCAACAAAATTTAATTAATTCATCATGCAAATTCATCTTATTTAATATATAAGCTTATTTATATATAACATATAAATTATATATTTTATTTACAAAAAAAAAACAAATATTTTACAAAGTTTTTACCACTTGTTTTTTTGACTGTCTTGTTCTTTGTTTATTAACACTTTGTTTCATGTATCAAATAGGTTAAATTTCGATCACCTTAGTTTAGGAAATATATTTTGCAGTGACGTATTTGACATTTTTGATCTATTATTATGTTGAAGCTATTTGAGCCAGTGCACTTGAGCACTTTTACTCTCTAATAACTGCGAGGTATCTTCAAAACCCCTCTTTAAGCCTTGACTGGATTATTGTTTATCACTTTATTAAACTTAGCAATAATTGACCTTAGATCTGCATACCTCCCCGAGGAGCCTGTAACCATTCTGAGATTCAATAACGCCGTGTTGGTTAGTCTGTTAGTTTTCGCAAATAATTTCAGGGCTATATTCTTTAAATATTTTTTGATCGGATCAATCTTGAGGTCCGTGAGGATGTCATTCGTCCTAATGTACCATGGTACCTTGATCTTATTTCCTTTGATTTATTCACAGCTTAGTTAAAAAGCTCTAAAGCTTTCTGTATGGTTAATGAAATTTACTTAGTAATTTGCACTTACTAAGTAAGCTGTGGAAACATGTTATTAACTAAATTATTAAGCATGAAAGCTTTTTATGTGGTTAATCAAATTTCATAAGTCACCTTAAGCAAAAAAATAGGCAAATGAAGATAATATATACATACTATATAAAGAGGCTATCTAATTAAACCTTTGAAATTTTTTACCTTTACTACCTCCGCATTAAAAAAAAAATAAAAAATGAATTTTTTACGTAATATCAATTTTATTTAAGATTCATTTATTTAAGACAAAAGTTGTATGACAACTAACCGCATTGCACAATACACAAGTCCATCAAGTGAAGACCAAGTGCTGTTTTTGCTACGAATCGTAAGATGCGAATTTAGTAGCTCCTCGTCGCTGTCGGTATAGCTGGCAGCTTTTTGGCACCAGTTCTGTTGTTTTTGCACACCTTTTACATTGTTTATTATTATTTTATAAAATATTTAAACCTGGTCACACCTGACACTTTAGCTGGGTTGAGTGAGCATTTTTCATGCTTGTATTTATGCTGCAATGTGTGGCTAAAAATAAAGTGACGAAAAAATATTGCCAAAGGATATGTGGCAACAGAGCAAAAAAAAAAATAATAATAAAAAATAAATCAAAACATAATGCAAAAAAAAAAAAACCAAAAAAAAAGTGCTGTAATTTAGCATATTTTTGAACATTTTATGTGATCATTAAACGCTAAAAATGCCTTTTAAATATTTTAAGCATGAAATATTCGTTTGTACACAAGCCGTTGGTTATGTTGTCGGATTGTTTGTGTATATTCCGGACGGCATGGGTGTCACATTCATTAATATGCAATGATTTTTTTATAATTCAGTTGTAAAGTAGCTTAAGCAGGAGTTCAAGGTGAGTGGTTTTATCACTGGCTCATGTGCATACAAATTAGCAGCGCATCGCATAATGTACGAGAAAGAAATGTACTTAAAATTCAATCTTGCATAAATTTAAACAAACGTTTTTTTACTGCCAATCCGTTTATATATAATAAATATTTTCATGAATTATTGCAAAATATTTTCACATTTCTACTATTCGCCTAACTACTCTTGGAGTAGTTGCCCGAGTAGTTGCCCTAACCGCAGCGCTAATCTTTGATCGGAACAAAAATATTTTTGCTGCTCTTTCATTGAAAATGTTGGTGTGTTTGTTCAACGCTGTAGGATGAAGACAGGCTGTTATCCTGGGCCATATAAATCGAAAGATGCGCAAAGAATTGTTACGAAAGCGCAAAGGCGAAGAACAAAAATCACTTCATTAAAATTAAAACTGACCACCAACATTGCTTTTATTCGCTACTGATGCAGCGTCTGAGGCAGCGTCTGTGACCGCAGTCCTTCCTTATATCTGCGCACAATATGTACTTTGCTTTGGCGTACTGTTGCAGCTTCATTACCAGATGATAGTGAACATTATAACCACCCAAACACTTCGCTCATATCGGTTTTACTCATAAACCAATTGAATATAAAAAGAATTCCAATAATCTTGACCACCGCGGAAGCAATTTCGATGCCAAACCAAAGCCAAAACCAATATGAATGCCGAAGCCGTTTACAATGATAAACTTGCCAATATATTTACTGCTAACTTTGTTGTTGTTATTATTACTGTTGTTGTAGTTGCTTTATGATGCAATAATAACACACTGGCAACAGCAACAGCAACACCAACAACAACAAAAACACTTGCGCCATCCGCAGTCATATCTGCTGCCACAACATGCAATAATGATGTCTGCGCGATAACAATAAACGCCACTTGGTGACTTCATTTTGCACGCCTTTCTGTTGCACGCCTCTCCGCTGTATGAACGGACCAGGGACCGTACGTAAGACAGCGGACAGCATTGATATGAGACGGCCAAAAGTATACAAAAGATACGAAAATAAAAGGAAAGAAGCGTGAGAACCGTTCATGAGGTTTAACGTTGCGCCAACTATTGTTGGCTGTGGTTCTTGATGTTTCTGTTATTATTGAAAGAAGTGGTATCGGTGACAGTGGCCATAAAAATATCAAAATAGACATAAATAAGTGCAATAGAAGTAAGTAAAAAAATTGAAAGAGTCGTAAAATATAAACACTTCTCTAAGACATCAAGCATAGCGATAAAACTATACATTGAACTACACATTGGAACTCCCAAACAATACTTTTCACATAAAACAGTGATTAGCTTTAACTTTTAATTTAGAAAAGTTAGATAGAATGATTTGGAGCATAGAACCACATAACTTTATAAAAATGTTTCTATAAGATTTAAAACAAAGGGTAATTCATATAGTGGTTCTGACTTGACATCACTCTTTTAGTGACGTACATACGTCAAAGAAAACATTACGTTTGAGTAAAACATCTATAAATGAATTTTTTTCTTTGACAGTAAATTTAAAAAATTTAAATAGAATGGATTTAGAGGATAGAACCACATAGTTTTAGAAACATTTTCTATGAGACTTAGAACATAGGCTTATAGGCTACTGTCCTGACAGCACTATTTCAGTGACGTACACCAAGCAAAACATCACATTTTACATAAAATAGTGATTAGTTTCAACTACAAATTCAGAAATGTTAGATTGAATGGTGTAGAACAGGGCGGTCCAAAGTACGGCCCACGGGCCACATGCGGCCCGCAGGTAATGTCTGTGCGGTCCGCGACATCTACCCCAATTACGCAAATTTTCTTTCGGTGTGCTGGAAAAACATTATTTTATTTTTCTGGTATACCAAATTAATGATTTTAAATTAATAAAACTAAATTAATTACACTAAAGTGTAACCGTATTTTTATTTTTCCTCAAATTAACTATGAAAGTATGTATTGGTTTCTGCGGTCCTCCAATCTGTACAGTGATTTGTATTGGCCCGCAATTGCATTTGGTAAAACCATATAACTTTAAAAAAAACGTTTCTATATGAGATTTAAACCAAAAGATTATCCATAAATAATCATCCACGGCTTCATATATTGAAATCATAATTGTTATTATATAGCATGTATCATTTAATAACCGTTGAACGTGCTAAGTCAATAACAGAATAGAGTAAAAGAACGTAATGTGCGATATTACGAGAAGATTATATTCAACATAATTGTCAATATGGGCGCACTATGGGGACAACTATCAAGAAATTTGAAGAAGCTGGAAATAGATTTTACTGTTATTAGTGAAACTCTCAAAGACTATCAAAATTCATTCATTACTTAGAGTGCACAGAATTTGAGCGTATCTTATGACCCATTATTGCAGATTTTACATTTGAATTTGTAAGTTGAGAAACCCGCTCATCAAGCTATACATGGAATATAAGCTAATTGGATGTTCCAACAATAGCGTTTGGAGATTGATAGACATATGACATCCCGCAGTAAGCTAATATAAAAAAATTTTAAAAATTAAAAAAAATAATGGTGAACAAAAAATATAGTTACCTGTGGTATTTCTTACCACACTCAGATAGTATATTCCAAGACACTTAGAGCCGCCGCTTAGTTTCTAAGATACATATATGAATAAATTTTCTGTTAAGTAATTTTAAATATTTTGCGGATCAATTAAAATATAAAATCTTCTATATATTATCAAAAAGTAATGTATATTTAAAAATTTTGTGCGCTATGTCTTGTTTATATAGTCCAATTTTATTTACGTATTGGTTGCACTGTCATTGAATACTTGATAACTATTAAACAGCTGTAATTCTGAATTTGTTTTTACTAAGAGAAACGGCAATACACACGTTAAAGCATTTAACGATATCCAATATGGTTAAATATCAGAAGAGATATATTTGAAATCTCATTTAAATTTGAACTTTCTCATCCATTTTAATGAAATTTAAATGAAATAAGGCATAGTAGTACACTTTATATGTTAAAGAATGACTTTGATGACGACACCATATCATAAGTTTATAAATGATATAAACCATTAATGTTTTTAGAAAAATTGAAAAGAAGTGGATGATATAAGATGTACTCTTACTCTACTACGTTCATCAATAATAAAGATGTGAAAAAATGCATAGATTGAATTTGTTAATGGAGAAATCGTCATTAGAGAGATTGGTAACAAAATAGCAAGACCATTGCCATTATATACTCAACAATTAAATTTTATAGAATTTATGATTTGCATTTTGTTAATTATTTACAATATATATTATTTAGTATAAAAAAATATGATTTTTAACGAAACGGTTAATATTCAAATATAGTTCTCCTCTCTACTCATTGTTCAAATTATTGCAAAAGTATTTCCGTTCTTTCTTCTTCTTCGTTTTAGTTTTCTTTCCTTTCTTTGCCTTATCCTATTTCGTGTTGTCTTTCCTTATCCAACATCTATAGGTTACTTATTTTTATTCTTATTAAAATTTTTGACGTGAAATTGGCCAGCAGCCGGTACTGTGGCCAGAAGAGTCCTATTGTACCAATTTCAATGTTGAATACACAAAGCCCTTTAAAGCTTTATGAACAAAGTCCAGAACTAAATCATATATTGGCATATATTGTGCCAATGTCCAGCACTGGCAAGTAGGAGGAAGACTGTCTTGGGACACCATTGGGTTGGTGACGACTTGGCAAGAAACCGCAAGCTAAATCAGATGTTTGCAGTAACAAAAGATGTAGTTATGCGAACGGAAGCCACTCCAGCTTTAACTCAATAACAACATCCGAGAATCGAAGGATGAAAAAGGACCCAAGTCGTTTCGTGGTCTACTTCGACTAATCCTTCACTTCAGTGGGACCACTTGTTGGACAATGCGCTGTCCCAACGTCCCACCATATATAGCAGATAATCGTAGTTTTTGAAGGTGATATTTCAAAACATAATGTCCAGTTAACAACCATAAATTACCTTTTGAAAATTTAAGAACGGTTTTGTATGAGTACGGTTTGATCAATGCTTTATTTTGTCTAAGTCCTGAGAAGTCTTTTTAGTACCCCAGCCGCGTATGATTCTTCCTCACCTTGATTATTTTTTGATACTGGCCCAGTTTAACCCACAAAAGTGTTTAGGGCCTGCAGAAGCAGTTTTTGATGCAGTTTTGATAAGCTCATCAGCTTGTTCATTTTTCAACATTCCTCTGTGGTTCGAAACCCAGTAAAGACTTACCTTGTTCCGAGTTGCAAATAACTGTAGAAGCAAGCACTCAAGCATTCAAGCACCTGTTACAAGTTGAAAGTCCAGGAAGACAGAGCTTTAAGAGCAGCTTGGCTGTCAGAGTAAATAACAAATCTCGAGCCAGACGGTTTTTTGCTGATATTGGATCTTACGCATAAGTTAATTGTGTGAATTTCAGCTTGGAAGACACTCGGCCATGTGCTCATTGCTTCCGAAATTCTGGAGGAATTTTCAGCACCAGTGCCTTCAACCATTTTTGATTCATCTGTGTACCAAACCAAACTTATTGGGTCGACCTATGGGCCTCCGTTTTCCAACGTTGAACGTGGAATTAGAAATTATATTATTGGGCTTAGAAATTTCCTTAGTATTAACTTTTTTTGTATAAAAAATTAACTAAAATAGTATATGGAAAATGTGACCTTAAACACATAAAATGAACTCCAGTAAATGAAATTGCAGTTTGAGATGAGTAAACGATAAATTTACTGAAAGATGCCAATAGGAAAAGCTTACAAGACAGAATTTTTTGATTATATGAAAATTCTTAATAAACGAAATATTATTCAGAACTCTGGAAAGAATAGCAAAGCCCAATAATGCAAAGTCAACCGAACTGAACAGAGTCAAACCACGAACGCAATCAACTGAAACCGCATGTAACTGATGCAGTTGCTGATGATGATGCTGCTGACGCGGCACTGGATGCAATTTCCTGAAATTTCAATAGAATTTATAACCTAAACTGCAGCAGCACAACTAGAAACTCTCACGTAAGTATGAATTAACTGAAGAAAACCACAAATATGAGGGACGATGCGTTGTTAGTAGTGCCGGTGACGGTGTGAGTAACGATGCGGTTAGAGTTAAATGAGCTTAAAACTACTGCATGTAGCTTTGTTTTTTTTCTAAATTATAAAATTATCTAGTATCTCGAAAGTGACACACTCAATATTTGGCTTTAAAGCAGAAAAAATTGTTGAGTTTCTTGAAAATACCAATGAGTTCATGTACTTCGACAAATAAGCTCCTACCAGTAGTATGTCACATAACCTGCGAATCCATCCCATAGTTATATTTCAGGTTAAAATGAGAGTATGTTCATCGAGTACCAACTTTAAAAGCTTCTTTATTTGTCTGATAATATAACTTACAGCATAGTTCAAAACATGTTAAAAACATATCCACCAAGACATAAGAAAATAAATCATTGTGGCTTAACCTCTCAAAAACCCACCAAAAACTGCATTTTTCTAGATGCTTCTGTAGCTGATGAATTATTTTAGAATTCTTTTTTTCTTATTTCAAATATTAAATTGCATTATCTGAACGGACAATTAATATCAGCGAAACGTTTAATTACATGACCCAGAAATTTTCCATCTAACAGAATCAAATTCGGACGCGTTATGTAGCTTGTGGTATCAACCTCTTATAATCACATTTCTTCCACAATCACATTTTCAGTTTTACGCTAGAAAATATTAGTAAATAAATGATTATTGCAATCAGAATTGAAGGACTGTGTCAAGCCTGTGTCATTTTCCCAAAAATTATGTGCCGGATTTATCACATCCCGGAATGTCAATCCATACAACGACATTTTCTGTATGCAACGTCTTTTCGACAGTTACTTATTGATTTCTACTGCCTCAAATATGACAGTTTTACCGATTGATATATCCACCAGGCGAAATATGAGCATCATCACTAAAGAAAATTAGATTGGCAGCATCATCACCCAAACGCAAGCAACAACGTATGTTTAATGCCTCGTTTAGTCAACCGCATTCAGTTTTTATGTTAGCTCTATTTCATAAAGATGAAGCAAATTTAAATCCAATAACATAATAGGTCTGTGTCTCAGAGCGTCATTAAATAAATGAATATATTTAATATATAAGATGCATAGATAGATTGGCTAAGAAGATGTGAATAATATGCAATGCGAACAATTTTCTCAATAGCATTTCTCAAGAATATACATAGACTAGAATTTTGAATCTTGACCTAAGACTCAAGAGTATATAATGATTGGTCATATCGTCGGAGTAATGGAGTAGAAAAGGCCGTTTATCTCCACCCCTTTTTGTGGAGAGCCAAGAAATTACGTCTAAGTTCAAACTAAATTTTGGTGTTTTATTAAAGAATATCACGATTTATTAAAGATAAAATGATTTATATACAAGACGAGTAGACATGATGTGAATCCATTTATATATCTATTTGCTCCTGCTTTCAATGCAAATTGAAAATTGATAAAATTGACAAATAAAATTCTGATCGTGTTGCATGGACCTTTAATATTTCCCAGAATGCCTAAAATTTAATAACTCAATAATAATAAATCAATAAAATTCATAAACTGAGTAATCAAAATTAGTTATTCTTCGTTATTTGAAAAGGTATTATTTGAACCCTAATGGGTTATTAAGTTCATAAAATATGTTTCATTGTGTTTGAAGCGATTTAATTTTCTATATATTTGTGAAAAAAATTAATAAATATTAGACCGCTATATAAAAACACAGATACATAGGGATTGTTAAAAAAAATTTGAGGAACTGCATCAAAACATCAAAAAGTGTTTAGTCCATAATTTTATAATCCATGTTGACCTCCTTTTGGTACCGTAAAATTTTGGTATTCCTTTTAAAATATTCCATTCAGATTATTAATTCATATACGA
The DNA here is from genome assembly GCF_002237135.1 of Teleopsis dalmanni. Lineage (NCBI taxonomy): Eukaryota > Metazoa > Arthropoda > Insecta > Diptera > Diopsidae > Teleopsis > Teleopsis dalmanni. The sequence goes on along the minus strand of NC_051848.1, from coordinate 63,212,543 downwards.
ATGACGCCAATAACTTTTCTTTAATTTCGATGGTAGATTCCTAAGTTGAATATATGTCGTAATAACTTTCGATCTAAACTGAAACCAATGTTAGGTCTTTAACTTAGTTATCACGTTGTCACACGTTGATATACTAATATACAGATAATTCTGTGCAAAGTCGAACTTTTTTCAACAAATCCACACAGAACTATATGGAGCAGATAAATTGAAAATAACTGAGAGCATGTGAAGCTCTTATGTTAAGCCTCTACCGTCCAGTTATTACCTAAGGCCATAATTGACGCTACACATTTATAGAATAATTTCTCAATGATTTAATCGCAAAACTAAGATTACTTCATTGTATTATTAACAGCTTTTTAACAACCGAAGTTCCAAAAATGTTCTCATATAAATTCAAATCCCTTTATTGTTCATTTTTTTCAGAATGCTCTAAAAACCTTAAAAACCTTTCAGTCATTACGATGACATTTTCATAATTTGTAGTCCACAAAGTGGTCTACAAATTTCTTATTCTCTACAGAACTAAATTTCTAATAATTTCATTTAACTGATTTTTGTTAGGAACAGTATTAAGTACATGTCCCTCTTTTGGCTAGTTAATTAACCATTCTATTGCCTTCAAGTCTTATATATTCTGGAATCCGTTTTAATACAGTAATCTTGACATTTTGAGATCTTAACATCTCCAAATTTAAGAGGTTTCTAGATCTTAAGACTCTGCCTGACATATAAGATATAATATAATTTTCTATGTATACCTTAGCGTATAAGATAGAGGCTATAAAATAATCATACACATACTACGATGGCATATATTTTCTCTCTTTCGACTAGGAAATCACACATTTCACTATTATCTTTTCCCATACGTCTTCGAATCCATTCTAATATTACAGTATTACTTTAGCAAATAAGTATAAGACATTTTTAATATTTTCCAATTAATCGTAACAGATTGAAGGTTTCCTAATGCCACCTAACATCCTTCGATTCCCTTACACACATGGCGATGATGTCTATTTATGCCCAAAAAGTTGTAGGTTAGATACGAATGGGAATTATATTTTTGAGTTTTAGACCTATTATTCATGTCTTCGTCCTAGCATTTCATATATAAATACACACATCTCTGTGAACATGTTTTAAGAACCTGTTTTAAGAGCCAGTTTTTAGAGCCAGTTTTAAGGACCAGTTTTCAGTACCCGTTTTTAATACCAATTTTTAGCAAGAGTTTTAGAAATAATAGAATTTGTTCTCCAGCGTTTGATAATGTCAAGGAGTTTTTTAATGAAACTGGTTTTGAGATTAATGGGTCTTCTTCTTGTAATAGTATGGACCACCAATAAAGCTTTCTCGATCTTTTAGCTGCTTCTTTCTATATCTGCTTATGAGTCTTAGAATGCCTTCCACTCGCAAGACATACTATCAAACTTAGTTTTAAAATATGTCTGGTGTCTTATTGTTGTGATAATATAATAGTTCTCGTTGCTTTGGTAACTTTTTAATAATATATATTTATTTTAAATGAAAAAATAATCAAAAAAATCGATTTGGATTGAAAATTTTGTTCATACCCATATAGTTTGCTAATTAAGATTTTATTGCTAGTTAGTTAGATAAAAAAATAAAATAATTAAACTTCAATAAAGTTTACATTGTATACATTTAACCTACGCATTTGGAGGAGACTCATATACAGACTGACTAACGGACAGACGGACATGTGCCATATCGTTCATGTGTGACATTATTTAACAACAAAAGATTTGCTTAACACAAGAGTTGGTGCATTTGTTTTGGGAACGATTTGATTAAAATCTTTCTGCATGTCTGTCCGCTCGACGCAGTAGTCTCTTTGATTGATTACTTGAAACTCTTTAGGCTAACAATGAAACAAAAAGCGTCAACTATCTGAGCTAAAAGCCATTTACTTGCACTTGTTCCCTTACAAAAGTGTCGAGCTCAAGTTCTGACAGTTTAACAAACGAAATGTGTTAACATGACAGATAACATTTTTTTAATCTTTTCCCTCCCCCCGTTCCGAGTTTGGTGTCGTTCTTTCCGCTTCAGCTTATGTGGAAAATATCGAAAACAATTTGTCGACTTCTGTGTGACTTTTGCGATGGCCTCAATTGGATAAAACAACTCAAAACAGCACTTAAGCATATAAATTAAAAATTTTTGAATTTTTAATTGAAATCTGAATTATTAAAAAACTTTTTTTTTAAAATAGCGCACGTCTCGAAATATTTATATATACATTTTAAAAAAATATTTGCTACTAAAAACAATTAAAATTTATGGCCTCACAATTTCTGAAGTAATCCTAAAATGGCACGAAATTGCTTAAATAAGCTCATTGGCGGCATCAGTCGACACCGATACCCGGCGTCAAAAATGCGCACAGGGTCGTTGGCATCATTAATCAAAAATACCAAAAGATCCAAAAAATGTACAAAGTTGAACTTGAACTTTTGGCTGCGAAGTCATTGAAGCTCCATTATTTGCAATTTTTCAGAAATGTGTAAATAATAAAAAAAATATTAATATTGGCAGTATTTGTCAAATATCGGAAATATCTGCAATGACCAAATAATATTCGTATGCGATATTCTACTGTACATATGCAGGGACACCAATGACATCAGTGCCGAGTCGTCATTTTCTGCTTCTTTCCTAAATTACTTGAAAGTCATAATTCAAGGAATATCACCACAGGTGTCTGAATAAACTTTAGACATCGAAGACAACGAATTACTGGTGACATTCACGGTCAACAATAATGAACTCGGTAATCGAGTAAAATTGCAAGAATCATGCTATATATACAGTCACTTCATAGTCACGCCATATGTGAAATTGTTATTTGATTAATGTATTTAAATTAGAAAAAAGACAATAATTTCGACTTAAGTTTGGTCACGTTGACGAGGCTTTCTGTGTCACGTGCTCAAAATAGTATTACTCAGTAATAAATGTTATAATTTGTGCCTAGTAAGATTAAGTATATGTACTTTTGTGTGGATGTGTAGAATTATCTTTTTCTGCGAATAGTACTATAACTTTTAAAATTTATTCACAGAAAAAACGTACCTCAATAGTAGTCATGGTGAGAAATTAACAATTTTGAAATGACTCCCGTCATGACCAAAACGATCTAGGGATTGCCGTGATAATTTGTCATAAGATAATGTATATGACAAGGTCTTAACAGTGGAAATATGTTGTTGTTGTACGGCGTTAGTGCTTTCTCTAGCAAACTACTTATGATCGTGAGTAACATTATGCTTTTGCAACTTATAGTAACAAAGGAACAAAGTAAAAGTGTTCCAACTGTAGTAACGAAATGAATGTATACTCTGATTATGAAGTTAGGCTGCACTCTAAAAATCTCTTTATTTTACTTATATCTTAAAAAAAAAAATTTTGAGCTTTAAAAATATTAACTTAATAAAGTTTTATTATAACAATTTCTAATAGACTTCATTACAATAAAATTATGTGTGCATAATAAATTCCTTAAATTTGTATGAGAAAAAGAGAAAAGCCGTTAGATATAAATTTCTTTAAATTCTGATGAATACATAATTCAGGACATATATTTCATTCCTTTTCTTTCCACATAATCGCAGGTCTGCTTTAAATTACCTCTTTTATATTAGAACATCCGATTCTTTTGCTGTCTTGCGGGTTATATGTTTTAATATTATCTACTGCAGCCTTAAGAATAACTATTAGTAGTTTATTTATCAGAACTAGTGAATATTTCTATTCATAGAGTCACTATTTGTATTGTGAGCACAATAAAACTCCGAGATGCTCAGAAAACTGAAATGCTTACATTCATTTCCGTTCAAATGTTTGATATTCTAGACAACTTTCTCATGGAGGAAAGAGATATGTCTCATTAAAGAAACAAAAAAATGGGCCTAACTCGTGGATATTTTTGGTCCCTGGATTTATTAAGATTTCCAATGTGAATTGTTAAAACAAATGTGCATCGTAAACTTATTTCAACTTGTAGTGATGAAGTCCCATTCCCTGCAACAGACAAATGACAATACAATACAGTTGTGTCTGTACATTCTAAATATCCGATTTAATTATCATCTGAATTTTTACATGTGTTGTTCTAAATAGTGAACACTGTTTTCGCCAACTTGTGCATTTAGTTATTACTTTATTTACTTTAGAAAAATTACACTCAATTGCATGAAAAATGGAATGGAAAATCAAAGCCGAAGAACAATTTTATTTCAAAAAGGATGTCGAGCATATTTGCAAAATATAATGATAAAGGCCAAGATTAATCATAGATCACTAATCTCTGTAAAAACTACTGAACCTATTGAAACGTTCGTTAAAGCAGTCGTATGAGCAAACGACAGCAGGACTAATTATGCTGGTTTACTAGCACTGCGAAGTCTATGCAAAAAAGCGGTCCAAAAGTTGTTTTCTGTACCGCAAAGCAAAGGTCTATTTGTTAACATCTCCAATTATATCTAACTTCTTCAACATATCTATTTTCCTACAAGTTTATTCTGACAAATTTTTGCAATTACATGCACAAATGCGTATTTTAAGCAAAAAAATTAGTTTTCGAACAAAAAATATCAACCTTGTTATATTCAATAACCTATATACTAAAAACAAGCCTTACAATAATCACTTTACTACAGACAGATATGACTGTAAAACGAATTAAATAGTAAATAGAATAAATACGGAGTGATTCCAATTTGCTTTGAACACCGATCAAAGACTGCGTTTTATTAGAATCAACTTTCTTATAATCTCTCAAACACTTTATTCTTCTATACAATACATTGATAAAGCTTACTTCTCGAGATATCGAAGTTTAAAGTTACAAGCAATATATATGATAATGCCACGAAAAGATACTCATGCGATTTTGTGCAATTCATTATTTAAACCAACGGGTTCTCAATAAGTGGTCTGCAGGATGTTTAAAAATGGCCCATGAACCAAATGAAACAGGTATGTGTATATTGCTTATAGTTGGACCACTTTGACCTCACTTATTAGAAAATAAGCACAGAAAATATTGTGCTTTTGGCAGCCCTGGCCTATATAATGTACCTATGCACTTATACATACTATTCATTAGAAACTATTTCAGAGATCCATAAAGTATATTTAAAGAATCATACAGTTTATTATTCTTAAAGTTTGTGTTATCCCTACTAAAAACAAAAATATCATAGTGGTCCTTGGTGAAAAAAGGTTAGGCACCCCTGATTTATACAATAATCAGTGTACTTGAGGCGGTCATTGGTTTTTCATGTAAAAATTTGTAGCTTTAAAATCTGATGCCTCGAAGACGAAACCTTATTCATATATGGTATATAGCAAAAAGTTGCTTAAAATTGCAGTCTTTAATAAGAACCATCATGTTACACGAAAAATTGGAATCATGCAGAAAAAAGCTATAAAAAATAGGCGTAATAAGTCTATAACTTATAGTCGAGAGTAAAAGATACTAAATTCTCAGATTTTATGATTATTTTTTTTTCATCGCTCAATTTAATACTGAGACTGCAAAGCCATATAAGAAACAGTCTATTGTGAACTCATTGCTTATTTAATTTAAATTAAAACAAAATATTTTCTTTTTGTTTTTTTTTGATTTTATTTACCTTAGAATTAAAAAACTAGTTAAGAGCATTTCATTTAAATAATAAAAGTATTATTAACATATTTATTTATTTTATTTATCTTTTTCAGTACGAAAACGTTAATTCCTGTTTAAACGTCCTACGCATTCAAGCGGTTGGTGGCTTGGATAACATAACAACCAGCGACATCTGTGCCGGTCGACTGAAAGCTGTATTAGCTTTGTTCTTTGCTTTGAGTCGATTTAAGCAGCAATCCAAACAAATCAAGGTGAGTTTTGCTTGTTGAGCTTTTAGTAAACATTTTAACCTCTTTCCGTACACTCATTTTATGTTAGCAACCGCCAACAAATTCAACAACCCCAAATGCAAATGTAGTGCTTTCAACAACCCAAAGCGGTAGTCAACAACAACAACAACAACAGCAACAACACGCTCAATCTGTGCAGAACGGCAACGACACAATGGTGAATAGGTGAGTTACTTGTTTTAAATGTGGTAAAAATAGTTTGATTGGCACTGGTTTGTATCTTTGCTAATTTTTAACAATATTTTCAATAAAAATAGTATAGAAAAATTCAAAAGCTCATATATGAATAAAGCTTTAAAATTTAAAACGTAGTGCTTTTATACATATGTGATTTAATCGAAGAACTATTATTAAATTTCTTAAAAAAATTTTATTTGATCAGAATAATATTTTAAATTAAAATAATTTATTTTTAAATTTTTATAAGAACGCATATATATATATATATATATATGAGATTCTGGTAAGGATGAAACATAAATTTTGTTTATTCCGAAATGACTGGATGTCACTGTCATCGAGATTGACCACAATTTTTTAAGTAAATCTGAATATAAAGAAGAATATCTGCACTTTAATATACAAATAACAGATCGAGCACATATTGTCTGAAGAGAAAATATATTATGCTTTCCACATAATTTTCTTGAAAACATCTAATAGGGTATTAACTATATGAATAGTAGTAGATACTACCTGTGCACATATTTTTGCATATGTGAATATTTTAGGTACACTCTTCTGTGAAGTAAGTTTGATTTCAACATTTGTGGAATTGTCAAGAAGATATCAGAAATTATAGTTTCATGGTATGTTGATTTAAAATTTCTATGCGTTAATTTATATATCTCACTCCCTAATTATTGTGATGGGAATGTGTTATAAATAATTCTTATTAGCTTTCGTTGTTCTTCTCCATATATTAGCGATTAAAAACAGTTATTCGGTAAGGTGCTACACCAGTCGCTATGCGACGTTTGATGTATTTGTTAAGGATTCCGAAATTCTTAAAATCCATTGATATAAATTCAATATTAGATACAGAATATTTAATATTTATTTATTTAAACATTTTAACTAACAATTCGTACTTAGAAACTTCTTGTGTATGTATTGTCAATGCAACAAATAATTCTCATTCGCTTACATTATCCTGCTATATATATATATATAAAGGGGAAGGCGTCAATGTAACAATTTTAATATATTTATAAAGATTTTGGATTTTTTAAGTCTATTAACATGTATTCAAATATAGATGTTTGAAATTTTATGTTCCCCAATCTTACTTTTATTTTAACCTAAAATGTAAATTCTATTACTTATGGTGTCAGTTATACTAATAATTCTCATTTACTTTCACTGTTCTTCTGTATAAATAACGGATTAAACCAGTCGCCATGTGATAACTTTAATATATTTATAATAATTGTGGGATTTCTAGGATCTATTAACATGTATTCAAGTATAGATATTGAAAATTTGGAATTTTATGTTGTGATTCTTATATTTCAAAAATAAGACTTATTTGCTTTCATTATCTTCATCCATATATGAAGATTTATAAATCATTGTTAGGTAGGCTTTTAAACCCGTCGTTATGGGATTTAATGTTGAAATGCATTCCAGTCATGCACTTGGAAGTGTAAATTTATTATATTTTATATATAATATATTCGCTTCTATTAAATATATAAAAGACGATAGTTATGGAAATTTTGAAGTTCATTCATTTACATATATTCAATACAAGTTATATATTTAGTATAATTTTATGCTTTTTGTGTAATATATATTAAATTTATATATTAAATTTGAGTTTAGTTAAAAGTCGCTCTTAGCAATGCATTAAACATAAGCAAAGTATTTTATTCAAAAACAATCTACAACTTTCGTAATCGTGATGGAACAGGGCTCAGCCTATGTCGATGTGGAGGATTTTCTGACAACTAATATAATTTTTTAAACTTCAAAATAAGTCTGAAATTCTGGATTTAAAATATGTACTAGACTTAGCTCCTGTTAACTTATATTCACGATTGCCACTTGAAAATTTTTTCCTGTACCAAAATTGGTTTAAAAAGGTACCATTTCTGTAAAAAAAGGTCCAAAATTTTTTTGGACCTTCTTATTTTTTCGTTCTGTGTTTTTCATAGTGTTATAAATGAACAAAATATAAAATAGTGCAAAGTTGCATTTATAAAAAAAATTAATTGGAAATATCCACAATAAAGTTGAGTCGTCAAAAATGTACCATTTTTTGAACATGAGTAACAAACGAAAAAAAAAGTACCAATTTTGGTACTAAAGTACCATAAGTGGCAACCGAGCTTATATTCGACTGATTTGTAACTGAAAGGAAGATATAACTAATGTAGAAGACTATATTGATAAAGTAAAAAATTCAGTTTTTTGCGTAACTCTCTGTAGTTGCATAAATAAGAACCCAAATTGAAGTTAATGTTGAACTGATATGCAAAGGGTTAAAATGTTATTTCCATTTACTTATTAATTATTACTTACGCCTACAGCACTTCTGCTTACAATTTTAAATCACTAAAAGTCCTTTCTGGAGTAAGTTTCCAATAACCTGTTTTAGTCTTTAAGCACATATGCAACCAATACACACTATTTTATTTGGAAAATCGTATCAAGCCTCTTTGGTTATCACCGAAGGTGCTAAATAATCCTTAAAAAATTTATAGCAATTGTTAATAATTTGACATAAATAAAAAAATTCCAGAAAATTTAAGTTTATTTTTAGATTTTCTAATGTTTGTAAAAATTCCATTGCAATCACTTCAAAGTTTTTTCCAACATCTTATTATCTTCCCTTCCGCACTTCATTATATGATTATACGTACCAAAACACGTATAAGCAACGTTCCATATGAAATCTTAGTCTTTCTCCACTTAAAATCATATTGTTATCCAACTCCTATCCTCCCTTCAATAAAAATGAACTCCAAACGGTAGAAATTCAAGATTTCCCAACCTAAGTTTAATATGATTTATCGCATTGTTTACCGGATACTCTACGCATTTCGATCACCTAAATATTTTCTTTTTTTGCTTTCGAATTTCTTTACATGTTCCCATTGAAAGTTGCCGCTGTGTTTTATGAGGACTTTTGCCCTGCAATGGTTAGTCGTGTCACCCTCACATGAAAAAAAACATTCTAAAACACACAAAAATCTTTGCTAAACTTTTCGTCTAAATTGCCATTCTTTACAGAATCCCAGAATTCTGTAGTGGATGTCTTCGTAAGAGGTTGTTTGCATGCCGCATGAAAATTCAATGCCAGACGAGAAGTGTAGAATATTCAAAACATGATAGCAAAATTAGAAAGTTTATTTGAAATGCCCCACAAAAAAAAAAAAAAAAACCCAAAAAAGAAACCACCCTCAAGTGGTGGGAAATCCCACTTGACAGGAAAAGGAAGCTGTTCCTTCTTTGCGTGAGTTGGGGTATGGGTGCGATTACAAGTCAGAGAACACATTGAGCATTATTTGTCTAAATGGTACTGGAGGAAAGGGGGCAAGCATAATGCAAGTCGTTAAAAACAGAAATTCAAACGAAATCGTTTAACTTTCGTTTTTCACAGCGGGACAACAGTTGTTGTTGTTCCTCCTCTTCATACCCAATGGTTTGGAGTTTTTGGCGAAAACGGATGGAATTTGTATGGGGAAGATGTTTGCAGGATACAAAAATGAAACCCAACATTGAAACAGTGTTGACGGTTGCATTTATTGACTGTAAAATTTAAATGCGTTTCGGAAGTTCACAATTTTTTTAAGTAAAAGTTTTCGATTTTCAGTTAGTGGCAAGTTTCATGTTGATTTTTCCAACTTCAAACAAAGTAGGAAATTATTTTCTTTAAACAGAATATATCTAAAGAAAATTTAATTAGAATCAGTCAATGAATAATTTAGCTGAGAAGTGCAAAACATGGTTTTGTATGCGACAACTGGCTCCCAGTTGATCTAGTTTTCTAATTTATTTCTAGTCAGGTTATGTTTGGTTTATGTGGTATTTGGACTTAATTAATTCACTTAAATTCTACGGGTCCTTTGAGATATCACTGCTCAATACGAGACTATAAGTCTTCTACTACTGGAGAGAGTAGTATTTTGAGAGTCATATAAAACATACGAAGTTTTACAGTCTTCGGATACCTAAATGGATTAATATCTGGACACCGCCGTAAGAAAGCTAAAGAAATGCTTGCGTATGAAGTTCGTCCTACTTCCGCTTATTTCTAGTTAATACTTATATATATTTTTATAATATAAAATTTATAATTTCATCTTTCTAAAGAAATAAATTTTGTTTTGAAATGACTCTCTGACATATTCAAACACATTAAAAAATATGAACTGAATACATACATAATCTGAATGAATATGTCAGAAAGTCATTTCAAAATAGAACTTATTTCTTTTAATAATTTTCAATTATTTAAATAGATAAATAAATATATGTATATGAATAACGACTACTTTACTTCTTAGTAGTAGTATTCTTTATTAAAAATTTAAAAACACACAACAATTATCCATACAATTATAATAATTATACATTATTACCTAAACCTATAACCTAATGTTGTTAGCTTAACCTAGAGATTGCCTACTCTTTTTATACTTCTTGTGGCGAGTTTGATATTATACCTCCTGCTCAAAAAGTACTCGGGTTTATTTTATCTTCTTATTTATTTTATCTTCTTCAAAATATGCTCCTTCTGAAGCGATACACATATGCCAAGGCTTAACCCAATCTTCCATACACTTTTCGTAGGCCCGTGAAGGTATGGCTTTTAGTTCCTTCAGCGAATTCTCTTTTACCGATTCAATCGACTCAAAACGCTTACCACGAAGGGGCAATTTGAGTTTCGAGAACAGGATCCGGATCTGGCGAATATTGTGCCTGAGCGATGACAGTGGTGCCGTGTTTGGTCAAGAAATCGCGTACAACAAGAATTTTCCATAGTAAAAATCGTTAAATGGTAGACTTGAGACTTGAGGTAGTCTCACATTAACAGCTGCTGTAAACAAACTAATTGACAGATGATGCTCAAATTTGCACCATATATCAAGAAAGGCTGTACCAACATAACAAAAAAAAATTTTTGAAAAAGGTCTATTACTTAAGGTAGTTAACAAATATAATCCAAAGTTAACAAAAATCCTGATACTTTTTGAGCAGAAGGTAATTGGTAACTATTGTTGCTACACATTACCCTTCACGCTGTGGTTAAAAAGCATGAATCAACCTATTACAATCGATAAAGGTTGATGTCTTGTAACCATTCAAATATCACAATTTTTATATGCCATTAATAGATGTCACATAATGGAATTTATTATTTGTTAACGGCCAATCAGCAATAGATCGTATTCGCTCAATTCTATAGAGTCTTTATTTATCTTAGGGTTTGAGTTTCTCTTTGAGCATTCGTTCTATATTTAATGTATATGATCAACTTAGCAGATCATTGGGGTGTGTAACATGAAGTCCAGGGGGATATTTTATTTAAAAACTACTGCATAAACTGTAAAGGTGAAAGACAGTACAAAATATTTATTAACCCATTCAAGACAGCTTCGTATAAAATCCGTGCATTGAGCAGTGAAAATATTAACATTCTCCAACAGTGAATTGTAGGCGGGAGTCTACCTAAGAAATCCACCTCAATAAAATAGATTATTCAGAGATGAATGTTTCCCGAGTTGATAAATAAAGTTTTTATGAAAACACGTAAGTTTTTGTGATTATCCAAACTATACAGCTTTTTTTTTATTTAGAGGACTGGCACTTTGTCTTCTTGTTTTTTAAGTTGGTGGAAAGCACCGAACAACCCACTAAAACCACCTTTAAAAAATGATTTTTAGATAGAAAAGATATATACTATAATACTGTTAATCTGATTCCGATATAATATCACAAAAATTTATTATTCCTTTTGATGAACCAGAAAATGCTTAGAAGAGATAAGGAACTGAAATTTAAGGTACTTACAACGTCGGGTCCGAAAACTTTAAGTTCCCTCTTACAACATATGAAGTGTGCACGTTTATTAAAAGTCCATGGATCGGTTAAAAAAACTGCTGTTAGCATAATACAGATTTTTTTTTTTTTTTTTTTATTATACATAGCATAATACAGATGAGAATTGTATTACGATCTACAGTTCTCCCCAACTAATGACAATAAAATAATAAAAATAGTTGTGTTATTTTCATAAGCGTATGTGGTTATGTGATGTTCTCCTATACGTACCAAGTAAGTGCAGAAATAAAGTCTCTCTACTTCTGTTGCTCTGAAAACATTTTGATGTAGTAAAGTTAAAATCTTATCCCAAGACCACAAATATCTGTTACAAATATTATTTATACTATGGTAACACTTAGATCCAAAATATTTACAGCTTGTATTTTTTGATTTGAATAGTTTAACTGAAGTATTAAATGTTGCTCTCACTTGAGTATATAGAGTTTATTGATTCCTATATATTAGTTAAAAGTTTTCAATTGAAACTGGAGTTGACGGGAAGTAAATTCCTAACCAAATCTCTCTCATTTGTTATCGGATTTTTTTTGTTTATTTAGATCAAATTTATTGTACTTATTGACTGTAGTATTTTTTATACCCTACTTATATTTATATCATGTTTCCACTACAGTTAAAACTGCTAATGGTAATGTAATTAAGTTTTAGTCCTTTCCATTGTCATAAATTGATTTATGCATATAAAGTAGCTAATTTGTTTAACAAAAATATATAAAACATATGACAAAAACTATATTATTTTATTATTTAATAATTTATTAATTTATTTTAAAGATTTGTATTCGACATTTTTCGTCTTAAATCAGTTGATTTATTTATTATGAGCTCATATATATGAAACATCTTTATATGGTAAACTTTTCTCTTTATCGGCCTTAATGAGCAAAACTTCCTAAATGAGATAGTGGAAACATGGTATTACCACTACTCAAGATGGCCATTGTTTGTTTTATTTATTGAAACAATACTTAGCTCAATGTCAATAATTTTGTATCGTTAAGAGTAAAGCAAATCAATCTGAAAAGTACAATGAAATATTAATAGGCCTTTTTTATCTAGTATTCTGTTTTTTGAAAGACTCGCTAAATAAGCAACAGTTAATTTTTTTTTATTTTCACTTCAAATTCCTTAAATATTAAGGTTTTATGCCGAAAATTCTAATTCACTGATTTCCGGCTTTGTTCGAAGTAAATAACTTTCACTCGCATAAACTTTACAATAACAACAAATGGCATAAAATACAACAACAGTTGAATAATAACAATAACAATGGCAATAATAAAACAAGTCAAAACAAAATTCAACATGTCTGCCGGTTGTTTATAACGTCTGCGGCTTGACTCACGCTACGCTCGAGGCGTCGACATTGAAAACAAAAACCCCCCGCCATGAACAAGCCGAGCAGGAACCGGCAAACAACGCCAACCCAACAACAACAATCGCACAGCAGTTGGATGTGAAATGAAAATTTTACATTTTCAACAGTTTTCCATTATGCATAAGACAATGTCGTCTACGCACTCAAATCTATAAACACGACGGAACACATAAACACACGCAGGCACATAGACATAGCAATTTATGCCGATGGACCCCTCATAACGCAGCCAGCATCTAGCCATAGTAAAAGCAAATAACGACGAAAAAAGGACATTCAGTAATAATTTTGCCTCGCATGCAAACTGTAAGGACATTTTAAATTCAAAGCCATTAACATTGCAATGCAGCTGATGCCTCAACGGGGGCAGTGTTTGAAATGGGGCCAAGTGTGTGCAGAAGGGGACCGTGCTTTGGAGGTCATGCGGGGTTGCAGATTTCTGATATATAACTTTCGGTTTTGAAAGCCGTGCAACAAACAGAACGGCCGACATTTTCCAGGATTTCCCCGGAACCAGAAAACTTGTCGTTCGTTTTTCACTCAGCGTTTGCCTTTCCTTGAGCTCCGTGGAGCTTTCCTTTTTTCAAGTGCACAATTATTTGGCTTATGTATCATGAATATAAGCTGGAAGATTTAGCAATTTTATCCTCCCTCCTCTTTTCCTGTGCTGCGTAGCAAAAGATTTAGCGTATCCAGGATATTAATGACAACATTCGTTGTAAGTATCTGCGCTATTTGAGCGAAAAAATATTTTGTTCAGCAGTTGAAATGGTACGCTATAGCAGCAGCCACCGCGCCTGCAACATAAGCGACATGTTGCTTTGGTTACCAAACGCTTTGCAAGAACGCTGCACTAGATGGCACTTCGCGGCAGTGGCAGGATCGCCGAGGATGCTGCCTGCGTCCTGAAAAGCATGGAAGGCATGGAAAGTATGGAAAGCAGCAGCATAATTAAAAACTTCAAAGTAAATTTTTCTAACTGCACTCATCGGGAGGGTGGGAGTGTAATTAATAAGCAATTTGTATTGGATTAAATGGGTATTCAGACAAAGTTTTCAGTTTTTGTTGTTGAAGTGCTTAACAATTTCAGAAAAGGAAAAAAATAAAAAAGGAAAAAACCTATAAAACAATTAATTGACTTTTAATTCATAGCGAATGAGCGAAAAACGCTGAACTAATGTCAGTTAAAACTTAAATTACCTCGTTAGTATAAAAAATATGCTCGAAAGGATTTTAAATCAACTTCATTTATTAATTATAAAACAAAAATATATACACAAAAAGTTAAATATATACATTTCAGTGACTTGTTCCTAAATTTGGAGTTAAGCACTACGATCATCTCAATTATCTCTTACTAACCAAAAGATGTTTCTTCTTTACAAATAAGGATTACAATGTCCTCCGTTAAAAACTTCATAGTACGGCACGGTAATATTAGCAACATTAGATAGTCGCAAACAATGACTTGACAATATATAACTTTTAGCCAATTATTAAACAGGGATCTCGTTTATTCCATATAAAGCTCTAGAGTGCAAAATTGTATAACTAAACCAATGAGAGATTATTAATGTGAGATTATCAATGACTACCATATATTGCCATCGATTTCAGTAAGTACGTTGCAAACACTCGTAGAGCTATCATACCCAGAATAATGTCGTTCTAGAGCAAATCTGCATGGATTTTTTTAATCGGGATTCACTTTTAGTGGAATTTTTATTTTTGATTCTCGAGCAAAATGTACAACATTCGAGATTAATTTTTAACACTCGAGATCAATTATAAATACTCTAGATAGTTTGTCAGAGCAGCAAGATTACGCTGAAATTAACAGCTTTGAATTTTTTCTACAAATGTATTTATGAAAACTATAAATGCCTACTAACAGAACTACAAAAATGTTAGATTATGCTAAAAATATTCGATATTCGAGTAAAATTTGATAGATCGAGAGTAAATCTAGATTAAATCTGGATTTACCAGTCGAAAACGTCGAAAACGTTCCTTCATAGTTCACAAGATTTTAAGCATTGTGACTATACTTCAGTTTTTAACCAATAATTACTTAGGAATTTTGTAGAAACTAATTTTCAAAAAAAACTTAGCCTAACCTAGCTTAACAAGTTCTTGTAAGATTATCAAGGACTATTATTATCGTCGATTTTAGTAGTTACATTGCCAACACTTTCTCATACTAAGGAGAAGTGTTTCTTTATAGTCCACGTTTTTGAATATAGCGACTACCTTGACGTTAATTACTAATATATCACAAGTTTTTATTTAAAGTTTTAGTTTTGGACCATCTGTTCCATAATAAGTCTATGATCTGCAGAACTGCAAACTTCTACCTTCAAGATGTTGTATCATCCACCGAGTGTTAACAAGATTATTATAAGTTCTGGTAAAAACGTTATTTAATGACTAAGATAGCATCAAAGTATTTAAATTATGTGATATTATTCGAACAATTGAGGCACTTCTGAAATTTAGGTTCAAAATATACCAACAGTAAGTAATAAGATATAGAATTGTGTAAGTAACTTTACAGTATTTAACATAAAGAAATAAATCTCTCAACAAAAGTACCAAGAATTATAGTGTCTAAAATAAGAAAAATGATGTGGAATACTATCAAAAGTAGCAAATCTGATATAGACTACTGTCGAAAGTATCAAAAGTGACATAGAATACTATCAAAAGTGGCAAAAATTATATAGAATATAGTGAGAAGTACCAAAAGTGATATAAAATACTGTCAAAAGTACCAAAATTGATATGGAATATTGTCAAAAGTACTGAAATTGATATAGTATGCTTTCAATTGTAGCTAAAAAGATATAGAATAGTATCAGTAACTGCAAACATAAGCAATGTTAAACATATGGACATTATCTTTTTACAAAGTTCTTAAAATAATATAGAATTATGCAAGCAATTTTATAGTATTGAACGTGCTGATATAATCTCTAATCAGTAGTGCCGAAAATTAACATTTAACATAGAGTCATCGCCTCTTAATAAAAGTACCAAATAATCATAATGCATAGAATAGTGACAGGAACTTAGTAGTATTCAGCATGAACTCATTATCCATGAACAAAAGTACCATAAACGATATAGAATAATCTCAGCAACTTAGTATCATTAAACATAAAGACACCATCTCTTAACAAAAGTACAAAAGTGATATAGAATAATGG
Organism: Teleopsis dalmanni; assembly: GCF_002237135.1. Classification (NCBI taxonomy): domain Eukaryota; kingdom Metazoa; phylum Arthropoda; class Insecta; order Diptera; family Diopsidae; genus Teleopsis; species Teleopsis dalmanni. The sequence goes on along the minus strand of NC_051848.1, from coordinate 63,195,941 downwards.
CAGCAGGATTGGAGTGTTTAACATAAAGACATAATCAATTAGCAGAAATTTTATGCTTCAGTTTAAAAGAAATTTAATCGTCATCATTCGGTTCATGTCCTTGTTAATGGAAAATATTAACATGAACTTGAACTTAGCAAAGGACCCTGCAGCCAGTTGGGCGATGAACGCTAAAGATTCTATAATTGCTACTGATGCATTCGTTCTAAGTTGTCCTTTGCTCTGCAATTTAAGGCTGTCTGCATGTATGCACACATAAATAACAGCTGATGACAATTTATTTATTTCTAATTTTCACTAATAAATCCAAGTATACGTGCACTTTTCAAGTTCCACACTACAAACAAAAACTTTATATGTTCAGCAGTCGCGGTTGTCAAACAAACTTGCCAGAATCTTCCCAAATGCTGCAGACTGGTGAACGACAATATGTGCAGAAATAGTAAAGCAACAGTCCTAATCGTTCAACCGGCTAGTTATGTCGACAGTTTACTCATCAGAACGACTTCCATACATAAATCTGTCAAAATATGTTTACTACCACAAAAGTTACTTGTATATCATAGAAACCCCAATAGACAACGTTAGACAAAGTCAAGGCTAAGTGCAACATCCTTTCAAACACTCCCACTCCGTTTCCCCACTTATTTACGTACACAAGCCGCACCACACAGACACTGAGCGGTACCATATATGGAGTATGCATGAAAATTTGAAGCAATTGACAAAATATGGCTGCCATTGTGCTGTTTCACATCAACTTATTACTACAATTGGCGCTACCATATGCGTATCTGTATCCCCAATTGTCGTTACGTGCTATGGCATTATGTAGTTTATCTATTGCTGCCCTAAGTATTATGCATTATCCGGAAATTCCAATGCATACGAAATATTACAATTTAAGCTTTAGCATTAAAATGTTTGCTTCCCCTTGCCGCACTGTGATGCTCAGTAGCGTTCAGTTCTTCACGCCAGAGTTGTTATTTGGACTGTCGTTACGTGTCTCTAATTTAAATGCATTTGGGCGTACAAAAATGAAACAAAAACCAACAAATAAATAAATGAAAGAATATGAAATTTTATACATTTACCCAAATATTTAACAAAAAAAAAATCAAATGTGCCCAAGCGTAAATGTAGCCACTTTCGTAAAGCCCAACTCCAACTCCTGTCAGAAGTACAACGTCAATCCTATACTGAACACCGGCAAATGAGCAACAAGCTCTTCCATGTTCCAATTGTTGCTGTTATGGGTTATGTTGTTGGCATTGGTGTTGATGTTGATGTCCTTTGCGGCTAAATATTTGTGTGCTGCGGGCACTTCTACAACTTTCCCCCTTTTCTCTACATGCCATTTTGAATGACAACTTCTTTTCAAACTCCGACTATATTCAAGACCTACAATGAGTTTCCTAATTTCATTTCATTTGATTCAATTTCAGAAATTGGCATTTAATTTACGAAATTTGTTTGTTTGCTTATTTGTTTGTTCTCGCAGCTTTGAATGAGAAAAAAAAAGAATTTAATTATCTTAATTATCTTATAACTAGCGAAAACTACAACAGTTTTACCTCAATATTTTATAGAGTCTCTTGTTCGCAATAAACACTTATAACATTTAATAAAACTGATTGATTCCATACACTATAATGAGAACATCTTTTATGTTTATGTTCTTCGTTATCATAAACATGCTTAAAATGTTCTGGGGTGACAGAATCAGAGGAATTCTCTGGAACGTAGCTGGAACACTCTTCAAATTTGCTAAACACCTCGACTTTCTACAAGGTATATATTACAAATTTATATAGACCCTCTGCTTCATCTGATATCGCTAACGATTAATGGATCTGTGTGTAGCCAGAATAACCTAACCAATAAAATGTAATTAATAAATCTCTATATTAATAGTAACACTTAATTTTTATTCATTTAAATTATTACTTCTAGGTATTCAATTATTATCAGCTCCAATGACAGCATATTTATCTTATTTACAACGGCTTCACCCAGTAGAAACTTTGTGGAACATATTAAACTTGTCTCGATAATGTTTTTTGTAACCTCGAACTGATTAATAGAAATCAATATTTCAAGCGAAATGTAGAAAAATAAAAAGGACAATAATAGCCATGTTACTTCTCGATGATATCTCGAGAAGTGATATAAGTTCTAAGAAAAAATTGACTACCACAGAAGTGCACAAAGTTATCAATATTAGAAATAATTATTATTTTTATGAAAAGAAAATCACAACCAATAAAGAAATAACTTCTTGACAATTAAAACTATATCTACTATATAAAACTATATCTTTTCTTTGTCACTACAGTATAGTGTAAATCTTGGCTACCATCATAATCCGCCTTCAATGTGTTAAATCTGTGAATGATGCTTTTTTTAGTTAATGATTAATTAAAGAACCTACAATTTTCGTGAGCAAAAACTTTCAAATCTTTAGTATGGCTCGGTATCTCACTACCATCGCAGTAGCATTACACATGTTTTTTAGAATTCTTATAGGCCCCATAGAAGAATCTGTACTTTAACTAATTCTATTTTTGGGTTGTGGTAAGTCAATAGTTGTTCTATTTATTTTTAAATTGAAATATTCTTTCTTTTATCTGAAAGGTCTATAAATTTCAAAAATTTTTCTTACAAATACTTTTTGAAATCCTTATAAGCCCATTTGACGACTCAGTATCTTAACTAAATCTATAATATTTTCACTTTGTTGTAAGAACTGAAATTTTCTCTCTCTAATCTGAAAGACGTATAGATCTGGTAAAAATTTTTTCTACGATAGATTAGAATACTTTTTTCATAAGTTTTTGATAAACAATACATAATGTATTTCCACAATGACTCTTATTTTAAACAATTTCAATATAATAAATTTACAAATATTATTTGGTTTATAGTAAAATTAAATAAGTCGGACCTAGGTACATAAACTTCATGTTTGCCGATATTACTTCCTGATATAAATATGTTAATCTGGTGCATATATATATATCTCAATTTATCTGCAAACAAACACATTTATGCTGCTAACCCTACAGCAATACTATAATTCCATTACTTCTAACCTAAATAATGATAATCTCAGTAAAAAATTCGGTAACGTGACGACAACCAAACTCATTTCGAGTATAAGTATTTTGTTATTGGCACTTTAAAATGCATATTATCATGTTATGTTACTCGATTACCGAATTCTTTACTAATTATTTCAATAAACAGTTCTATTAGTTTTTTGATATCAACTACCTAACCACATTTATGTCTCAACATCTATATGTATATGTATATAAAATTTTTCTCACTCTCATTCATAAATATATTAAAAAAAGGACTACAAAATTGTAGCCGTAGAAGCCGTCGCCTTGATAGTGACCATAGAATTCTACAATTCGACAAAACTCTTTAAACATGTTAGCAGAATGCCAGCTATCTAAAATAAATATACAGAAATATATTCCACAGGCAGTTGCACAAAAATTTGTGAATAATACAATTTAAGTGTTATTAAGGTTGTCCGTACCTCCTTTCTTGAGGATCTTGTTAAATTACAAGGCCTTCCACTAAACCGCATTTTAAGCTTCGTTAAAGGTTCTAGGTGGTTTTAAGTTCTGAGTTTTCTCAATAACACAATGGACCAAATAGGTCTTAGTGAATCCCCTAAGGAACGCCGGTATATCCTAACCTAACCTAGGCTGTGTGTTTAACATGTAGGTATGTGTATGGTACAAATTTGGCAGAGTTCTGACAATAATTACTTACGGGTAATAAAATCTATAGTTGTTTCAAATATTTTTATTAAATATTTTTGAAAACCTGATAATATTTAAATCTTAAATCTGATTTATTTCTCTGTTTATAATTCTTCTGTTTAGGTAGCAAAAATATGTAGCAATTTTAATAATAAAACTTTGTAAAAATATATGTACCATAAGTTTAATCTATTTCTTTTCAACCCTTAATAAACCAATCTGAGTATTGCTGAAAGCAGAAGAATTAATCTGTCGCTCTTCAGAAAAATATTTCAACTTAAATAATTTTTTTTTTATTAATAATCATATTTTATGCCCATATCATGAACTTATTTATTTATAATTTTTTCCTAATAATATCAGCTGTCATATTCACTTGTCTCGCTGAATAATTTGCAACCATGCTGCATACTCTACCCCATATTTAAGAGCCAGCAGACGGACATTAAGTAACCCTTTTCGGTTAAATACTGTAGTCCTGCTGTTTTTCTGAATGTAACTTTGCCTATAACTTTACCTACAATCGAAAATAAGCCGAGAGCTTGCATTCGAACTTCACTTAACATCATTTATATCTGCAGACAGAAGTCCTGTACAGTTTTTCTCTTCGTTTTTTTTTTTAAATTTTTTTTACAATGTCAATAATGCGTAATTTTCAATTTCAATAGAATGTGCGTGCCTACCCTCTATCTCTATTCCTCTACACACACAATTTACCACAATATTTTTCCACTTCTTCATCACTTCTTTTTTCCTATTTTAATAAATCAGTAACAATTATCATGTCTCTTCACTTTCTGTTAACTTTTTTAACGTTACTTGTCCGCCTTCACTCTTAGTTCATCAAGTCCACCATTGTTCTGATTCTCGCTCTTCAGGCCGTTACCCGTTGTTACCCCATACCGCCAAGCTGTGAAATGAAAAAAAATTTAACATATCCTTGCATCCATGCAACGGAGAATAACTTTTGCAAAGCTAGCGGAAACGTACCGCTTTATTTTGACATTTTCCCAGAAATGAGTGACGTACGGATGTGGTGTTGTTACTATGTTTCATTGTCTTCTGTATCTTTATCATAATTTTTTTATGCTTTTCAACTTCCGCACATTTGAGTTTTATAATCGACAGAAGTCATTTACTTGTTCTCGGAAAATTTACATAAAATTTGTACATCCTTTGAAATTGTTTTGGTTTCTCCTTTCTAATTCAGTCCGATCCAATATTAATGGTGACTTCAATTGATTTAAATTTAACAATTTAAGTAAATTCTTTCTTTGAACAAAAACGAAAAAATTATTCTCTTCGAAGAGCCTACGAACACAGTTGGAAACAATTTAGTTAAAAAAAATTCGATAATAGTGATTTCTAGACAATGATAAATTAAACTTATATATATGGTATATATGTTAACATACGGACATTATTCTATGAATTTTCTACTTCCTCACTAGGATATAGAAACTACGCACGATAACTGATTATATGTCTTGGAACGTACTTTTATCTTCCTTCTCTAACGCTTTCAGAACTGCGATTTAGTTTGAGAATAAATAGTTCACTTCTGACTCATTTTAATAGCCCCGGTAAATTTCGATCAAGTCAAACAGACACTGCTTGAATACTGCCACGATCTTATGTAACGCATTATTCGAACATGAACAGATTACATGTAACCCACTGGCCGATATTTATCCATTATCTTTTAAAATAGTTTCAAATAACGATATTAGCTGAAAATATTTTTATATTAATTCGGCTTAGGTGTTGTAGAATTGTCTACACTAGCAGTTTCGGTTTTATGATAGCAAAAAGTCGAAAAGTTTCAAAACTGGTAAGGTTCACAACCGACTAATAGCACAGGTTTAAATGGGATAAGACCGAAAGTTGTTCAATACATTTAATCGTACTTAAAACGATTCACTAAAATAACATTTCAAATTAAAGATCCTGTTACCGAAGAAGTAGTTTTTTGGAAAAGTTCGTACACGCTTTAATCTTGGAAAATTCCTGAACTTTACCATACACTTTATTGCCAGTATTTGCAGTTGCAGTTATAATATATATATGCAGAATATTGACCTATAATAGTTAAGTTTCAAGGTAGACTTTCCAAGGTAGAATCACATACGAGCTCCTGAAATAAGTATTTCTCTATCACTCTATTAATGCATATACAGCTAAAGCTATTGATAGTCCCTTTAACGAAAACATGCGTGACTTTAAGACTGTTTCTTCGAGCTCTGTTTCTTCGGTTTTTTATAATCCTTTATAATTATGACGATTATTTTCATAAACCAAAAAGCAACTCTAAGTTTGCACTTTAGCATAATATATGGGTTGCATTTGATTTTTTTTAAATCTTAATAGGCACAGGACTAAAGTAAAAACTTAATCTTCCTTTTGGCTTAAAGTAAGAACTTAATCTACCTTTAGGCTGAAAGTAGGAACTTAATCCACTTTTAGGCTTAAAGTAAGAACTTTATCCACTTATAAGATAAAGTAAGAATTTGATCCACCCATAAGATTAAAGTAAGAACTTAATCAATCAACCTATAGCATTAAAGTATGAACTTGATCCACTTATAATATTAAAGTATGAACTTGATTTACTCCTTAAGAATTATTTTAGCATAGTGACCTTAATGAAAAAATTCTAAGTTTCACACAGCATAGTACTTTTCTATGGAAATTCGTGGTGTACTTTAATAAATAAATGATTCGTAATCCTTAATAGGATTGGCTTAAAATAGCAAGTTTAATGCAGTTACACTTCAAATTTAATTAATTAATTAATTAATTAATTAATTAATTTTTTGTATAATATAGTAAATGTAAATTCAAGTTTTGCGCTTTACTGTATTATAATTTCATGTTTTTTTTTCTTGATTTTTTATAAACCTTTATAGGTACCTATAGGATTAAAAAGAAGATATTGATCCCGACTGTAGAAATCAACTTATGTTGATATACAAAATTAAATAAAGACACTGTATAAGTTTCGCTCTTTAATTTTTCAATATGAATTACATTTAAGCAATAATTTTATATATATTATACTTTATAAAGAATTACCCACTTAAGATTTTGTGGGTTTCGTCATTTTTGCAATAAAAATTCTATTAAAATTGAATTTGTTTCAGCTAAAGTTTTGTCCATTGTTGTTACTTATTTCACGTTCACATACGACTCAAGTTCAGAAGATATATCACAATATTATCACAGCTGTCAAAATCACAACGAGCCACTCAATCACACATATTACATCCTTTTTTGCAGCTCTGAATGTTTTGTTTTCTCGGCTTTTCCATTTGGAGTGCTTCGAAGTGCAATACCGGCTTTTATGCGGTCTTTTCATTTACAAAAAATAATAAAAAAAAATAAGAAAAAAATAAAAGAGGAAAGTTACTTTATGAGATATGTCGTCTACAGCAATTCTTCTTAAACGTGTAACAAATGCAATGATGAGAGATGAAAAAATGTTAACAAAATGAAACAATTTTTCCATAAACTTTTTTCTATGATAAATTTGACTCACTATTCTCTGCTAAAAATGGAAGACGATGAAACTATTCCATCTAACTTTTTGCTTTGTTGAAGCTGTGATTTTTATGCGTCCTGCTTCTGAATAAGTTAATATTTCTGTTTTCTGCAAACACAAACAATTATGAAAAAATAAATAAAACACCAAATTACTAAATAAAAAATACATCTTCATCTCATTTTATTCCAACTTACTTCATTTCATTTAATTTCATTTCATTGGATTGTGTCTCAGGGGTGAATTTTAGAGCTGCTTCTGTTCTGTCCATACATCAAACGTGATAAAAATGTTGCCTTGATTTAGTGATATGCGTCAGCATGAAATATTCCCAACCCTCAACCAAATTGTTTATCTTTCGAATGTTGCCTGAGCTTTTGTGTGTAAACGCAAAGTAATTAAATGCTAAACACTTTAATAATTAACTCCCACAGGACCTCGTAAAAGTATATTTGTCTTGTACTTTGTGCTGCAACAGCAAGTTCTTCTCGAAGTCCTACACCTTCTTGGTGTGACCTTTGCTAAAAGCTATTGATGGGAGTGATAAAGCACTGCTGCAATGTAATTAAGAATTAAAACATTCAACAGCAACTCAAAAATTATTAAAAGTGCTTAGTTTTGAAATAAAACCGTTTTAAATGACATTTTACACAATAAAACCCTAAAGCTCAAATTATTATCTCCAGGATAAAATATTCGCAGTGATATTTTTAATAGAAATGGTAAACTATAATAGTTTTCAACATTTTTGAAGCAGGCGAATAATGAACAAAATAAATGAAATATTTTATAGTAGGAACGGGATTAGTTGGATACATGGATACGTTGCTTAGTATTCCTACAAAAACTTATCACAACCACCTCTTCAGTTTCGCAATTTATGACTTAATGCATTATACCTTTGCTTTATAAGGTAACTTAGGTAAGCAACTTCAAAAAGATCTAGTGTTAATAAATAATATGAAACTTTAGACCTTACTAAAATGCACTCACTGGATCTACTGAATCTGTCGAATCTGGATTATTTGAACACATGTAGTCTTATTGGGAATCTCAACTATAACCAAGCAACGAAAAAACAATAAAGTCAATAAAAAATTTCAATTATTTTAGTAAAGCAAACATCGAAAATTGTATAAATCAAAAATGTTTGTATAATCCTCTTAACGCATCCTCGCCAGTTGAGCCTACTAAAGTCTCTTTTATCTCTTTGATGATAGTTAGTACTATGCAACCTTATTTAGAGAAGAATAACAATGTATGGTGAAGGATTGCTTCAAACCATTTTCATTAACACAAAACACAAAAACGTACTTCTCAAACTCCTTCTTATTAACCCAATCGTGAAACGATTGACTCCTTAAACATTATGACTACTATTGGTCAAGAAGTTCTAAAAATTTTATTTGGGAAGTAAATTAGTTTCGAGAAAAGAACTGAGCATCTGTCTAGCATAATCAACAACAATTACTAGTGTAGCTATGGCTTAGGGAAAGAATACGAAAATATTTCTCATCTATTCTATTACTGTCCAGAACTCATTAGAAAGTATGTATCTATTTGAGGGTATATCTTTTGCAAATATCTGTTCATTATCATTAGTATAGGTATCGAAGGCATTGCCTATTTTATTTAGTCCACCTTTTAAGTTTTGGGGCTTGACAACATTAAGTATTGCTAGATGAATTTTGACATTTCTTTTGGAAGGTTAGACTTCTCCTAGCATTCAAAATCCTGCTTCTGAATATAGCAAACTGATAATGGCAAAACTGTTTCGAAAATTGGTTTAATCGAATCCAAAAATATATTGATCATGTACTTCGAAAGAAAATAAAACCATTTTCACTGATTAATTACTGAATTTTAATTGTTGAGAGCAATACTAAAAACACAGCCCTAGTATTGACGCAAAAAAATAATTACCTGATCTGATATAAATGCGCCATTCTCTAATATCTATCTTAAATGAAAGGTCGTTCCAAGTCAAAGTGAATAATTCAACCTCTTTAGTAAAATCGATACAGGCTGGAGTACCACAGTGGTCGCCGTTATCTCCACTGCTCTATAGCCTGTTCACTGCAGATATACCGAAACTCGAGCCTTCTATGCTATCGCTCTATGCTGACGACACTTGTATTGTGTACTCAGACAAAATAGCCTGCAATGTCGCCAACACCATACAGGGTCACATTGACGTGCTTGTTCAGTATTTTAAAAAGTGGAAAATAAAATTGCACGCAGAAAAGACTCGGGCAATTTTCATTGCCAGGAAGCGCCGCCAAGCACCCAGAAAATCAAAGATAGAAGAACAAGAAATAGAATGGGCCGATACTCTCAAATACCTAGGCATAACCTTTGATAACAAGCACTCCTGGAAAGCACATTTCAAGGCCAAATGAGCTCAAGCTGCCCGAATATTACACTCTCTTCACTCGCTCATCAGTAGCAAAAAGCTAAACATAAAGAATAGAGTTAGCATATTATTAGCATAATATTGCCTTAAGAAAACTGGTTAACGCCCCATGGTACGTAAGAGGAGCGGATATCCACAGAGATCTGAGATTCGATTCAGTTGAAAAATACATTAAAGATCGTGCTCTGAAACTGTTCAATATAATTGACAGTCACAATAATCCAACTCTCAGCACCCTAAAAATACAGCGAAATTTGATAAACACAGGCAGATACAAAGACATCAGATCCATCATATTATAAAGCCCCGTATTCAGTTGTTCTTAGTGTGACTTAAAACTGTTCACAGATAAAATAGAGTTAAGGTGCTGATTCACCAACTCAGACATCTGAATATCAATAAATCTTTTATCAGTACATACATCAGAGATACTGCTTATTTTATTAAAGCCTGATCTAATATATATATGTCTTTACTTAAGTTGTTGAAAATAGCTGGCATGTATTTATAACTTATTATGTCAAAATAAGTCCATTTTTGGCGCCTAAGAGAATCACTTTTTTTATGAGATTTTGTGCCACTTGCATTTATAAAGTAAGTTTATACAATACCCAGTCATACAGTTAATTACCACATAAAACTTATGTTATTGCACTTTCTTACCTAAGATTTTCTTCAGAAATTCTTGAACTTATAGATTAAACAATATACATAGATAATAGATTATTTATTTGTGCAAGATTTAAAAATGTCTAGAACATGCCGTCACAAAAGTTGTATACCTGGTTTCCGAAGACTAAAAACAATCGATCTTGCGTGCAAGATCGTATTCAAAAAGTATTCCAGAATTTTATCGAGAATATTTCAAGCTAGGGTTTCTGTATTGATTATTCATTAAAAATTTTCTTCGTTAACCTGTGTTTATACCTCGCTTGAGTTTATTTATTAAACTCTTTTTCGAAATTAGTCATGTGAAGATCATATTTTTTCCGTTTCAGTATGATGGTAACGAATCGATTTTTAGCGGTTCGTGGCTCATTAATCATGCAAATGAACATCACTAAAATTTTTAAATTACTTGACTTATCTAGTGATTTATATAGCTTTTGGAGTATTTAAGTCGATATTATTATAACTAACACTCTCTATTAATCTCATTTTCGATAGATGAGCTACAATTTAGGTATCAAATTTAAATAGGAATAACTCAAAATCTATAGAAGCACGCCATACCTACGTCTGACAAGTTGAACAAGCAGAACTAAATACATTTACATGAAACAATGATAATATGACTTTGATTATCAATTTACACGAATATTTAAGAGTCTCCCATAATCCGAATAGTCCGAATAGTGTGCAGTTTACTTATACCGAAATCCAGAAAATGTAATTAACGCCTTCTAATATTTGTTCCAGTAGTCATATGGATACTCTCATTTCGGCAGTGTTTAAATACTTTACATGTTGTGAACTAGTACTTTCCGTTGTCCGCTTATCTCTTTTTCACTTTGATGTGCTAAATACCCTTAACGAATTATTACACAATGCCACGTAATTAATTTGAAAGTGTGCAACATGTGTCGCAATAACTTCAAGGGGGAAGTCTTTTAGGGCGGAATGCCCTTTGGCGAACTGTACTTAAACGTACTTGTATATTAGGAATTCTCTGAAAAAAAACGAAAAATATTAAATTCTACTATTGGCACTAAATTTATTTTAACGTTAAAAAACACTTCTGGAGGCTGCACTTGCGGCTATTGCGGAACCGTGAAAATGTGTTGCAGCGGCAACGGCTTAATATCCGGCAACTGAGCGATTTCAGTTTATTGTTTTCTTTGTTCCCTTCAGCTTTTGTTTTTTCATAAGCTTATACTCTTTTTTTGGTAGTGAATCTGTCTGCAGCAATTCAAGGGGATACTTTTCCAATATCGCAGCGGAATGCAGTTCCACAGAACTAAATTGAAGTCCTCACATCAAATTTAGTGCACTGTTCTTTGTAGTTCCTAAATCAAAATATTTGCGCAGATATCAAATGAAATGAAAAATCAACAAAAATTTTACTGGTTCGAGGAGATTGTGAAGTATCCCCGAAAAATTATCTACGTGTGTACTAAATTGGTTCAAATGTGTTTTGTGCGGCAAAGAACATACGCAAACGGATGGAAAATGGTCAGGATGGATAGTTTACTTTAAAGGAATTAGGAAAAGTACAGGGAATCATTGCGAAAAATTTAAGTTCGAATGTGTTTTGGAAAAGGGGGAATAATAAAATCGTAATTGCTTCGAAAATCTAAAAATTGAAGAAAATAAATTTAAAGATATTCAGAAGGTTTAGGAAATCAATTTCATTTTTATATATTATATATATGATAATATATTTGTAGATTCTTCATCAAATTCGTACACTTATTTTTATTTAATACTAATAATAATTTTGACTATACCTTTATGCGAAATATATGCTGCAAAACAATGATTCATAGATTATTAGTAACAATACTCTACAACTGAAAGTTATAAAGAGAGCATATATTACATACTTAAAAAGTCCATGCTGCGATTACATAAATTCCCAATCAAATAAATTTTTATATATAATGATAGACTGCGAATGAAGTTGACAAGAATTAACTCAATTTTTTTGAGAGTGGAAAACTATACTGCATTAAACTTTTCATCTCTCTACAACTCTCTCTCTGTATTTTTATGTCCTATAGGAATACACTAAAGCACTTCCTACTTAAGAACTGTGATGAGCAAAGGGTGAAGTAAAATAATTTTTAAAAAAATGTTTGTTATTTTTTTTCGCTATGTCATTATATGGAAGGTTAAGTCTAAATCTAGAAGGTTAAGTCGCGAACCTAAGGGCTGGGAATCCGCGAGCCTCTGGGAGCGAGTACACAAGGCAAAGTTTCCAACTTGAATCGTCCACAATTCAAGTTGTCGTACAGCCCTTACGTGGCACCCCTAACTAATAGCGCATACAACGAGTCCTATTGCCAGGACTTTAAATTTGGATTGTGCATAAGAATTAACAACCTCTGATATGTTGGATAAAGTCATAATCTAGTTGGTGATAGAAAGTAGTAGGATTAGTAAATATCTCAAATGGACGCGAGTTTTCAAAAATATTTACTTGTAAATAAGTTGTCAGCATGTAAAGCGGCGGGTTTACGTTTACCCATAATTTGTCAGAAACATTTCTCTTTCATTACATTTAAATATTTAATATATTGTGCTTTTATCACATCTACAGTAAATTAAATAAAATCCTAAGTACCTCAACTAATATGTAGTGAACACAAATACATATTACTTATTAATTAAAGAAACGTACTACTTCTACTTCACATACATCTTTTAGGGATGCTAACAGGGGGGTCACGGCATCTCATAATTTTATAGAATTCAAATCTATTCTCCGGTCTGTTTGGATGTTAAACATTAAAAATAACCTCAACTATGTATTTTGAATAGTGCAATTGTTGGTTTCAAATATTTAAAAAAAGTATTAACATTTACAATTCTCATATAGTTTATTACAAAACACCAATATAAAATATTGGTATTGATTAGAAATCGGCAGCTGCTGTATTGATTGGTTGCCATATTATATAAAATATGGTAATGATTTTAAAAATTTTAATATAAAATATAAGTATTGATAAAGAAATCGTCAGTTGGTGTACTAATTCCACTTGATAGCTATATTATATGAAAACAAGACTCAACTTTTTATGAGGAAGAAAGTCTAGACTACGTACAAGAAAAAAATTTAAATTATAAATGTCATGGTCAAGCCCATTTGGACGAATTTTGTGCGATTCCAGAACACAGTCACAAAATCGATATTCAGTCACAAAATCGAATATTTCAGTTGAAGACTTTTAGAAATATTATCAACGCTCCGTGGTTCGTAACAAGCAAATCTATTTTTTAATTAATTCAGTAAACATCTGTTTTCTATTTCTCTTTTTTTAAATAATGTAAATTTTCTCAAAGCAGACTTTCTTGCTATTCTGTGTAAATTGTGAGTCTTAAAATATAACTTATTCTGTGTAAATCACCAAACTATATTTGCATTTTTTTGTACTCATATACCAGTAGCAGTCTGTCTTAGAAGTAGACGTAATCTATTTTAAATCGTCCTTGTCCGAACCACAAACCAATAGACTATTTAATAAAACGAGCAGTATTAATTCCTATATATGTAATATCTGAAGCGAGCGAGTTCAAGAAGAGGAATCTTAGAGTTTTCTGACAAGTACTGAGCAGCATCATAGCAGTTAAGTGACACTTTCCTCTTCCCACTCTAAGCAAAAGCTATATACAATAAAATAAATAAAATATCGTGAAAAAAGAACTCTGGCTCTTATTTAAGGGTTACAACGTAGGCACGGTTGCCACTTATAGTACTTTAGTACCAAAATTGGTACTTTTTTTTTTTTCGTTTGGTACTCATGTTCAAAAAATGGTACATTTTTGACGACCCAACTTTATTGTGGATATTTCCAATTAATTTTTTTTATAAATGCGACTTTGCACTATTTTATATTTTGTTAATTTATAACAGAAATGGTACCTTTTTAAACCAATTTTGGTAGAGAAAAAAATTTCCAAGTGGCAACCGTGAACGTAGGATTGGTATAAGAGAATAAATAATAGATTTGTGATATTTGCGTAATATATATGGATTCCAATTAAAAATTTATAATATCTATTATTGAGAATTATAAATATTAACGTATCTAGATAAGTATTTATGAAGAGTAAATAAAAACTAAAGTCTTTGGAAATTGTCAAGAAGTAAACCAATCTTTGATTCTCCAAAAATTTTTAAAATATTTTTGAAGGTAACTTTCTACTGAACAAATATAGAATTCCAAATATTGACACCGATGTGTCGAAATACTTTTCAACACAGCTTTAATAGTTTTGGGTTTGAAACCTTCTACAGCATATATAGATTATTGATCACTGTATGAAACTTTCGTTTTCTTCATTCTCCACAAAAAAAAGAGCAAACATTATTCGCTTTTGTACTCTACAAAAGTTGGAAATCTAGCAACGTTTGACTTCTTAGGAAATATTATCACATCTTATTGAGATTTAAATGGTTCGACTGGCGGTATTTGTAGAAGTGGGAAAATAAACTTAAAACAAAAATTAAGATGTAATATTATAAAATATGATATAAAACCGGAGTGGAACTCTATTTTTTATAATGTAGAAATTATATTGCATTTTTTTTACCCATTTCATAACAATAATAAAATCAAAGAACAGGATGCATGGATGGTGTGAAATTAAATATATGCTAGTAGAGATTTAATATACTAATATTTGAATCTACTGAACAAATACCTATAAGATCACTTAATCGTCTTTTAGTCTCGCTATTTGCTTTTTAAATGGACTCAAATTCTAGACTTATTCGTCTAGAAAATAATCTGTCATCTTTATGATTTCTGTAACACACAGAAACTTCTTCATTTACTTCAACATAACAATTATCATAAGAGTTTTATGAACTGATTGTGATTTTTTGCTCTAATGCTTCTTTCGAAAAAACTGTTTTATTTATTGTCTTCGGTCGAATTCAATTGATATGGACTTTTTTAGCCGCGTTGACGGTATAATATCATAAGTTAGTGGTAAATAAAATCAGAAATACATAATTTAAACATATTAAGATTAGATTGAAGCGACACCTTCGTACACCAAAACTCATTTGAGCACAAATAATTTAAGAACATAATTATTATGTAGCATACTTTAATGTCTGACAAACTAAGCGTATTAACATTTTTGAGAGTAGCGTACAGCAAAAACAGTTCCCAAGTAGAAATTACATCGAAATTCGCGTCAAAGCAGACAAGTGTAACAAGGCTTATCAAGTTCAGTGGAAAATTGCCGTCTACATCGGTTGCGAATCAAATTGAGCATTGCAAATGAACTCAAGCTATATTCGACAAAAACCAAGAAAATATAAAAACATTTAGCAAAATAGCAAACAAACTTCAATTATAAATTATTTCATAACAGCACACGGTCATAAACTTCCAATTACGGCATAACATCGGAGTAATTTGTACAACAAAGTGATCGCTTTAATTAACTCCACTTGAGGCTTCAAATCGGATCATGGCAAATAAAAATGTGCGAATGACAGAGCCACTTTCATTAAGGCAATGAGGCGGTGAGGCGGTGAGGCAGTTTCTATAAATCTATTGAGTTTTGCCAATTCGTTGACTTCTTCTTCTCTTTCTTTATTAAGCCCTGGTTTTGTGGTCTTGAATTAGTTATGGGTTCAGTATTATGGCGCTATTTCATAAATTTAATGGAGTGATTAAACAGTTTAAATGCCTTGAATTTGTACTTTTTTCAATGTTGACAATTAAATAATCACTCTACTTTTTTAACTTCTCAATGTGAACAGCTGATTTGATTAGTGAAAAATTGTGAACTCTAATTAAATGTTAGAAAATTCTTGTCAATAATAATGGAAAATTATTATTAGATACTTCAAGCAGAAAGTTAGGTGGAAGTCTGTGAGTTTTAAAAAAACATAAGTGTAAAAATAAAATTAGAATGATTTCTGTAGTGTCAGGTTTGCTCTGAAAATTGGCCATTGACCAAAGTCAACGGAACTTTAATACAATACAGAGTTTGTATCTGTTTTGCTTTTTCAGTTTTCAGTTTTTCAGTTTATCTTTTATAAAACTATTAGGAATATGAGTTTGTGCTATTTTTGTAACATCAAACGAAATCCAATTCAATGCTCTGTCATTATTAACAGTATCATCAGCGTTATTAATATTATCACCGAGTATATATAAAGCAAATCTTCATCAAAAACATCTTCGTTATCTCAACACATACGTATGAACACATCCGATGTGAGGAGATCCACGATAGCAGGCATTAGAAAATGCTTGATGCATCTCATAAACATGGGTTTTGTTTTTTTTTTGTTTAAGGGGGTCGTAGTCATGGGGCTATTATAATATGTCACTAACCAGCTTTTATTACGAATTATAAAATGAAATTACATGTTGTGATGAAATTTGCCTATTTGCCTTCAAAAGTTATTTCGCTATCTGCAAGCGAAAAATTCGTCAACTGTTTTTCGTTTGTTGGTCTCGTTTACATGAGCTTACATTCATGATTACTACGCTTCCTAAGAGCGTTCCAAAACTTAATTGCTTTTATAAAACATTACGTCGCTGTCGAAAAGAAGTCATTTTTTGACAACACAGTTGTTCTCTATTATATAAAAATATGACCGCTTATTTAACCAAGGTAAACATATATCAGGTATAAAAAGTATATATATCAAATAAAAAGTGAATCAATATTAAATAACACCGTTCATATGTTTGGAATGATATTTCAAGTCTATTCTGTAAATACTGCAGAGCTATACAGTTATTATGAAATTGCTTATACTTCTGATATAAAATAACTGAAAAATATTGGGAGTCAAGAACAGAAAAAGTATTTCATGTCCCTCTAATTTACTAATTAACTTTTTGAAACTTTAATTTCTTAATTTGTTTGTGTCACTTTGAACTAACAAAGACCTTTGCAGATAATACTACATTACGTAGAACTATGTTCTATTAGTAACCTACCTACAAAGACTTTTTTAATAGTACCAATCTCTCATGACCAGGATACCAGAAAATAAATATAACCTATTAACAATAAACAATTTGTTAAATAATTCAAAAGATGTCACCCCTAATAAACTGCGATTCTGAAACGCACTGTTTGGTGTTTTTATGTTTGCTACTGTTTGCTGTGTAACATCAGAAATTCAAGGGAATCCCTAAAAAGGTAAACAACCGCATTTCTACGTACAAACATTGACTTTTCTTAAATTCTAAAATACAGTCGTCCCATTGCTCTTCCACACATGCACTTTATGGTAATAAAAATCTATCTGTACACGGTGTGTTTGGTGTGCGATTCCAACATGTGTTTGCAACCTTTACGGATTTAATGGCAACACTAATAATTTAGTCCAATATATTTCGTTATCTCTAAAGGCTTTTCATAGAATTTTAGCTCGTGAATGTGTGTGTTCCCGAGGGAAATCACTTCATACAACACACACAGATCATAACCGCTCAAACCGTCTGTCCTTCCATTGGGCTGGCCGGTGAACAGAGTTGTCACAAAAAGGGATACTTTTTTAAAATTATAATCACATTTTTTTTCAATTTCATTTGGATTGAGTTTAGATTGTAGATACGAGTTGATAAAAATTGGAAAACTCAATTAACACTAAATTGTATTTCAAACCAAGTATAATATAGAAAAAGGGAAAAGAGGAAAAAATAGTTTTAGTTAGTAACTGATTTAATTATTTTCTTATCTGAATGTCCAAAAGTCTCAAAGATGGTCAGTGTAACTTCTATTCTTGTAAAACACTACTTTGCGGAATATCTTTTTCCTGATAATTTTTCTGAATACCAGAATTTTTCTTGATAGTACACATTGCATAAACTCAGCCATTATGTATCCAATACTCACTTTTGATATTGCCGTTTGGTAGCTAGCTCTACACAAAAGTAATAACAAAAAGTCAAGGGTTTACTCAAACAATCTTGGGAACACTTTACATAAATACTGCAAGCTTACTCTTTGTTCATTCCTCCAATTAGAGATGTTGCGATATTATTAATTTTATCACATTTTCTTTTTTAGACAGATCACAAAGCTTTTGATTTCTTTTTTTTCTGTAGTCGTCATTTACATTTATGTATAGACCATATACTTCCCGTAGTATTTCTCTTTCAAGCACAAATATTAGATCTCTTATTGTTAGAGTTAACATTTGATTTGCATATGAGAGAACAAAATGTATTACGATTTCATTAACAGTGCACTTATAGTCCAATTACAATAATCCCGATGCGAAACTCCATTTATGTGCGTTGAAAATTTTATTGAAATGGATGAGTCTATATTGTATACAATCAGTTGAATCACATCAGCTATATTATTCAATTCTGTACACCTGAGCTTTATTGTGAAACTAGTTGATGCATAACTTAGTTTCTAATTTAGATTTATATAGAAACTGAAAAAATTCGTTACTAGCACGACACTCTAGTTAATTTATAATTGTTTCGGTTTTAGAAGTGTGGTTAGACGTTACTCTTTAGTAGTACACATTTGAGTTAGCTGACGGATTATCGTTGAGTATAATACCACCTTATGTAGATCTATCTCTATATGTTAAAATAGAATGTCATCTCTGTTATATGAACACATTTTTTTCTTAGTTCTCCGATTAGCAGCTAAGTTAGGAAATGGATACTAGGCTTGGACTTCCTATTTCCGTCTGGTATTAGTATAACTTTCAAGAGACATATTGTTGCTTTCAATCAAAGGTTGGTTTAGAGTTTGTTTTTAGCACAGACGATCTACAATTCTTACATTGTTCCGCAACATCATCATCTACATATAATAATATTGAAATATGAGTTCGATTCGAAACCGTTGAGGTGTGATCGATATGATCTTTAATTGTATTTTTTCTTGGCAGAACTATAGTATTATAATAATTATTTTATGATATATTATATAGTGATTATAACAGCTTAAAAGAAGTACAAATAATTAAAAATTTTGTTTTCCAAAGACGAGACCTATATTTTCTATAACGACATATGCAAGGTGATGTTTTAAGAAAAGTCAAAGAAAAGTCAAACTTTTTCGCAAATAACTCGAAAATGGCACATAAGAAAAAAAATTGTTGTGATGTTCGCATTGTACACAAAATTTCCCTATAGAAAATATAGATCTCGTGTTTGAAAATTTTTGGCTGTAAACAGTGAGGTTTATAGAGGTTTATTTATTGAGAACCTTTATTTTGCCTATAGTGTCTGTTCTGTTCTCATTTGATTTAGGCCGTGTGCGATTTCGAGTAAATTGATGGTGAATTGTGGAAAATAGTAAATTATGTCGGTCGGCATGGTAGCGAATGTTGGTATTTACCAGAATTTCGAATAGGGTACATTAGATAAAAATTAGGTAAATTAGGTGTTACCTTTGTAAAAATTTTATAAAGTGTTTAATAAATAAATAAATGAATTTGAAAACTTTTAATAAAAAATAATAAATAAGTGCAATAAAGAAATAAATAAATAATTACATAAGTGTAGTGCGAAAAATCTCTAGGAAATTTCAATTTACTTTACCTCAATTTACTCGAACTCGCACACGGCCATAATATGTAATTTTAAGATTAGCAAGAGAACTCATTACGTTATATATCACTATATAGCACTATATATGTTGAAATCAACTTTGCGTCAAACTGAGTTAACTAATAAAAATTTCCCTTACCTATTGCTTATTTTTAAGGAAATAAGGAAATTAGGAAAATAATGTAATTCTTTAAAAATTCCCATGACGTACCCTTTCTGAAACAAATGCGGTTACACCACTGCTTCTTTGTGTGTTTGAGCATTGCTTTCGACATGTTCGTTACAAGCATGTTCGTTGCGCGATTGGGCGATTAGGCGATTGGTCGTGTGCACAAAGAAAGCATAAAAACAAACTTTCCGCTTGTTTTTGTTGTTCTTCCGACAGTTTTTCTGTTTGTTTTGTCACCGTTCTGAAGCTGCTACTGTTACTCGAGTGCAGGGAAGACCGGTTGGCAGCGTGATACTTGCAGTTCGGTTGCCTCTGCGTTGGCAATGTTTTGGTTTTTTATGCTTTGTGGTGCTTTTTGTTATTTATGCGATGCCCGTTTTTTATTTATTCTCCTTGCCGTTTGGCCTTTGTTTGCTGCGCACAGTTCGCTTTCATACAGGAAAGTCGTTGCCGGTAAAACTTGTTTATTGTTTGCCAGCAACATACGCGCAAGTTATTTCTGTTGCTGTTTGATACGTCGCTCAGTTGATTTACGGACGTTGAACGCATCGAATGTGTTTCGCGACGGGGTAGTCGTAAAAGTTTCAGAAATGCGTGCAACATTACGAAGTCTACTGGGTTTGATGTGCAGAATATGAGCGGGAAATATTTTTTGATGTTTTTGTGGTGAATCGTAAAATTTTGCAGTTTGACACTTTGCAAACTCGTTAAATAGTTTATAAAAAAAAAAAAAATTTTAAAAAAATTAAAAAATATCTGCCATTTAATGGCTTAATCAGAGCTTGCTACAATGTGACATGAAAAGTAATCAACGGTTTCCAAACGTGATATTTTTAATTGCTATTGCACGCCAAGTAATTATTAGCAATTATGAGTTGCAAATAAATTGTTGTTAAACGAAATTGAGTGCTAAAATTACCATTAAAAAGTGTTAATAATATTAATAATACGCCAGTACCGCAAAAAGATTTAAAAAAATTATTCTATTTTCTGTCACAAGGCAAATGCTTTTTACGGCTATGCAAAAAGGTGGTTATTTTTGTAATTAATTCTCTCGGATTTATTTAGGCTGGACTTAATTATTTGCATAGTTTTAGGCACATAAATTAAAGTCATAAATATATATAATTATTTACATAAACAAACATTTTAAATATGACTATCATAAGACAAATATTATCTTAGAATATAGTTATATTCTGAACAGACCTATGAAGTATTAATTCATAAAAAATATTATTATTATGAATAGGCTGTGCATGTACTGCGACCTGAAAGATCTGTTGTGCAGCCTTTCGCCCAACAAGTCCAAATCCAAAGGCTTGAAGAATTTTGTCACAATTTTGGGCCATATTTTAACTAGGCTGAAGATTCCACTGCCTAGATAATTAAGTCTCCGTTTTACCACGGCTGGGCAGACGCATAGAACGTGTTCTGCTGTTTCCTATTGCTCTTGACAGAGTCGACAGAAATCATATTCTGCTAGATCATAAAATATAATTGGTCCTATGAGTTATTAATTCTTCAAAATAAGTATTTATTTTTTATTTTCTCTAACCTATTGTCAATTTTCTCTCCATATAGCCGTATAGAAAATTTTAATTTATTTCTTGTTTTTAAAATACAATCAAACTTCTATAACTCGAAGTGCCATACCTCGAATTTTCTTTAACTCGAACTAAATAGAGTGCAACGGGGTTTAGAGAGCAACAAAAAAATTTTGATTAACTCGAGATCTTCATTAGTCGAACCCATGGTACTTTGAGTTTGGAAATTTGATTGTATTTGACATTGAAGATATCTACCACGACACTTACCACAAAAATTTTTATATCCTATATTTTATATTCTAATTTTAAACTCTCGGTATCAACCGAGTGTAAAAATAGGATCTGAGTAAACAGTATAATAAGAACTTAATTTGTTGTTAATAATTTCTCATTTATATATGTATATAAGTTTGTATTTTAAATATACATTGCATTTTAAGTTTGTATTGCATTTTATTTTAAGTCTGTATTTTATATAGAGATATTTTATAGACTATTCACATGGCCCGAATAATTTTTTATTAAATATTTTATAAAGATTTTGTTGTTACTGTTACTGCTGCATATGTTGTCTTGAAGCTAGTTTACCAAAGTCGGTTTTAACAAGAATAATTTTGTAGTGTGCACTATTCCCTAAAATCACTTTGTCCTGTAATATTGTGCGTTTGCTTCTTCGGATGTTATTTTGAAACTGTCAACTGGCAAAATAATCCAATCTTGATACTAATATCGGGCTTAACATTTACGGTGTGAAAGGTTATCATTGTGTAATAATCTATAAACATGTTCTTTTTTGTTAATGTCCTATGTAAAAAACTGAATATTTTTCAAATTAATTTAATTTTTATATCTAGTACTGAGTTTTTACTTCACAATTATCGAATCTTAAAATGCGATGTTTACACAATCAAAATCAACTCTTAGCATTACGACAATTTAGTAAGCGATTAACGAAACGAAAAAAAAGTACCAAATATCACAATTAATTCTTTGACTTTAATTATTTGGAATAGAGCTTAACTATCAAGAAATATTGATTGAATTCTACTAATATTACATCTATCTTACGAGGTAAAATTGTTTAGACCAAACTATTTCAAAATTTCAACTTTTTTAAACACATCATTTATGGAACATCATCATTTATATATCATTTGGATATCAATTAAACATCATTTTTATTTATAACTAGTACCAGTAGTTGGGTACAAATTTATATTTTATTTGTCATTTAAGCCTTGCTTAGACGAGGCCAATGTATAACGAGTCTTTTTATTTCACTTCAGTATTGCTTTAGAATAATAGTGAAGTCGGTAGACTATTAGTTTATAATCAAGTAAAAGACTTTTTTTACCAGCCTCTTTCAGACCCTAGCTTCCTGTAGATTCTCTTCTGAAACTTTCTTTGCTTATAAGCATGGAACACTTTTTGCACTTATTTACGATCAGCTCTATATTGTTCATTAAATATGATGAAACATATAGAAAATAAAGTACTTTTCTTGATAAACGAGTTTTCTTTGAGTCCATTTTCAATATTATCTGGAATAGAAAATATCAAAAACAAAGTCCATTCGAAAAAAAATTGTTTTTTTTTCGAATTTGTTTAATACATCAACAGTTAGCATTCAAATAGCTATAGTCATACACCAATTCATCGTCCATCAAGTATGATCAAGTTTTATGATTTATCTATTAATATACCACCATAAAGATACAAGGGGTGCAATTCGGAAACTAATTCACAAAATAAGTTTTAAACCATCTAAGCACCTTTAAATTTAAAATCAAGCTAAGATTCCAAAAATGAGAACTGGGGCTCCCTGATATGTCAGAAATGAAAACATAAATTTCAAATTGGCAGAAACATATCAAATCAATAGAAACATAAACAAATCTTGAAAATTACGTAAATCCACTAACTAGACCTTTTGCTAATATGACAAATTCCTCTAGACTGAAATGGAATTGTGGACCTGCCATTCTGCCTTACTAAAGTTCATCCTGATTAATTTAATTTAGGCGCCGTGATAACTGATATAAATTAGCCCTGGCTACTTATTCAGAGGCCCCTTAAAATAGTTTAGGAATTATTATGTAATTCATTATAGTATATTTTAATTCAAATAATTTGAAAAGTAATGTTATTAGTATTTAAGATTGTAAAACTTAATGGTAGGCTTTAATTAAAAGCGATTCAATAAAGACCTATTGTTAATAACAAAAAAAAAAAAAATATGTGTAGAAGATATTTAATGGACTTGGAAGTAGTATAGACTCCTCAATTATATGAAAAATCCACTTTTGATATACTGAGTAGTATAGAGTCCTCAATTATATGAAAAATCCACTTTTGATATACTATATAAACAGTTTTTTTTACTTAAGATTACGAAAAGCTTATCCTTTAATATTCTGCGTCTCATTTGTTATTGAAAATCCAACCTCTTCCAATAAATAATTTTCTATTCTTACACCATTTCGTAAGTCTATAAAATACTATCGGAGTAAGAAGATTTTGTAGAACTATTTCTTTGACAAGTGGAAGTTTTATCCAAGACTTCATCTATTCTTCAGTAATAATGCTCATTTTTCGGAAAATGGCAACTTGCGAAATAAAATTTCTAAGTAATTATCGAAGACCATTGCATTCAGTTATTATATTACTGTACTCCATTTGGTTATATCATAGGTCGGTATTTTATCAAAATGACAATGGCAAGGTATAAATCATAAATTCTCTTCGCTATAGCTAAATGATTACTAATTCTATTTTTTTTTGTGTGAATTTGTAGATATGTATATGGAAGATATATGGTGTTACCAAAACGGTTCCATAAGCAACATAACACATTTGTATTTTAGTTTTGTTTTGAACAAAATTTCTTAAATCTGCAATTTTACACTTTAGTGATGAAGATCATGCAATTTGTCATCATTAATCTTTTTATTTAGGGGGCTACGCAAAGGATCATGTTGATACAAGCACGACGCTGGACTAATTTTCGGCTAATTGAGAGGTTATGACGAATATCCTTCAAGTTGTAGATAATTTGTTGTCAGTTTTGTGCTGACAAGCCATCAGATATTGCCTCAAGAATGTCCACTACATTAAGATGTCCCATAGAGAACCTTTTTATCAAGTTGTGCTTTATACCTAACCTCAGAGTACAAACAATTAAAATTTTCTGGAAACCTTTATCATAATTATGTTTCACTTACGTATGCTTTTAGAATCACAAATTAGAATTACACCCTGTATAACAATAGTTATTTTAGTTACAGGATAATAAATCAGTTTTTAATATATTGTATGTATATCATGTATTCTGGAATGTGGGCGCAAATTCTTAGAGAAAAAAAAATCATCCCAGACCGTAATTAGTGGATAGTAAATGTAACAAAAAATTAACAATCCAATGGTTTGCACTGCCTTTGGCTTAATAATATTCGTTAAAACAAAACTCCCGGTTATGGCAACAGACAAACACGGTAAAGATAAGCTTTAATTTATGACCACAAAACGAAGTGCAAATGAGTATCGAAGAGAGAAGTTGGGGGACTGTGAGATGTAAATAAACGCAAATGTGTGAAATTACGGTTTCACCTACCAAAACTAATGGGAAAGTGTAGTCTTTGCTTGGATTTTGATAAGAGAAGTGGACACACCGTTAGAGTTAAAGAACGATGAGTACGAGGTGTTTAAGCTTTACATGGTCATTGTTGGTTGGTTGGTTGGTTGGTTGGTTGGTTGGTTGGTTTGGTATCCACAACTCCCCATCACATATGGAGTATGTAGTAAGTGTAATTGTAAAATTTAATCTATATTGTTGTCAGGTTCAGAAATACCAACAACTGACAAGATATCTACGCCGATATTACGCATTTAAACAATGACGCGTGTCTCTAATTAATCACTTTGTGCTACTAGAAGTGTTATGCCTAAACGCGTAACGCCATGGGTACTGTGGTATTGCAACGCGTCTATACTGCTATGCCATAATGTCCTTGTTGAGTTACAAACTGCTTCGCTTATCTGCAATTTTGTAAGTTTTCGCACTTGCGTTCCTCAAGTGCTCTGCTTCATGTTTTTGCAGTGTACTTTGAAGCAGCAAATAGCATGATTTTACCAATTTGGAGTTTATGAAAGTAGGAAAACTTTCCTATTCAAGAGTCACTTGAGCAAGGATTTCATTTCTGCTTAGTGCACGCGCCTTAAGTTTGTCAAAGTTATTGATTTCCACTTGTCGGTTTTAGTTGTTAGCATACTTGCTCGGCTCGTCATGCTCAAATATAAATACAGACAGTTTTCGTTAAATTCTGAAGGGTTGATTGTCTCTATAAGTACTTCCTAAAGGATTAGCAATTTCTGTTAATTTATAGCAACTCCCAAGGCAAGGAATATCAGCCACACCAAAAACCATTAGAAGAACTCTTCCCCCCTTTAATGGGCATCAAAAGTTGAGATGTTTGTGAAGAGGTTCTTTTGTTTTTATTTTTCGTTTTTTTTGCATCAATGCTTCGTCTTTGCTTTTTGACATTTCTGGCTTATGCTTTCAATGTAAGCTGTCAAATGATTTGTCAGCAAAACAGTAGCTGTCAAATTGGTATTTCTGTTGCGATAAATCTGATTTCCATATATGCAGTTGATAATGTATGCAGACGTCAGTGAACCCACGGTGTGGTCATTTATTTAGTTATAATACATTGGGAGGGGAGCATTATTTTGACTTAAGTCTGTTAGGTGCAGTAAACTGGATTGAAGTGCAGTTTCATTGCAATAAGAGTGCGATGCTGTGTTGTTGTGTTCTGCAAAAACGGCTTAAAGGATAAAATTTAAATTTGAATAACTTTATGGCTCACTTGAACCGGTGCACAACAAACTCAGTTTAACTAATTGTTTTCTTCGTTTGAATTTTAAATATCTGCAATCGAGTTACAAGCTCTGTTTGAGAAACATGACCGAGAAGTATGGCATTGTAGTCAAAAAAGTATTTCAATCTGTGTAAAGTTTGGAGTATTATTCCATTATAATAATAAAAACAAGTTAAAATTTATAAATAATCAATATAAGCATGACAGAAAAAAAATTGGAATATAAATTGAATGAATTCATAATGAATTGAAGTCAATGCATTTTCATAAGTCGTCTGAGCACATTTAAAACGAAGGAGTAGTAGCATCCTGTATTTTGTTAAATATTCAGAATTTACTCATTCTCGAGCATTAATCAAATCAATCCAAATATTTGATACTATGACAATTGCATGAAGTCATCTTTTGGAATATCACTTTATGATTTCAAACCACATTCTTTAGCAACAGTCAAATTCAATCCAATTATTTAACTGCATAAAACTGACTGACTGAACTAAATCGTCTATTGAAAGTTCTCTTTGTGACTTCAAACTGCTTGCTCTAGCATCAATCAAATTAATCCATATACTCGACGCTATGCATTCTCTTCCATCGAGAGTTTTCTTTCTAATTTCAACCACAATCTGGAAATCTGATGTTGAATTGTTTTATAAAGTGTTTTATTGTTTGTTTTAGAATAATTTCATTTATATATTATAACTTTTAAAACGAAAAAAATTAATCCATTTCGTTAAATATAGATTATTTAGCAGACTTTTCGTATTTATCAACAAACAATTCAAGAAACTGTCAATAAAGTACCTCTCTAAAAGCCTGGTGCCTCTGGAAGCCAAACTGGGCAAACACAGACATAATGACTAGTTACTTATTTTTTCTGTAAGAAAAATACCCGGGAAACCGTCTTATTATCTACCTCAAAAATACTCACCCCTCTTTTAGCATGAAAGCATTATTGTAGCGGCGATATTGCAACAATAGTTTTAATTACCATTAATTAATTTAATCACAATTAGCTTTAATTATTATTTGCTTGTCAATGTTTTTGATTACAACAGCTCTAACAGCTAAAACATAGTATAAATAGCATTTTAGACTCCTTCCCTAAGGAGCCTTAAGGTTATTGTGTGAAGAATATTTAAACGACAGCTGTAAATAGTAATCGAATGAATATAGTCATTTATTCACATTTTCATAGTAACTAATAACGTTTATAAAACCATTACCAGACACAAAAACCCAAACAATATAAGAATATGAATCGATTTCTCTCGATGAGATATGTGGTATACGACCACCGAATAGAAGATCTGTGCTTAAAGAGGGATGAGAGAAAAGAGGGATTATTTGAGGGATGAGTATAATCTTAAGGCTGGAAGAAAGTGCTTATATGGCGACAACTATAAAGTAAATTAAATGCTTACAAATGTTTAATATTCAATAGTCTATAAATAAATTAATTGACTAATGCTGTTTTATAGCAAAAACTTTGCAATATCTACGTATTGTGTATTTATTACATCATTGTTTATGTGAAAATTAATAATATCATTTAATCATTTAATTTCAATTCAAATCTTTGGGTTTAATTTTATAATTAAGTTTTCTTGAGATTTGTGCAAGAGACCATCTGTGTCTCAAAACATAGTGATCAGCACATAAAAATAATGATACATGGCTAGATTTGAACTAACTAAAACTAATATGAAGATTGAATTTCTAAAATACTTGCACTTAAAAAATTTTATATACGGGTATTAAATATCTTTATCGTAATATATATATTCATTAGACTAAAATCTAAAGTAAAAATAGTGCGTTTTTAGTGAAGAAAAAAATACAAATAAATTAGTAAAGTGAATAAAAAATTCACTTTGGTTATATATGATCATGTGATATATATATTCATATATTTTTTTAATTTTTAAAAATAATGTCTAATAACATATTATTCTTTATACAATTTATATACCGCAAAATTGCAGTTGTTAAACATAAAACAAAGCTTGGATAGAACAAAGTAATATCTTTAATGATTAACTGCGGGGTGTCATAAGATACGCTATCAAATAATAGTATCTGCTTTCATTATTAACGTTTTATTTTCCCACCCCAATAAAATATATTTCGTTTTCAATTACCTCATATGCTATCTATTAGCAACAAATTTTGATTAAACCTTTTTTCACTGGTACTAATAATAATTCACACCCACATATAATATAAAGCATATAACCCCTATGTCGCAACAAAAACTTAATACTGGATTTGTACTTTATGCAGTTCCTGAAATAAAGGAATATAACTCAACAAAAAAAAATCAATCACAATGAAATTGCCACCCTTCAGAAAATTGATATCAAACGAAATGTCAATCGCAAACTGTCAAAACACCAACAATAAGCGGAGTTCTAGTTACTTTTGGTAGGCCGTTTATTTTTTTCCGAAAGGTCTGCTCTTTTGATTTGCTTGTTACTCTTCACATTACATGTAGACAGAGTCTTGAAAATTAAAAAAAAAATAAAAATAATGATTTCAAATGTCAATAATCCAATAATTTTATGAAGTAGACGCGATTTATAAAAATTAATGGGCGCACACAGGGTCTACATAATTTGAGGTACTGGATTATAAACATTGTGCGTTATTGCTTTCCAATCAATTTCAAATTTTAAACTTATTTATTACTGTGTAAGATGAAATGAAAGACAGTGATAAAAGGGAGAGTGCATAAGTTAAAAAGAAAGTCAAATTCTTTTCGCTAGTTTCTCTCAATGTCTGTTTTGAACTAATGTTATCATACGAGTATTTTCTATTAGCTCCCTCTTTAGATCCTTAACCTTTCTATGCAAAAGTCAATTTCAGGTTTAGGCACTCACTGTTTATTCAACTATTTGAACTGTAGCACACTTATATTTAAGTATAATATAGTATTATTATTATTAATAATCCATTTATATAAATATAAGTCTCAAAAGCCAGTAGCTAGTATCTAACTTTAGGGTGAAAAGAATTTGCTGTTTTTATAAAAAATTCCAGAAAAGAATAAAAATATTTATCCTATTAAACAATCACGATGCAATACTAATGAATTTATATATAATATTAGTATCACACGATTCACATCGGGGGAGTGGATCGGCATTTTCTAGTGCTTAATATACTAAAGTCCTTTTTCCTCACTTTAGCTCTGTGACTAATATATGATTTTCTTATATCGTTGCTTACTAAAAGAGAACTACCTAAACTTACTACAAACTGCGTCTATATCTACAAATTAATACCATTAATTAAAATCCAAAATTAAACAAATTAATTTCTTCAAACAAAGAAATTAATTTCTTGCAAAGCCTATTTCCCAAAATTGCTATTATCTTTTTAATTTCTATTTCCATTATTTCTACTATAATATCCGCCATTATGATACATGATCATATTATACTATTTCTAATTACAAGAGCACAACCGTAACTAAATATACGACTTCTCCAATTAAACGAAAGATTTCTTCCACACTCCACTAATTATATCGATGAATATATTGAACAAGGAACTGTTAAAATCAAAATCAAAAATCATTTTTTTAAAATGATTTTTTTTAAACTATTAAATCCATTTGTCTCCTGGTGCTTTTCATTACTAAATACTTCCTTAAAAGTCTCATGAAATCATTATTTGGTTATAATGTATTCTTTATCCCATCATATATGTAGAAACCTTAAAAATTTAGACGATTAATGTGAAACATTTTGGTTGTTAATTTAGTGACAGATTTTATTTTTTATATTCGTTTTTTTTTCGCAGTATTCGTTCAACTATTCACTATTCTATACAACTAATACATGATTCATTATATAGAATAATCAATAATAAAATTTTGTCATACGAAAATTTGGACACTCACCAAATTGCACTCGTATTTAATTTGGTTAAATTGACCATTTTTTGATTTGGGCACTCGTGAAATTGGACATTCTTCAAATTAAATATTCGTTAAATTGGACATTTTTTAATATGGACACTTGTTAAATTGGACATTCTCTAAATTGAAGATTCGTTTAGTTGTACATTTTATGAATTGGACATTCTTTAAATTGGATATTCTTTAATCTGGATACTCGTTAAATTGAACTTTATTCGTTTTATTTGAATTAGATAAGTTCAATATGCATTAAATTAACCATTCTTTGATTTTGACACTCGTGATATAGAATATTTTTCAAATTTAATATTCGTTAAATTGGACATTTTTGAATATGGACATTCTTTAATCTGGATACTCGTTAAGTTGAACTTTATTCATTTAACTTGAACATTCTTTAAATTGTATATTTTTTATATTGGACATTCTTTAATCAGGACACTCATTAAGTTGGACCATCTTCGTTAAACTTGAATTGGATATATGTTAAATTGGACATTTTTTAATATGGACACTCGTTAAATTGGACATTCTCTAAATTGAATATTCGTTCAGTTGTACATTTTATGAATTGGACATTCTTTAAATTGGATATTCTCTAATCTGGATACTCGTTAAGTTGAACTTTATTCGTTTTACTTGAATTGGATAAATTGAATATTCTTTAAATTGACCATTCTTTAATCTGGACATTCGATATTCGATATTCGTTAAACTGAGTATTCATTATATTGGTCGACTATTGCTTTTAAATAATCTTTGCTAAATTCAATTATAAAAATAAAAAATATTAGTATAAAATATTATTAAAAAATTTTTAATTTTTAAGTTTAAATACCAAAAACAACAAACCACAATAGTTTATATTTCAAGACTTCAGAAAGACAGTAATGCTGTGCTAAAGAACTTCGTCGTGGAATACTTTAAGAAAAAAATATTTGAATTGACTTTGACTTTTATGTACATAAAGATGTTCAAATAATAAATAAATCTCTATAAAAAAATCTTCCAATAAAGGAATTGGCTCTTGTGAATTTATTGTTATACAACAATTTAAAATAAAATTGCATAAATAAATTTTTCAATAAACATTTTTACTCTGGAATGTACAAAATGTTCATACCTTAATAATCAATCAACTTTCAAATGTATTGCAAAATTTGATGCAAAAATACCTTCAAGTGCAATTTGGCAATAATTGCATCAAATGCTCTGCTCTACACTGCTCTTGCATATAAAATACTATCACTGATTACGGAGTGCGAATGGTTGAATGAAATTTATCTGAGAGTGGATGAATATGGTGAATTCCCAGCAACAGTACGCATCATAAAACTTCAAATAAAGGAATTACAATTATTCAAATCCATATTCATACAAAAATACATTTCCAGATACAAGTATATATAAATATGTAAATACATGTAAGTATGTGCATAGGGAAGAGTAAGAATTTCTAACAAACGGTTTATTGACCTGGTCAAAATATGTGTTCGTCCATGTGACTTTCATTCAGACGGCATTGGTGTCATATGTATGAACTATAATATATCTCTATGTATATTCGTATATTTAATCATATGCTAACCATCTTGCTATTTTATCGGATCTGTTCGCTTGACTGCTTTTAGCATTTGAACTATGTTATGTCAGATGTCATTATAAAAAAAATTGTGCTATGATTAATCAGATTCACAAGTCATGATTAAGTTAAATAATATATTTTTTTTTGTTTATGTGAGTTTGATATTTTGATATGAAAGAACTTTACGTTCGACTTGTTTCAGAAATATTCGCTTGAACGCGCAACGGAAACAATAATTACGACATTTGATTTCAAAAACACAAAAAATTATTGTTATTAAATTGTAATAAATCATACTTTTATTATTTAATCTATTGTAATAGCTGCACTCAAAGTTTAATGAAATAAAAGTCTATTCGAAATTTTTTTTTTAATGTCACAACAACAATCGCTTCACCAAAATGGATACTGAACTTATGAAAATGCAGCGATGATAGACTTTATTTTATTTGTTATATATAGC
Organism: Teleopsis dalmanni; assembly: GCF_002237135.1. NCBI lineage: Eukaryota > Metazoa > Arthropoda > Insecta > Diptera > Diopsidae > Teleopsis > Teleopsis dalmanni. The sequence goes on along the minus strand of NC_051848.1, from coordinate 63,163,428 downwards.
TTTTTATCACAGTTAAATAGTGTTTAGATATAAATTTATATAACTATGAACTATGGCGACCGTCAATGACTCCACTTGAACTCTTTAGTAAAATTGAAAATGTCAGCCAGAAAATACTGAAAAGTACGAGTTTTAGTGTTATTAGCTTTGCTAAATAAATCAGTCAAGCAATCTTAATAGTCAGTGATCTTCAAACATTGGTTCCTATTTGCTTTCCCTTTTTAAGCTGGAATTAAAATTATTTTAATTAAAACTTTTCACTGTAATGATGAACTACTCAAAATGTAAGATTTTTAAGTATTACATATAAAACCACATTATTATGAAAGCCAGGTTTCATTTTGAATATCAAAATATTCTTACCCAACTCTACTACAATTATTGATTAATGGTTGTAATGACTGGATGGGTATATACCCTTCACTATATGTACTCTCCCTCACAAAAAATCTCTGTAGATAAAACTAATACAATAGTTCAAACACTTTTAAACATTTTGCCAAAAATAACTAACATATAGCAGTCAAAACTTTGAAGGCCTTGACAATAGAACCATTTATAGATACTTTAAAAATGGACCGTTGTTTCTGCGAATTTTCTCATATTTACGACTAATCTTTTGCATTTGAGCACACATATCACATTAACGAGTTAGTAATAGTTTCTTCTACCCAGGTCTAGAGAATTAGTAAAATAGGTGGAAGTGAAAGAAAAAATTTTCAAGCTGTCTATGCTTGAAAATTTAAAACATTTGTAGAAACATTTGTAGAAACTTTTGAAATAGACCGTTGTTTCAGCGATTATTTTCTTACTTGCATGAAATCGAAATCTCTTTCCCTAGAGCATCCATTTAAGATTTGCAAGTAAGTAATCATTTCTTATAGTCAGGCTTTGAGAGTTTTTAGAAAAGAAAAGTCGGAGTGGAAGTTAACAGTTTTAAGAATAGACAATAAAAACATTTGTAGAAAATTTTGTAATAGACTCTTGTGTCAAGTAATCACTTTCTTACTTGCATGTTATCTTTTTCATTCTCTCTTTCAATCATTCATTTTTAACAACAACAAAAAATCGGACAGCAAATCAAAATTTTCAGGAATAGACAATAGAAACATTTGTAGAAACTTTTAAAATAGACCTTTTCTTTGGCGACTATTTTCTTACTTGCGATTCCTCGCTCTTTCTTTAGAGCATTCCTTTAAGGTTTACAAGTAAGTTATAAGCAGGTGTGGATAATTTATTAGAAAAAAAATTTGTAATACAGGTTGAAGTTTTCAAGGATAGACAATAGAAATATTTGTAGAAATTTTTAAAGTCTTTAAACCTTTGTTTTGGAATCTCTAACGTTAATACATCTAATTGAGATTTGCAGTTTCAAATTTTAATTGTGTTTACAATTCAAGTTCTTTTACTCAATGTAATGATAATGAGGAGTCTGCACTTTTATCTACAAAACAAAATTTTCTAAAACCATAAAATAGTAAAATCACCATTTTTAGTCCTTTATTATTAACTATTATAGTAAGTAATGATATATAGTAAGTAATGAGATTATATTATAATTGGACAAATCTTAACAATTATTTATTTTTATACTATGTAGTGGTATTTGCGATTTTGTATTAGGAACTAACAACCTAATCACAATAATCACATTTTAGGAAGGGGCAGTAGGGAGTATATAAGTGTAATCAATTATATTATGGTTTGACTCTATAAACAATACTTTTAAAACCCATACATTACTATTTTATATCTAGCAATATTAACGTAACACAGTAATAGTCTTCAAGTGCCATTTGCAGTACTCTCGCAAAACACAAAAGATCGTGAACATCCCTAATATTGTTAGAGTTACACACGCTTACATTATTTGAATATTTACAAACAAATAAATTAGTTTTCTGTTATTGCAAGTAGCTTCACTAAAAACAAAAATATTGTCATGATATTCCCATTTAAATTTTATGCACTTATTCAGTTCTATGGAATCTTGATGCATACACAAATAGTAATAAATCAGACCAAAGAAGATCAAAATTATTTTGTGCTGCGCTGCACTCTTTAATTTATGCTTTATGTCACCACAAGTATCGCTTTGACATTTATCTTCTTTCCTTCATTGCCGTTCTACGTCGACTTTTTGTTTGCTTCTGAACGCGTATTTATTTTTATTTATTTTTTTTTTTTTTTGTTTTTCAACTATAGATAATCGAAAGAGCGTGACAAATTACCGATTCACTTTGACACTTTAAACAATTTTAGTTACATTTCTGTTATTTACTTTATTGGAGTGGGAATCTATGAGGCAAACTTTAATTTTTTAAGCAAAATGAAAAAATTTAAGAATATTTGACAGCTGTCAAGCATGAAACACATTTGTGCTAACAAACGCCACAAACTAAATTTTCTTTTTTTTTCAACTTTAAAAACATTTTCTTACGTCTTCAAGAAAATTTTTTAAGTCATTTTTTCACTACTTATACTTGTGATACATTTGAGACTTATATACATTATCATATCTATATTTCCTCACTTAGCATAGTTACTAATAATATAAAACTTTTTCTGTCACCCAGATAAACTTTAATCATATTAGATACATTACAGACAAGATTGCTTCCTTAAATATTAATTTTGAAGCAAAATAAGTTTCATTTATTTTACCTAAAAATTAGTTAGCTACTGCCTGGACACACTAGACTAAATCATCAGATTGAAACCAGCTTTTATAACAAATTTCGAATAGTTTAGTGAAATTTTGGAATTAAAATATTTCATCACTTTTAATTACTTCAGTCACAACATGGCTTTGAGATGAAGACCATTCTATTCAGTTGTTCACTGGTGTATATAAACATATATCCAAGGAAAGGTGTAAAATGACTTTCATAGTATTTTATTCTAGATGCAGTCGGCTGAAAATGTCTAATAACATGTAAAGCGTCTGCAATTTTTTTTTTTTGTGATCATCTGTCTTTTATTGCGTTCTGTCACTTAAGAATAGACAATCTACAATATTTGGTAGTAAGTGGCTAAATACTTATTATTATTGGCACTTTAAATGGACTGTTGAAGTCGGTTGAAGTCATCTGATGATATATATATGTATCTATATTCAGCTTTCGTCGCTAGCTATTTAATTGCCTGTCGTAATGAATACTGTCTGCAGATCGTTCTGTTTCTAATTGGATTTGCTTCGGATACACAAACAAAAAAAAACCGATGCTTTATGTTTATGATTTTTCAAATTACGATATTTTTTTAAAGTAAACCTTAGCAAGAAATAATTCTTTGAAATTAAATTGAAATCTTCAATCTTTAATCAAGTGCGTCCAGGACCTTTTAAAACAAGCTTTTTAGTACCCTTTCAGTGAATGTTTTCATTAATCATAGATCTAAGTAACTAATATAAATCCACCATTATAGCATTATAACTACAACTGTTACCTAATTAATGACAGTATCCTTAGGTCAGACGAAAGCATATACATTATTTCTTCTGCTATAAGGATAAAAAGACAATGGCGTATTTAATCATCGTATTCTCAATACTATGTTCCGTAGGTCGGTATTTTGTTACTAATACATAGAAACTGACAGAAACAGACTGTAAAGGTATTCCACTCAATTATTTTGTCCACTTTCGCAATATATGTGAAATAGCACAACAATAAGTTTGACTGTAGCACTGTCCTACAGTTTTTTGGACCCATTTCCAGCCATTAATGAATTACAATTTTGGTGTAAAAATTTTGACCTTTAAAATTCTATTACTAAATGGATTTGTTTACTGAGACGACATCGAATTTTCACAATTTTACTGATAGTCTTTATATACACAATTTTGACTTGATCATTTTATTTCTTGAGAGTTCTTGAACATTTCGATCACTTCATAAATGAAATACATGAATGAATGAAATGAATTATAAATAAATTAAGGACTTGATTTATTTCTTCAATTCAAACAATTTTGATTTTCTGGCCTTTTTTTTTTTAAATGCAACTGTGCAGCACATTTGACTTCATAATTTCACTTTTAATTTTGTAGATTTGAAAAAATTTAATTAAAATTTTTTTTTTAATAAATTTTACTTCGTCAAATGTTTTTTTCTTGTTTTCACTACAATTTATGTGACTTGTTTGCTATGACAATTTATAACCACGCCAGAATTGGTAGGTCTTGTAGCCGCTCAAAGTGAATGAAATAAAATTAAATGTGCCAGTAATTAATCTTTCCTCTCAGAAGTAAAAAAACCAAGTTCGGTTAAAGAAAAGTAAATTGAAAAGTAAACAAGCTTCTTGGAAATTCTCGAAGTCATGTACAGAAAATTCTATATGCAGAACATGTTTTGGCCGCGGTCTCAATCGTCAGATACATTTGATAAAAAATGTTAAAGCAGACATTAAAAGTTAAAATTGTGTTTTAAGTTGAATTGCATATTAAGTGCAGATACATTTGGAATACTTAGAGCATCATTAAGTTGTGAGCAAATATCTGAGAGTGTCATTACATTTCATTTCCTTCAAATTTATTAAGAAAGTTGATGATGTTTCACACGAACGGGTTTGCTATGATATTTAAATACATTTTGTCTTCTTGAGAAAGTATTTTAGTTTTAATTTAACTGTTAAAATAATTAAGAAAAGACACAAAATATAGTTACAAATTAATTGATTTTCTAGAATTTTTATGAAAAATCTAGTATAAAAGTATGTATCTTACAGTAATTCTACATTCCTAACTAAACGCATGGGATATGAGCAGCTTTAAAAAGCAGTAACTATAGATTGTACAATTAACTAATCCAGTCCAAACACTGATTTTTCAATTTGGACTGACACATATTATTTTTTAAAAAAATTTAATTCGTATACTACATTATATCAATCCATTAAAGATGCAAGATATAAATTATTAGCCAGATATAGTAGTCTGGGAAAGGAAGTAGGATTTGTGTAACGGTGCAAAGTCTTCTTGAAAATCTGAATGAAATTCTGAGTTGTCTTTGCTTCAAACATCTTTGTATTATTTTACGAGGTGGAAATTGACATTAACCCTCACAGTCCAAAAACATGAACGGAGAGTGATCATCGATCGCCACCGACAATGGGATCTCCGACATCAATATCTTAACAGAAGAGGGCCTCATTATTTATGTTGTATTGTTATGCTTCTATATAAATTATGAAAAAACAAATCCCAAACTCTGTAAGAATTTATTATTATGTTGAAGCTGTTTTGAGCTAGTGCACTTAAGCACTTATACTCTTTTTTAACTGGAGGTTTCTTCGGAAATCCTCTTTGCGCCTTGACTAGATTATTGTTTATCATTTCATCAGACTAAGCAATAATTGACCTCAGATCTACATACCTCCACGAGGAGCCTGTAACCATTCTAAGATTTGATAACGCGGTGTTGGTAAGTCTGTCAGATTTCGCAAATAATTTCAGGACTCTATCCTTTATTTAGACTTTATTAAAAGTCTAAATATAGTTAAGTTATATCGTGTTAAGTTTGCAGTTCTTTTAAGTCTTTAATAATAATAATGTCACTCGGTTGTCGAGCTCGTTATGCAGGATTGTGAATACTTCAGTCCTACTATGTAACTTGGCTAGAGAACTCGTTACTCAGGATTGTAAATACCAATCCTAATTTTAATCGTAATAAAATAAATTCTAGTATAATTTTTATGGGTCTGAATTCAATTAAGGTAAGCCTCCACTTTCTAACTTTATGCGGGGTTTTGCCTATTGCTCAAGACTGTGAATTCAATCAAACTCAATCCTGATTTCAATCCTAGTAAAAGATACCCTACGAGAATTTTTATAAGTCTAAAGTCAATTAAAGCAAATCTACACTTCCTTACTTTCTGCTGGGTTTTGACTATTGCTCAAGACTGTTCATACCCATCCTAATTCCGATCTTGGGAAAAGATAGTTTTTGTCCTAAAATAGTTTTTGTGCGTCTGAATTTAGCTTAGGAGATCTGCACTTTCTTACTTTTTCAGAGTTTATAACTCGAGATTGTAAATACCAATCTTTATTTTATTCATTGTAAAAAGAGTTTGCGGTAGATTTTTGTGGACATAACCTCAAAAAAATAAAATCACAATCGAAATATAAAACACATTTTATTGGGTAACTTTATTTTCGGTGAAGAAAAATGAAAATCTGAACTTAGTTTAAGTGATATTGGCTGTTTATTCACAAACTGATTTTCTACGTAATAAATCGCTTCTTTACTCCAATGATATACAAATAAATGTTTATATTGAAAACATGATTAACTCAACTGTACTCGTATAATGCATTATACTTTGGCATATGTCGAACTTATTTTTTGATAATCTCACAATAGATATTTCGGTTAAAGTTTATAAAGAATTTATTATTCTATTCTAAATTTACTCCATATAAGTAATGCATTCGTTTACCACTTGATCTATAGGATAAGTAACGTTGCCTTCCCCAGGCCACAAAAGGTTTCGCTCATTATTTGACAGTTCACTGACAGTGAACTAAATTCAGTACTCGTCAATCTTTCCACCTGTTATAATGCTCACATACGTAATTGCTTCCGCTTCCTTTTTCTTTGACAAATGGCATTTTGTCCATTTGCGTAATCAGGTCTCCGCAGATATAAGAAAAAGGTAACTTCCCAAAATTTATTACATTTTTTAAGAAACTCCGAAAACTTATATTGGCGCGTGCTACTTACGGCAATCACTTCCTCCAGCTTTGCGTGGTTTTGGCTGTTTGGCAACTTTGTTTGAAAAATAATTTTTTTCATTTTAATTTTTATTTTTTTCTTTGGATAACATTTTGAAATTTATTGTTTTTTTTTGTTTTGGGAACAGAGAAAAATCACATAACTCAAACGACCGCTGCCACCGCAACGAACGCATCGACTCAAATATTTGTTCGCCCCATTAGTCCTGCATAAATTTAGTTGCCTACGATGTGTCTCTTGGTTCTGGCTCTTCAGTGCCTTTCGTTCGTGCTGCCTCTGCTGTCAGTGCGCATAATAATTTCTCCACTTTCTGCTTAACATTGTACGTGACCAAACGTCTATTCCGAGAAAATGCATTCGAACCATTTCAATGTGTTTTGATAAACTCAGCACGGTCTCTAAGGTCGTACGAATATTCTTTGAAGACGAACTTATTGACACACAGTCAGTCGGCCGGATGGTATGGATGTTGCAGAATTGGTCGATGGTGTGGTTGTTCGATTGTGTGGTTGTCTGCTTGGTTACACATTGATAAAAATATTCTAATCTGCTTAAATTGTTCTAAATTTGTCTATTAGCGGCTCTCAATGTTTTGTGGTGGGAGTAGAAGAGTTTGGTACACGTGCTTTATTTGCCTATTCGAGGTTTTCCTTCAACTGATATTCTCTCATAAGTACATCACTATAATGGCTTTGCAAATGAAGGGGTAATATATTGACTTTATTTTCGACAGCATCTATAAAACGTGGTTTTTAGTTAAATTTCAATTTTGTTAGTTGAATAGAATGTATAAGCTCCATTACAAAGGATTTACTGCACACTTAACCTTTAGGGTGAATTTTGACTGCAATAATCTGCATATTACAATTTCTACTCTAATATTAAAAATACCGAAGATGTGAAGTACTATTATAATTAATTTTTAGTTTATTTATCCTCATTCTCAACAATTATAATTCAAATAAAATATTTTTTTTAACTACTTGACACGAGAAAGTATCCAATGCTATGGATTGAACTGGTACTTGCCTGAGTATTCTATCGACTGAATTATAATTATAGTCTTTTTTTTAATATTCAATCTTCACAGATTTCTTTCAAACTATCTGAGTTAATCTTTATTTGTATAATTATTTTTGAGAGTATTTACGACAAGTGACTTCAAAACTAGAGCAAACTTGTGAAAACCAGAACAGAATACTTAAGTTTTTTATTGTTCTCGATTTAATACAGGAAAAAAAATTAAAACCAATGAATAATTATTTGAATTTATCTGAATAATTGCAAAATATAATGTTAAAGTCTAATGCAAAAATTCTCACAGTATCAGCCTAAGTTAAGTCAGTACATTGAAATAGCAAATGCATTATTTTATATTAAAACTAAGAAACTAGTATTGTATTTTAGGCTAATTCCAATGGCTAGTATACGAAATGGTATCAAAGCTTCTTTAAATTTGAATGATAATATATAAACTACTTCACACAATAGCTTTCTATTATACCTACATAATATGCAGGCCAATTCGTTGAAAATATATATATGTATGAAAGATAATTTATTACCTGCAAATCGCTCTATAAGTCAGCACCTAACTTTCAGCCGTTTGATCTGATCTAAACACATTGAAATTTGACTTTAGACAACTTTCAAACCTGATTTAAACTAATCTAATGCGAACATCTTGAAATTTTACTTCACAAAAGGTCACGTCTGATCTAAATCATGTGGTATGATGATTTAACAAAAGATTAGTCCACTAGAATAATCTTATCCGAACATGTTAAATATGGACTTAAAAAAAATCACTTTTCAAGCTAGATCTAATTCAAATAATTTGAAATTGGATTTTACAAAATATAAATATTTAGGCCAGATCGGATCCAATTATCTTGAAGTTGTACTTAAGAGAAGGTCGGCCTTTAAGCTAGATTTGATCCGAACATGTTGAAATTTGACTTTAGGAAAGGTCAATTTTCAAGATTGATCTGATCCAAACATATTAAAATTAAATTTTAAGAAATAATAGTTTTCTAACCAGATCTGATCCGAATATCGTGAAGTTGGACTTTAGAGAATGTCATTTTTCAAACCTGATTTAATCCCAACATGTTGCAGTTGGATGTTGAAAAAGATAAGTAAGCTCTTGATAAATTTGCAGTGTACCATATACCATAAATTTGTAGTAAATTTGTATTACACCACAGACTTTAAATATATTTGCTAAAAGTGGTTTTTTGTTAGGACATCGTCATTAGCTGAAAAATGATTTGTGGTAATAAAGAAAAAATTATTTGGTGAAATCCACTTCAGTACTGCAATGTTTCTATTTTTATTTCAACAACCAGGTTCTTTAACTTCCTTGAAGAAAATATTCCCCTGCTTTCGTTATTGATCATCTATTAATAACTTTAGTGTTGAATCAGGTTTAAATGTGTAACTTCATGACTCTAACATATCATATCACTATACTCCATCAGTTCCGAGAACAATCTATATAAATACCAAACAGGTCGCTAATTTTACACGATCATTTCCTCCATTTCGTGTTTTTCTCACATTTGGACAAATTGTGCAGACATAATTATTTCACGCTCGCAACTAATTTCCATTTACTTAAATTTATTTTATTTGCCAAAAAATCTAAAGCAACTTTAGTACGAGTATGAAATCATTTAATGCTCAGCAACATGCCGACTACAAAGAGTCGCCGTTCAGCGAATGCCAACATGCAACATTGATGCTGCAAGCGACATGCTCAAATGCATATGCAACATAAAAAATAAAGTTATAAACTATAAAAATAAATTTATTTATAAAACACTTTACAATCCAGAGAAGTACCGGCTTGAGTTTTTTAGGACAGTGCATTTGGGACTGAGATGCTGACGCCTGAAATTGCGATTGGACTTTGATGCTCATTATTATGCGGCAAAGTATCGAAAGCACATAATTTGCCAAGTCTTCAGAGCTGTGGTTCTTCACTTCCATTACGACTGATGGTGGACTCACAAATTGCTTCAGGGTTTTAACTCACAGTTTAATAGTTCTCTTTTTAACTTAAGTCTATAAGTTCCTCTCTATTGACAACAAAATTAAATTGAAATTAAAAAACCTAGAAGTTCTTTGCAATTCTTCAAGAAAAAGGAAAGGCAAGGTGCAGCAATTCAATAAAGATGCATTTGTTTTTAATTTACTGCAAAACGACATTTTCATTTCATATAATTGCAGTTCGATATTAAATCCATGTGAGTAACCAATAATCTAGGAACGGTACACGAGGAACAAGCAATGTCTCAAGCACTTCAATTAATTACTTTTTAATCAAAATGATTAAATCTGAAGTATTAGATTAATGTGTTAGTAGGCACTGAGACACATCACCATTCACACCATTTAATACCATTTCATCTAATGTACCCTGTATCTCTTTGCACTTTTTTGTTAAAAGTAATATACAATAAATTATTGCAAAAAATGATTATTGATAAATTTTCTTCTGTATTAATTATTGGTTAAGCTTTAAATTCAATTAACTAACTCGTGACAGGGCACGAGTACGGTTTCTAGTACTTGCAGTTTAAAAAAATTATTCACGAATAATTAAATACAAAAACTATTTCCAAGAGCACTGATGATGGGTATTTGACAATACTCGAAACACCTATATTATTTTATAAAAATCATTTTTGCTGTTGTAGTTTACTACTTTTAGAAAAACCGCTTTAAATTAAATTTATATGAATATCCTAAGTAAATAAAAATAAATACAAAACTTCAACATCATTTACGGAAAATAAAGTCATAATGTGTCTAATAATAATGTGTCTTATTGCCATTTAATTAATTAATTGTCATTTAATTAATATGTGAATGAATAACTTCCATCACTCGAACTTCTATAATTCGAATTATCTATAACTTGAGCGCAACAAGATTTAGAGAGTAAATTACGTACAATCACAAAAAATCGAACCTTTTCTTTGCAAAATAGTATGGAATCGATGTATGGAAGTTTGACTGTGTATACATAAAAATAAGCAAATGTCAAAAAAAAAACTGTATAACTAACAGTACAAAACAAAAAAAAACGATAAATAACTAACACTAAACCCTTCAAAAAAACACTAAAAGAGACACAGAAAATGTATAAAAAAGTGCTAACAAACTGCACATTTAAATAATCGCAGCAGCAAACAGCACCAAAAAAAAAAACCGAAACGCAAATTATTTACACTAAAAACTCTAATAGAAGTGAAAAAATACAGCAAATGGTTAAAGATTTAGTTAAGAGCAGGAAAAAATCAAAGAAAGTGCAATCAGAAAGCACATATATATAAGTATATGTTCGGATAGAAGCTAACAGTACTAAACAAAAAATAGTCAAACAACATAATAACACGTATTGGAGATAAAGACAAGTAAAAAATGGTCAAAGACCTAACTAGTAGCAAAAGGATACCAAAAAGAGTGCCAATAAACAGCACCAAAAACGCGAAAAAATTAAGAAAGTGAAGTATGGTAAAATGAAAAAACATTATCAAAAAATAACAAAAAATTTGCCCTCTTATATTGTATATATTTTATTCTCTTAGCAATTCTTATTGCATTCATATTAAGCGCTAGTTATATGAACCCCTAATGTCGTTCAATTCTTTCTTGACTCCTTAATCGTTGCCTTATAAATCGTACCTAATGCAAATATAATTTACGAATAATACAATTTCATTTCATCCGTTTAATATTTCATACATGTAAATTTATTTTCACATTATATGATATAATTTAAACCGAAATCCAAATAAATTACTTTGTTTCTCATATGGAATCCAAATATTTATTATATTCATGTCATGTCAAGTAGCTGCCATTTAAATCATTAAAATTTACCATAATATATAACAAGAAACAAATTTGCCCTCACCCATGCGTGTTTGACTCCAGTAAATTTCTGTTTTAGAAAAGTTCCACTTCTATCATTTCCCAAAAGTGACATTCATCTTGTCGAGCTCACCTCCCGCTGCTCAGTACTATTGTTCCAGCAATTGGGTTGCACTTTTATGAAACTCAATACAAAAATGAAACCTTATCGAAAAAACCAAATACAACTCATTAATTTTTACGACAAATTGATTAACCATAAATTCTCACCGTTTCTCTTCCGAAATGGTACTGCCTTCCATTCACAAGTCTATCGGAGTTATTGGGTATTAAACAGCCTCTTCGCAGGCACTAAAAACAGCAGAAAAAGTAAAATGGCTGTAAAATCACGTGTCGCACACGCGTGTAAATTATTTACACGCAATTCTATTTTTTTTTTTTGGATTACTGCTACTGAAGTTCTTCTAGATTCTGCATTTTTTCAAATGGATTTGTAATTTAAGTTATTGATTTCCATTGAATTTGTTTAATGACATCTACTTGATTATAAAATATTGCTCAAAACTTTTCGAGATTTATATATAATAGGATTCGATTAAGAATTTCGAATTTTTCGGTCTCATGTATTTATTTAATAAATATAGAATCCTTCAATCTGAGTCGTTTTTTATACTGGAAATTTGTTTTATTAAACAATATATTAATGAGGACAAAGCAGCAGTATACAGTGGTATAGAGCTACATTTCTCAACCGTTACCATCACCAATACGAAAATTTTAAGTGATATTCTCTGTTTTGAGTAACAACCTGGGAGTATTCTTTGGAGCACAACTAATGGCATCGATTTGAAAAAAACACTACATATTCATCTATTCATTAATACATATTCATATGTGTATAAATGTATATATGTTAAATGTAATATTCATATTGATGTAACTTTAAGATCTCTCTCTCTCCCTCTCTCGCTACATAAATATACTCATTGTGCAATTAGAATTAACTCTTCCATCATATCTTATTCCATAGTTCATGACTGTCTCCAGGATCTCTAAAGTCTCATTCAACAAAATTTTTGGTTAACAAACCTAATCTTTCATTATATATTTTCCATACTTCATAAGTGCTTCCAATATTTCTAAAGTTTTTTAGAATTTTATATATATATGTATAAGGTTACAAATATCTTATTATATATATCTAATTTCATAGTTCATAACTGTCTCCAGTATTTCAAAAGTTTCATTCAAAAAAATTCTGGTTAACAAAACCAACTATTTCATTATATATTTTCCATAGTTCTAACTGCTTCTAAACTTTCTAAACTTTTTTAGAATCTTTTGCATATGTATACGATTATATATATCTTATTTTATATATTTTATATCTTATTCCATAGTTGATTGGTTTCTCCGGTCTTTCTAAAGTTTCATTCAACAAAGTTCCTAGTTTACAAAACCACTGTTTCATTATATATTTTTTATAGTTCATAAGTCTCTCCAGTAGATTCATTCAACAACATTTCTTTTGAATGTCAGTCCTAAAATATAAAAACAAAGTTATATAAGAACCATATACATTTTATAATTTTTACATTATATTGTCAAGATGGAGATCTCTTACATTATTCCCCCATGAATGAGCTACTGCTAGATTTCTATATATTGTCTTTTTCAACATAGAACATAGAAACACTTTATATTGTTGGATAGGCATAGACAATAACAGATCATGCTATCGCATATGTCTTTGATTGTTATATATGCAGAATCTCTAAGCTTGATCTGCTAGTTATTTCCAATACCAGTAACCCTTATAACTGGACACTAATCCGTTGTATTAAAAAAAAAAATTATTTCTCCAGATTATTTAATTAATTAACCACCTCAGTTTGTTTGTCTTTACTGATGCTTTAATTTCTTTATACTCGGGGTTTTCAAATCGCTTTTTTGTCGTTATGCTTATCAAGATAATTAAATTTGGTAATCTGTGAGATTTCTAAATTTTTTAATCGAAGTTCTTGGAATTTTCCCTTCTCAGAGCAAAACTAAAATTGACTTATTTTTATTACTATATAAGATTATTACTATAGGTATAAGATTAAGGGTATAACCTTATACCTATACCATTTTATACCATTTTTATAAATTAATGCTTTTTTGTGATACAAAAGCGAGAATCTAAAGATTTGCTAGAACCGTATCATCGGCATAAGAAAGTACCAGGACGTTAACTGTTGTTAACATGTTTGTTATATGAAATGTTTATTGCATCAGACCTATCACACTACCTACCGGATCCTTGCTCTACCTTTACTATGTTCGTCTTTTTTACAAACAAATAAATAATAGAAGTAAATATATAAATAAAAATAGAATAGTAAGTATAAAAATAGAAAATATTACAATAACCTTTCAAATCGTAACAGTTGATTGAGATCTTGTCTTTGCGAAAGCATTGTAAAAAAAGTTTAGATTTTACTACACCTACCTACAGCTATTATTTTCCGATAAATAGAGTATTGTCAATAGTATTGTTGTTGTTTTAATTCCCATGAACCTACAGAAAATATGAAAGGAATTGCAAAATGAATATATGGATGGGTTAGCATGTGGGTAGTCATCTGTGGAACTATACTCCATAAATATAACACGATTTTGTAAATTTTATAATGATTTTTATGTAGCTAACTCTAAGAAACTGTACAGTAACTTAAGAATAATTTTTTCTATATTAGTTAAGTTAGTGTTTGTAAACTTTACTAAAGTCTATGGTAAAAGTTGTTTAATTGCCTTTATCTCTATATCTCTTTTTACCCACTTTGGGACGTTTTCAATGCAATTGCTCCTTTTCCTTTAAATAAATCATTTCGCCAATTAAATCGCAAAATTCGTCCCATTTAAATTTAATTTAAAGCACCCCAGGCTTAAATTTTCAATATAAATTATACCATATTTTGCTCGCCCACCTCTTCGCCAGAACACACTTCTTTATTTTCTTTTTTTCCGAAATATGAGCCTTTGACGCCATATCATTGATTAGCTGAAACAAATGTCAAGTGCACTGAGTGAACTTTTCAATTTTGTTTACCATTAGTCTGTTTTATATTTGCTTGTCTGCCTTCACCAGTAACGGAAACGGAAGCAGAGAATATGTTTACCTAATTGCATTATGGACCAGTGTCCATAGAAAAAAATATTGCTACACTACAGCTATATATATCCAGTCGGCAAGCATTTGTCCAAGATTTCAATATCATAAATTACTTTTCGATTAGTTCTTCAATTGGTACAAAGGAAGGCGCATATATATACCTATATATGTGTATATCAATACATATATTTCATTTACTTGTGCAGACCTATTTTTTTTTTTATTATTTATTTCTTATTATTAATAAATAAATATCACACACTTTGTTAATTCTGTGGTTGCTTTTAATATGAATTTATTTTTCTATCGCCTACACATATCTTAAAGTTTATTTTCTATAGAATTTTTGCCATTACCTAAAAGAAAGTCTTAATTCTGTTTTTTTTCAAAATTAATTCATTGCTACTGTAAAGCTTCTTCTATAAATTTATAATTAGGATAAATAATTATTTATTTAAGTGAAAAATGAAAAAAAAAAACACGTTTATGCGCCTAAAATTATGTAAATTTATTAAATTAAATATGCATAAATTTTAATATAACGAATTTGAGTTGCCTAAAAATTGGCTATGAAAGGCTAATGTTTGTTGTTTATTCATAGCTAAAAAATGATTAAGATGTGAAGTGCTATAATGTTCTGGCGCCTTAAAATATGCGCAAAATTTGGTGATTTTATATTAAAGAAAATGTATAAAAAATGGAAAAAAAATAATTGAAAATGGCTTTTTAGATAACAAAAAAAATAAATAAATAAAAATAAAAAAGAATTTTAACTGTCTTGCATTTTTAATGGAATTATAAAGAAATGGGCAATTCATCATCGTCACACGGCGGTGGCAGCAAAAGCAGTCGAAAATGCCGCAGCTTACCGAATTCACCGGATGTACGAAGGTAAAAATTTTGATGATATGTATAAAGACAAAAATTTTAAATATTAATTGATTAGTGAAGAGTACCTGATTTTAGACTGAAGTAGTATGAATTACTCTTCCAAACATTGGTTAATGGGTAAGGAACATATCCAATAAATCAAACGAAAAATTTTTCTTTGAATAAAATATAAAATATTGGTATATGATTTAGAAAATTATTTTTAACTAAATATGATTAACTAATTAAATTTAGAGGAGAGTTCTTAATTAAATCATAATTTAATTAATGTAATTAACTACTTAAATTGTTTTTTAATTTTTGTTGTAATTTCCAAATTAGAACTTAGGGGAGAATTTTTAATTAAATCTTAATTTAATAAATATAATTAACTCATTAAATTAGTTTTTAATTTTTGTTATAATTTCCAAATCAGAACTTAGGGGAGAATTTTTAAATAAATCATAATTTAAGTAATATAATTAATTAATTAAATTGGTTTTTAATTTTTGTTGTAATTTCTAATCAGAATTTAAGGACGAATTATAAGATAAATGAGAATTTAATTAATATAATTAATTTATTAAGTTGGTTTTTAAATTTGGTAGTAATTTCCAAATCAGATATTAGGGGAGAATTTTTAATTAAATCAGAGTTTAATTAAGATGATTAACTAATTAAGGTGGTTTTTAGATTTTGTTGTGATTTCCAAACTAGAATTTTGGAGACAATTTTTAATAAATTAATGTAATTAACTAAATAAATTGATTTTTAAGTATTGTGCAATTTCTAAATCAGAATTTAGGCGAGTATTTTGTATTAAATCAGAGTTTAATTAAGATGATTAACTAATTAAAGTAGTTTTTAGATTTTGTTGTGATTTCCAAACTAGAATTTAGGGGACAATTTTTAATTAAATCATAATTTAATAAATGTAATTAAATAATTTAAATGTTTTTAAAATTTTGTAATTTTCAAACAGAATTTAAGGTCTACTTATGTTACAAGGAGAATATTTAAACTTGCGCTGCCTAAACCAATACCTGTGAGAAGTGCTTATATCAACATGTGTTTAATTTAGAATATTTCCATTAAGTTTTTTTTTTATATTGAAATTTATTTCACATTTTAATCGAATATTATAATGAACTGTATTTATATATATTTTCACCTTCAAATATTATAATCAAGTGTGTTTTTGTCAGTAGTCTTAAAGTTCTAAACAAAAACTGCATTGTAGTTGAATACAATTATAACGTGAGATGTTTTTAGTGAAGCACTTAAGTCATATGTTTCCCTGCTTGAGACCTATTATTTGAATGTACAACCAATTTCTTTCTATTTTAACATAGTTTACTTGTTTTTTATTCCATAGCGAAGTCTTAAGCGACTTCCCACACATAATCTATTCTTTACTCGGTTCGCTTGAATAGAATACATTGCCATTTATAGTCACTAATGAGCATTCACTAATCACCAGCACATTTTTATTTACATTCCTGAAGTAAATAAAAATTGGGGGGAAAATTAAAAATGCCGCCTTTCTACTGCTCAGAAGAATTAACACAGACCAAAAGTACACCAAAAGCACACCAGTGGCCAAAATAGTAAAAATAGACTGCAAAGACCAAACGTCACCACAATAAATCAGAGAACCTGCACAACCCAGACGCTCCCTCCCCCTACCGACACTTTCACATTTGGAGTTGCTACGAGTATTTATTGTTGTTTCTTCACAGATTAGTAATTTTAATGTTTTTGGAATAATGTGTCTTTAGCAAAATCTTTAGCATTGTACGACTATATACACAAACACTCGAATAAGATCATTAGTTCACTAACATGTGTTTTATTTTTATGCTCCAGAGGTATATGTAGGGGACTAGGAGAAGCAAACATAAACGCGGATCTAATGAAATGTACATGAAGCATACTTCTTGTATTAAATTTGTTCGTACGTGGAAATCAAATAAAAATAACAGAACAGAAGTGTTAGACAACAAAATTTCAATTTAATTAAGCCGCTATAATTTTATGAACACGATCCGACTAGATACCCCTATAAAAAAAATTGAATTAATGTACTTTGATAGGCCAAGAATACAACGCTCTTTCACTTTCGCTTGTTGTATAATTAATTTGTGAACGAAATTTAGTAGTGAGTCCTTCAGACGAAGTGAAATTGGCTATAACATTAATAAACCATCTTCCCGGTGTCAAATTTGTAGGCGTCCATTGCATTAGAGGCACGAAAAATAGAGATTGTATGCAAGTTTCATGGTGCAACATACAGATTGTGAATGGATTCTTTTTTCTCGGAAAACTAAGAAAAATCTAATTTTGGTTTCTAATATTTATTTGCACTTCACTTGATGTTTAAGTAAGGAGGAATTTATTAATATTTATTGGGTGTATGCCAAATGTCGAAGCCGAGCCAAATATATAGCACAACAAGAGTAAAGGCAAAAGTTGATATGATGTTGAGTTAATTAAAGGAGAACGAGCATATGTACATATGTTGGCTTGTTTTCTTTAACAGGAAAGTGCATCCATCAGATGCAGAATTTCGCACTTGGTTAAGCAATTTGAAAATAAATTAAAAATTTACAATATTTATTTATGAAATGCAGGACTTCACGTTATTGCATTAAAAGCTTTTATTAAACAGAAAATAAAAAAAATTGTTGCAAATACACATGACTATTTCGTGAATTTTAAAGTTTAAAAATATTTCATGCAGAAGTTTAAACTGCAGTTTAAATAAATTTAAATACATATATAGACTTCTATGTACTTAAGTACATTATTATTATTATTATTATTATTTAAATAGGCTATTTGTGCACCCCGATCTATTGTGCGCCTATAGGCCCAACTAGGACAATTTTAGACTATTTATAAATCTTATAATTGCAGTGGGCTTAATTTTACCTATTTGATTTGGGACCAGGATCCCGCTACCAAGGTAATCGAGTCTACGTCTTGCCACCGCTGGGCAGTTTCATTGAACATGTTCTGATGTTTCCTTCTCCTCATGACAGAGTCGACAGGAATCACTTTCTACCGCACCTACTTAAGTACATACATATAAGTATATACAAGAGAGAATAGACATTTACAATATATTAACAAGAAAAAAATTTTGCACATCGGTAATGAAATTGGAATGAAAATCCAAGTAAATCCAAGCACTCCAAGTTTCCCCAACGTTATAACAATAATAACGAATTGAAGATAATCTTGACATTTATACAATCTTTCGTTAAGTAGAGCAATACATGGTAAGAACCCCAATTTCAGAAAACATCCATAAGCTTCCCGAAATCAATATTCGATTGCTTATTAACAGACATATCAACTTAAACTCTCCCGACATATAAGACACAAGCATTGCCATGCAATTATTGAAAGGTATCAGTACCGCCGCAATGAATAAAATTCCTAATGTGCAACTGAGGTTACTTCCTCACCGGGTGAACATTATATTTCATGAATTAAAATAAATAAATATGGGAAGAAAATACCCAGCTGACTAAATAGAAAAAAGCAATTATCGTAAAAATTTCAAAAAAGAAACGAAAATTATTTAGAGAACGTCCTATTTGGAATATAATACTTAATACTATTAACTAATATAAAAATTGTAAACATCACTCTTAATCGCATTATAGACAAACTTAACAAAAAAAAAAATAATATAAGAAATAATATAGCTCATTTCTAACTGAAGTGTTTATGTATAAACTATATAAGTAAAGTGCGGGTTGTAGTTGAGCAATCCTTCAAGTCCTGTGGCTTACTATAGTTTAATTTCATTAATTATGTAAAAACTTTGTAAAAAGTTGGATCTCTGTGATATTTCTTTCAACTTGTTATATATTATATAAATAATTTGGAATGCACTAGTCAATCCTCCTATGTTAATTAAATATTTAATATTAATTCACACATTTCAAAGTATCTCCAATACCCAGTAAACTATTTCCAGATATCATATGACACTTTAAATATGATCTTCGACAACAGAGACGATATGCAGTGAATGTTAATTGTAAAATTATTTTGGTTGCTTTCTATCATCCACAAATCATTTCTGAAATGCGGACTTAGGCATTAATATAGATACATCTAATACAGTGCTATGGGTAGCCATTTTCTATTGACAATTTTCGCTTTTTTCTAACCCAGATTACCTCTTAACATGTAGTCAATGTTGAATTGATATAAATAAATTTAATACAAAGCAAAGAAACACAAACTGCAACCATTTTACATTCACTTCATATCTAGTTTACATTAAAATGTATTGCTTTCTTTTAATCACAATTACCTCTCAAAATATGGCCTTATACATTAATATGATTAAATTCAATACAATTAACATAAACACGGACTATGAGCAGTTCCTTTACATCAAAGGTTATTATCTTGCAGAATTGATTGAATGCGTTTACAATGACAGCAAATATACATCTAGTATTGATATTGATAAAATCAAATCAAAGTCTTCCCTAAAAAAACAAGAAAGTTTTATAAACGTTGTGAGATATAGAAGACATGGGCACTTCGAAAATCTTTAATGCAAAAATGTGTAAACCCTTCTTAACCCATGTTTAGAATACAAACCAGTTGGTAGCAAATGAACGGGTTGTTCAAAAATTATATGGATACGACCAATTTTAAAAGTAACGTTCCAAAGCTTGTTCTAATAGAGATGATTGATTCTTTTGTGTAGTTTGATTGAGTTGATAAACTTGTAGTGTAAAGTAAATATATAAGAACATCTCAATTGTAATTATAAGATTAAGAATTAGTAAAATATATTCTGCAATCGGAGAGAGGTCTAGAAATTTACACAAAGTACGCAAACATAAGTGGCTAGTTGATTTTTAATATTTTTATTCAAATAATTCTTAAGATGCTATTCATAGTAGAAAGGAAGTAGGAACACACTCACATATATTATCACATATTTTTTTAACTAAAAATCTTTGACATAGAAGAACCTGATACAGACTACATTCACAATAGTGTAGAAGATAATGTCACTACTATTATTATATTATTATTTCCCTGCTGTATTTACATTGTATTTATTGTTATTATAACAATGTCTTTTTGTATTATAATTTGGGTAAAGACACAGCTCTTAGTAAGAGTATAGGGCGGAATGTCACTACTACTATATGATTAACTTTAGGACATAATATCACAAGACTCCCTCTATCTTCCTCTTCTGTAGAATGCACCACCATATGTCACTTAAAAGCATAAATGCTTTTTAGCTTTATGTCTGCGTTTAATATTAATTTCAATTGCTTTTCGAAGAAGTAATTTTTTTAAATTAATGATATTGATTATTGTTTAATTATTGTCTTCGTTTTTATCTAATTTCTGACACTCCGAATCGTATGGTCCATGCATGACCATATTACTGACAGTTTATTATTCAATTTTTTCACTAATACAATATTAGAATTTTATTAATTTGATTTTTATGAAATTTGTGGATTAGAAACTAGAAGTTATATATTTCTGCTGAGAATTTCAAGAGTTCACACTTAAAAGATACCATTAATATTCATAATGTAAGTAAAATATTATTTTCGATGTTGAGAACCAGTTACATTTGATGTTCCGAAAGACGAAAATATGCATGCAACCCTTAAAAGTCAATAGCGAAAATTTATTACAAAAAATCATTAAATCAACCACCAGAACAAAGATACTTCTGAAGGGAATGACTGACTGCACTCTTTGTTCTTCACGAGGAGTGCATCAACTTCACTTCAGATAGTGTGGCAATGCTATACTGAAACATATTCCGAAAATCTGGTACACAATGCAATGAACTTATAAACAAATGAATATTTCTTTCAAACGTGTATGCAACTTTACGCTTGCGTGTTGTATTGTTGTATCGCCCTCAGTATATCACACCACCAGTACAAAACTTCAACTTTAATGATATATTAGCAAACCAACATATAATAGACACATAAATACATTTTTATTATAATAACATTACATCATAAATAAGGGTTACCATCACTATCTTATATATTGTGAAGAAGAACTCTATAATAATGTCACTTAAATTCTTAGAATTCATTTATTAAATTAATATGGTAATTACTATAGAATTTATTAAACATTGTAATTAATTATCATTATAATTATCTCTTAGTTTTATAACCCAGGGTGGGTTGTCGTTTTTTTCACCATTATTTTTCCATTGTGCTCTATTGCTCACTATGCTCTTCTGCAGTCTTGCCTAATCTTCAACACAGTCTATTACCCGTTAATGTGCACCTATTGGTGTAAAGTATGTAATCATTTTCTCCATGTCCCTCTATTCCCAATTAATCCTATTAAAATGTCATTGAACTCGAAAAATGTCAAAATGTCACATTTTGATTTTCTTTATTTTTAAATAAGTTCGGACCAATTTTGTTGGCAGTTTATATGAAACATTAAAAAATATATTTTTCAGGGTACAGTCATCACTGCTAGCTGGAGAGTATTTATTTGTAACAACGCTACTGAGATAGGAACGATACTGGCCTTAAAGAACATAACTATGTATCACTTTATAAGCACTTTACATTGAACACAAGTTCTGGTTATATAGAGATTAGAGATCTATTGATAAATTTAGCGTGTTTCCGCAAGTCTAAATTTCTTAGTAAATTTTAGAATTGAACCTGTATTATAAGATTTTATATCTTTATTTAACATGAGATGTTCGCTTACGTACTTCCTTCGCTTATGTTGCAGTGCCAGACAAACTCCCAGTAGCAGTTTAGAGATATAGTATTTTCTAGTACAACACCTAAAAGTTCTATTAGCCTAAGTTACCAATAAGCTTTTAGCTTAAGGTACAGTGCCCTGTCAGGAATTTTTGTAGTGATTTTTAAATTATGTTTACTTAGTTTCAAGCAAACTTTTGGATATACTCGTATATGAGTTTTTCAATCATATATAAGCAATGTTTAATATATATTTGAAATATAATTGATATATATTATTTATATATAAAAGTATAACAATTATATGTTGAATAAATAACCACTGACATTGGCATTGCTTGTACGTACGTCTTTGCATGATATAAAGAGAGTGCAATTGTTTTGCTCTTAATAAGGTGACTATTAAAAGAAGATTCTGTATTTAAGTCTCCGGATATTATGTCTTACTCGAAAATTTATTTATTTATATTTCTAAAAGGATCCATTAACTCTGTTAATGTTCTTCATAAGACTTACCACTAATCTTCGCAGATATTACTTAATTACGGTTAAACTTTATATATATTAAGATCCTCTGTGAAATATTACAGAATCCATTGTGTTATATACAAATAATGAAAGTTATTTTTATACACTATATAGTTCACTTCTATGTCGCATTTGCTGATGGATTCATGTACACAGAAATGGAGGAGTTTTAAGATTTAAGATTGGCTCAAAGAAAATTATCTCTTTTACTTACATATGGAATTGTTTACTTTTATATCGGATTTACTGCAGGGTTTATATAAGTACACAGAAATAGAGGTGTTTGGATTTTTAAGATTAAACCAAAGAGAATTACTTCTTTAAATTATGAAGTGCACTATGTAGGATTTGCTGGAGGCTTCAAGTACACAGAAATGGAGGTATTTTGAGATTTTAGATTAGCGCAAAGAAAATTACTTCTTTCACGTAAATTATGTGGTTCACTTCTATGTCGGATTTGCTGCAGGGTATATATGCATAGAAATAGAGGTATTTGGATTTTTAAGTTTAACCAAAGCAAGTTATTTCTTTAAATTATGAAGTGCACTTCTATGTAGGATTTGCTGGAGGCTTCAAGTACACAGAAATGGAGGTGTTTTGCGATCGAAGATTGGCCTTAAGAAAATGACTTCTTTTACGTAAATTATGTAGTTCACTTCTATGTCGGATTTGCTGGAGGCTTTATTACCTAAAAATTTAAATTTTGTATTGAACTGCTGAACTTTTTTGTTTTCAACGATTTAACAAACATCATTCCGACTGCATTCATATGTCAGTCACACAAGTCGCGCTGCATAAATCGCGGGAGATACAACCTAAACAGGCGCAGATACAAAATGTGTGTTTCAATATTTATGAAGTATTTGCATAAAAACTGCATTTTACAGTTATTGATAAAATCGAAATGATGAATTTTCTTTACATTATAAGATTTTCAATTGTTTTATTTTAGGAGAAAGGAAATAAAAAATCGTTTCAATCTGTGCCATATCGATTTTTTGACTTGATTTTATCTGATAATAAATATATTGTATCGCCTCCATTATGAAGACAATTTCTTCCTACAGTTCTCATCCTTCTTTTTGAAGCCTCGATGGTTCGGTTATGACACAAGATAATCATTGAAATGCGCTTGGTGGGAAATACTTGTATTTCTGTTTCCTGTATTTATATTTCTAAGCGTAATATGCATTTTCACGGAAAAGTTCTTCTCGGATATGCATTGGCAGCAAATATATTTTTAATGAATTTTAAATGAATTTTTGCTTAATGAAAATTTTAAATGACTTGCGATTGATAATTGCTTCTCTGTTTTAATTTGGTTAATAAAAATAACTTCTGGAGCCCACCTTTTGCATAATTGAAGTTCACGTACGATGTTATTACCAGAGTTCTTGTGTGTTTCTCTACTTGAACCATTGGTGACTGACTACACCAGCTACTTTTTATGCTCAACGTGTGTACTTCATAATTCTTTGTACTAAAATTTTTATTACTTGTTAGAGTGTTTGCGTACTTTCAGCAAGTACGGCACAGTACAGCACGGTACAGCACCAACAGAAATACTTTTTAATTGAAACATCGTAAAACAGTCTGTGTTTGTGCTATTATGGAACACCCACTAAGTACTTTTATGCATGTGACAGCTATCCTACTTTTGAGTCTCACTTCAGCCGGTGTGTCGGTGTATCGGTGTGTCGGGCGGTATGTGCAGTATGTTTATTAACGGATATGCTAAGTCAGTTACACATCCACACTAACAAACACTTATATTCGCATGAGATCTTGAATACGCAACGCAGTCCGTTCTGTGTCTCCACACATTTTTAATATATTCACTTTGCCACAACCATAAATACTGGAGTACTACTTCCATCTTAATGCATAAAAGACACACTTCAGTATTCTTTGCTATTTTACGAGTGCACAGTTCTATTCTGTGATGTTTTATTGCTATTATGTTGCCATATTTAAGTATCTGTGAATGCTTGCCAGACTCAAGATGCTGCCAAAGCCATGTTGCATATGCATTATAGATGCTCGACAACTCGGTTCCATTGTAAACAGATCTATCTTTCTGTCTTTGCAAAAATTATGAAAATAATTATTGTTTTGTAAACCAAATGGTATTTAAAATAACTGAATTTAAATTGCAATATAAATATTTTTGATATGAAATATTAACAATAATTTCATTTCTCTTTTGTTTATTACAAACATTATTAAAAGTATCTACATATCAATGTTTGTTAACACTACAACTAGTTACTAACTAATTTCTAGTTAGTATGTACATAACAATATTTACTTATTTTACAAATATTTACTAACTAATTACTAGTTAGTGTGTATATAAAAATGCTTATTAATTTCAAAACTAGTTACTTACTAATTACTAGTTAGTATGCATATAAAAATGTTTATTAATTCACAACTAGTTACTAACTAATTACTAGTTAGTATGTACATAACAATTGTTTGTTAACACTACAACAATATGTAGTGTTTAATAATAATCCTTAAAGGATGCAGTGCCGTGGTGACAAGTTCCCAACTCATCTTAAGATCTAATCTAATCTGATCTGACACTACAACTAGCTATAATTTATTACTAGTTAGTATGTACACAACAAAGTATGTTAACACTACAATTACTTACATTAGAATTATCGAGTAGTCTGACCCTACTTTTTGTTGAATGATAATTACATCATGTGGAATCCATCGTTGAAGCCGTCAGAACAGGCCTGTAATATTATGAAATCTGCTAACTATTGCTTTTATATACCTTATATGCCGCTTAAAATGAGCTTTCCCTTGTCCTTTATTTTCTCAGCAAATATGGCGATGTAAATGTCTCGATGAATTTCAATACTACGAGCTTATGGGGCGTTGATAATATTTCCGCATATTTGTTTATCAATTATAATTTTAATAAATCAAGAGAGTTTTGATCTTCGTCCGATAAACCAGTCCATTTTTGTGATCATTTTTGTTGGTGTTTAATTTGCTCTATTTTTATATACTACTTCCAATTTAACTTAGCATCAAGATTTGTGCTAAGAAATTTGCGTGTGAGATAGAAACTTCTAGTAGCATTAGAGGGTGATTACTTCAACTGTGTTATTTAATGAATTTTTCCAAGTTTTCGTCCATTTTTCAATTGTAGCTTAGCTGCTTTTGCTTCTGCGGTGTTTTTTATTCCAAGTAGGGCTGTGTCATCAAAAAAGGTAGCAATCTTGCTCTTCCGTGTCAATGGTATATCTTTTGTTTACAGGGGGCATAGAAGTTGCCCAACAATGTTTTCTAACGAGACACCATATTTTATCTCTTCCAGGTTAGACTAATTATGTCCTTGTCTAACGTTAAAGTATCGCTAAGTTAAGTATGACTAAATAAATTTCAATTCATAAAAGCACTGTAGTCCTGTTGACATTTCCTTTATGCTATAATTTTTCAAACGTTTGAGCAACGTCCACAAAGACCGTATTTTTCAAATGATTTTTCTGCTTCTGCTGTGATCTTATGAACCTAACCTAAATCCAAATTTCGATATTTGCAGCAGAAAGAAGATTAGTCGGTTTGACGAACATGGACTTTATTTCTTCATTATTCTATTGATCATAAAAATTGTAATGCGATTTTGTATTGAAAAGTAGCGTATTTTACTGACTCTAGACATTTTAATTTATACAAGAGTATCAATAGATCAATCATTGAGAGCAACAAATCCAATAGATGTGATGGGTATAACCAACACAACTTAACAATTTTTCAAAAACTCAACAACCACTCAGTGGTAAGTGAGCTTACCACTCAGATAAAAATCATTTTTAGTTGGTATTACATATATATGTCATAATGATATTTCATATACAGTAAATTACTGTAAAAATTCAGCATCTACCCTCGTATATTACAGCATGACATATGCATATGTATCTGTACGATTTCCACATAAAAGTGAACATTTTATTCTTCTGAAATACTCCTATTTCAATTTCATAAGAATTTTTTTTTATAACGATTCATTCTTTTGCTCCTTTTTTGTCTCTTCGAAATCACTCCTCTTTGACACATGATAACCAGGATTAATTATTGAGGTGGTTGTAAGCTTTTTTAATGGTTCGTTTATATTTGATATTGTTTTAACTGACACTTCAACTCTTGTGGTAAGGACAAAAACGTGTAAACTGTAAGGTTAAACCCTGTAACCGAAATATAAATATTTAAATATAAAAATTTTTTTAACACTCGTAGTATTCGTAATCCACTGAAAAATGGTAACTCAGATGAATTTTTCTTTCGGAAAAATATTTTTGTGCCTTTAATTCTTGGTAGTCGTATTTTCAAAAGCGTTTCATATAAATAATATTATTAAATATAATAAATATAAAATTACATAAATATTACGGTATAGACTTCCTTTTTCTATATGACTATTTACTAAATCTGGAGGTTTTTAGTAAACATCAAACAGGAAACCAATTTTCTGTATTTTACAGTAATACTTGTTCAATTTATTTAAGACTTCAAAATCCTGATTTAAATAAACACTTAAAAATGCTAAAAGAATAGTGAAAGTTTTATTTAACTTTAAGTAATTTAGTAAGTATAAATATCTGTGTCTTTAGTGTGACCTAATCTCATTACCACTCATTTCGAAATTAACATTTTAATTACGCACTTTTACGAAACTTTTTATCAATTTTTTTTCCTATGTAATTTATGTAAGGAATACGTAAAAATATACAGTAGTCCCCAATATAACGCGGTACGCTTATAACGCGTTTTCATATTACGCGATTTTAATCCCCCATATAACACGGGGATTTGTACAGTTTATAATTAGCTTCGCGTACCATTGAACGTGTATATATATTTATAATAAATATATATATAATACATACATATATTTATATATATATATTTATATATATTTATATATATTTATATATATATTAATGCACAAAATTATAATGAAAGCTCATACTACTCACTCTATTTTTTTTTATCATGTCATACTCATAGTGTTATTATATGTTATATGATTGAGAAGTAACTTCCAATAAATAATGGAAATTATTCAAATTAACATATAACACTATATATTCCAAAAATTTCACTAATCAAAGATAACCAAATTACCCGCATAAAAAACATTACACAATTAAAAGTAGTTATAGGAAAAATTAATCTACCTTAATGATATGCACTACACTTCCTGGTTCACCAAGAAAGCAATTAGATATTATAGCAATCATTTATATTATAATGGAATAAAGTCATCATATAAAGACAAGAAAAAGGTAAAGGTAAAAAGAATATCCCATTGTCCATCACAATAAAAATTTAAAACACTACAGATAATTTCTCCGAATACCAGGATAGCTCTGTATATAAAAAAAAAACAAAAAATAACAGTAACGAAAGAAAAAAAAAAGGACGAATGAACGAAGAAAGCAAGCGAGAAAACAAGGAAAACGAAGAAAGGGTGTTAGATTTAGAAAAGTTAACATACTAAAAAAAGAAGAAAGAATAAAATGTATACAAAAGTATTATTATATTATATTATAATTATATTATTATTATTATATTATAATTATAATTATAATTAAAGAATCTAATTAAAAAAAAAAAAGGAAAAGATATATAGGGAAACAAAAAAAAAAACAAATAAAATGAAATAGAATTTAAAAAAATGAAAGATGAATAACTAAAAGAAAGCAAAAAAAATGTAAAAGAAGAGAAAAAAGAAAAAACAGATAAGAAAAGAAAACAGAATATAAAAAATTAAATTTATAATAAACCAAATAATAAAGAATAATATAAAACAAAATTGAAGAAGACAAGGATTAAATTAAATTAAATTAAATCAAATTAAATTAAAAAAGCGATGTATTGATAAATAATATTAAACAAAATAGAAGAAGAGAAAAAACAAAACAAAAATAATAAAATAAAGTAAAAACAAAAAAGAAATATTTCTTTTCATTTAAACCTAAAATGAAATGATATAAATTAAGATTAAGATTAAAGAAAAGAAAAAAAAAAAAGGAAAAAGAGAGGAAAATAAAATAAAAGAAAAAGAAAGTAAAGAAAAGAAGAAAAAAACAAAAAAAATTAAGAACAAAAAAAATATATAATATTATTAGAATATAATATAATATAATATAAATGAAAATATAATATCAATGAATAAATATAAATCATACAAAATATAGGAAATTATTCTTCTTAATTCTAAATGGAATTCAAATAAGGCCAAAGAAAAAAATTAAAATTAAATATAATAATATGTAATTAAATAAAATAAAAATTAAATATAAAAAAGGTAGAAAACAGAGAAAAAGAAAAATATAATAAAATAAATAAAGAAAACGAAAAGAAGGACAACGGAAAACAAAAAACGGAATTGATACGGAAATAGGAATTAAAACAATATGTAGGGAAATGAAGAAAGCGCAAAGGCAAGGAATATACAAGACAATAAAGGAAGAGGACAAAAAACATAGCGACAACAAAAAGTTTTTAGTGTAACTTTAAATATAAAAATTTTAAAAATGTATTTTTCTAAAACATTAGATCTGAATGATTAGGATTCAGTACATAAAATAAAAGAGGGATAAGATATTTTGCAAAATAAATTCTCTTTCCTTAAATATGATTGTAGTGAAAGGCAATATCTATCTGCCGTATAATTTTATCAGCCTTGTTATCGCTTTGTGAAATAATATCAGTTTCTTAAGTAAATTTTCTTGCATTAACTAAATTATATAAAAGCTCTTTTAACTAAGTAGTAATTAAAACTCGAAAAAATATTCGCATTGAACCGTATCTGATGATTAACGTGTTGCTGTCATGATATTCACGTTATATATCAGACATAGATGAAGTATGTGGATAACTATACCTGATCTAACTTATGACAAATAAATTATATGAAAGCTTAAGTCAGTGTCATCAATCTGGTGAGGAAGTGAAGTTATCTTAAACCATGTTTTCGCTGGTTTCATTTAGGCAGTTGTGCTCTTTCAGACCGCCAATATTTAACCTTACAAAGAAGTTTCATATAAATAAGTACATTAAATAAATCAACTTATTGAAGGCGGGAAATGTCTAATGAAACCCTTAAAAATAAATTTCCCATAATAGAAATGTTTAAAATTTGAAATATGTTTCATATGTTCTATATATAAAATATAAGCACACAAGCTATTGCACATGCATAAATCAGTTTATGCCAATGGAAACGACTAAAACTTAATTTCATTAAAATAAGTCGTTTTAGCTGCAATGGAAACGTGACATTAAACGCTGTTACAGCTTTTATTTTCAAAATATAGTACCCTAAACGAAGAGTTTGCCGTTTTTCTTGTTGTTTATAAACCTTATATTCTTAAAATACTACTAATTTATATTTTAAGTATAAAATATAAATAAATTTAGTTAGATAATGCGCTCACTAAATCACTTCCACAACCTTTTGCGTTGCGATTCTTGCGTTGTTGTTGCTATAGGTAGGTAGCGTACGATATCTTTACAAAATAATAGTTGAAACTATATTATTTGGGTATTGAATATGACATATTTATCTAAAAATGAATTCAAGTTAATTCGAATTTTATGCCGCAATAGGGTTAAGTATGCAAGTACCTACTATCGATGTATCATGTTTGGATGAAAATCATTTTTAATATCTTTAATGAGGGAGACTTTACTCACTTTAAAATTTAAGCAATTAAATAATTTAAGCTTAAATAATTTAAGTCAATTACTTCTCATATGCATCCTAACATATCTGAAATCAAAAGAAAGTTTACATAATAAACAAACAGATATCAAAAACCCCAAAACTGCAAATCGTGACTTAAGAAGTTCATCAAAAATAATCGTAACTTTGGAAGTTTTTGCTTGCAAGCGTAAAAGGAAAAAGCATCAGAGTAGGAAAATGTGACTTTATTGTTAGTTAAATCTGCATAAAGAAGCATTTGCCATTTTTCCAACAAAATATTGAAATCCGAAAGGAAAGAACTGCAGAAGTGGGAAGGGCAGACTGCAATATGCAACTGCACTCGCATATAGAAAAATCATAAAGGATATTAAAAAATTTTACACGATGTACACGTATCAACGTGTCGCATTACAATTTATAATTCATATTCATATGAATGCCTGATGAAGATTCCCTTGTTGTTATTGTAGTGATAATAACACCGACGGTGATGATGATAATGTTGACAATGTTGATGACGATGAAAATGCTGATGTGGCCTGGCTTTCTTGTTAGCTAGGTAGCTGTAGTTGCGAACTCTCGCCAGGTTGATGAGTTGGTTAGTTGCTCCTTGGTGTGTACTTTGTTTGGTTAACTATTGCAGACAACATCGTCGGCATCATCAACTTTGGCAAGAGATACACAAACTTAAATGGATATGCATTGGTTGTTGGAGATATGAAGTTTCCATAGTACCATAGTAGCAGAGGCGTTGTAGTTTGACGTTAGTAGTTTGAAGTTGGCATGTGTTTGGTAAGCATACGGAATAGGGTTTGAGCAAATAGCAGTCAGAGTTGCCATATGAAATATGCATGCAATAGTCTTTTATAGGTGCTTAAATGCAGGTGCAAAAATATTTTATTTAATATCATATTTTGCGTATATTTTTGTTATTATTATTCTTCTTTTTTAAATTATGCACAATCATTAAAAAATGCATAAAACACAAACAAAATGAAGTACGTGCTTTCTCCAGTGTTCGAAAGAAACAAAGAATAATAAAAAGGTTGTAGATACATTGAGGGTCTTGCATATTTTATGTTAAAAGATATATTCAAAAGTCGTTTAAAAAGCAAATTTGACTTAAATTTTTCTTTTAAACTATATGATACTATATGATTGATGCACGGAAAGCAATTGGTAATATTCATTTAATTAAGTTAATTTTCATGGAAACTTATGGAAAGGATAGAGCAATCATATTTGTACTATTTGCTTATCAATCTACTAGTCGATATACCAAGTGAGATAAATAAACAGATTATTTGAATAATTTATTTGATTGAAACAATTTAAAAATTAAAAACATCAATAAAGCATATAAACAATGTGATTATGAGACAAATGTTTTGATTATCTCATTATAAGATGCTACAAATAATTTCATGAATTATTATATACTTGATAGATTGACAAATACCCGGCATACGTAATAATAGCATATTTTTTTGGAAAATTATATATTGTGCTTTAATATAATCCTCTTTTAGCTCTTCACACCGAGTCCAATGATCTTACAACATTTGGACACCTTTTTAATAATACGATTTGTCAAGTCATTTGATGCAAATCGTTTTTCCTAAAGCCATCTTTTCTTAAAAAGAGAGCATCTTGAAAATAGGTAATAGTCACTGGGAGCCAAATATGGATAATACGGTGGTTGGGAAAGCAATTCGTAACGTGATTCATTTAATCTTGTCATGATTCCCATTGACGTCTAAACGGGTTTGTTGTTATCCTGCAAAAACAAGATTTTTTTGTTCGACACATGTGGTCGTTTTTCTTGATTTCCTTATTCAATCGATCCAATAATATGCGATAGTAGTCTGATGATATTCCTTTTTCCAAACAGTCTATGAAAATTTTTCCGGTTGAATCCTAAAACACAAAAGCCAAAACTTTTTCAGAGGATTATTGAGTTCGTGGTCGTTTGGGAACATTACCCCTGGGCTCGACCCATTCTCTGGCTTGTTGTTTTCTCTCAGGTGTGAAGTAATTGATCCATGTTTCATCAGTTCCAAACCATGTTTTAAATGACGAAGTCGTTGTCATTGTAGTTTTTGGTTAATTTTAAGCAAACGCGGCACCCATCTTGCCGAATGCTTTTCAATACCTAAATATTTATATTAAATATCCAATACATGTTTATATGGTTAATATATATAAATATGTATTAATGCACAAAATTTAAATGGAAGCTCATACAACTTAGTATATTAAATTTAGAACTCTTTCTTGTCGTAGTCATAGTGTTATTACATATTATATAATTGTCATTGATATATATTATATAATTTATATTAATGTATATTATTATTAGTAAGATCAAAGTTTGCATCGGGATTCACACCATATTTTTACTGATTATCAATGAAAATT
Source organism: Teleopsis dalmanni (assembly GCF_002237135.1). Taxonomy (NCBI): domain Eukaryota; kingdom Metazoa; phylum Arthropoda; class Insecta; order Diptera; family Diopsidae; genus Teleopsis; species Teleopsis dalmanni. Next base: position 63,130,359 of record NC_051848.1, on the reverse strand, counting down.
ACCGAAGTACTCAGACCTCTGAAACAAATACATAAATTGCTGAACGAGCACATGACAAGGTGAGGAAAGGAAAGGTGGTGAAACTTCACCACTTGTAGAATAGCTAGGATCATGTGTACACATAAATACGAGGAAAAGCACACCGAGGACATTATATCGTCTAGCCAAAGGAACTATAGAACATTAATTGGTGTGTTAACAGGTCATTGCTTGGTCGCATCACATGCGCACAAACTAATCCTAATTCGCAGCGATACTTACAGTAGGTGCAACGAGCCGGATGCAAAGAAAACTCTGTAGTATCTACTGTGTAACTGCCTAGCTCTCTTGAAAACTTGACAAAAATGCTTGGGGGCTGTCCGTTTTACAGAACTGGACTACCTGCCTGAGGTTTCTGTTGAAATTCTAGTAAAAATAGCTAAGTGATGCACACTCTATCGTTAAAAATTAAAACTCTGATCTGGTATCTTAATGGACCTTAATGGTCTACGCGTGACCTTTTTGTTCTGCCAGCATTTCCTAACCTAACCTAATGACAATTAACTTTTTAAGAAAAACATTTAAATTAGTTTAACTTATAAGAGAATTTTTTTTTATTCAAACAAAGAGCAAAGTTTTTGCTTCTTTTCTAGTTGGTTGAATAACTTGTGAATTTCTTGGGATATATTTCGCAAACTTCCTCGATTTTCAGATCTGGTCAACAATGTAAATACTTTATTGATAATGTTATTTTGTTTAAGCATTCGTAAAGCACAATTTATTAGTATAATCTTCAATCTAATGGAAGTGAGTAATATATTACTATCTACATATTTATTTAATTGCATAATAACATCTTGGTAATCTTTTTCTTTTTTTCTGACTTTAATCACAGTTTTTCTACGATTTTGTATCTTTCAGTACTGAACTGTTGTATGTGCGCTCAAAGTCAAAGCTCTCCCCCAATGCACATTTCGAAAAGTTGCAAAAACTGCATTTAATGTCGCTGAAATCCCCACCACATCATTCAATCTATCCTATCCACCTTTCTGGCTGGCATATCAATGCACTGTAATTATGGCTATTATCAACCATTCAACACCTACTCAAAAACTATATAATTTCACCTGGGGGATATATAAAATACAAATTAAGAAGTGGAGGAAAAACAAGAAAAAAGAAACACCAAAACACCAAAACACTGACTGACGACATGACTTAGTGCCACACAAGAGTGTGCACACAGCCAAGAACTGAGGTGTACGACGAATATACGTACGCATTGTTGATCATAAAAATTTCCGAAGTCAGGAAGACGTTTAGGACGGCGGCTTATGTCAGCGTTTATGGATTGTTTGCCTTGTTGTTTGCGTTGTCTTGGTTGGTTGGTTAGTTTTTTTTTATTTTTTTTTTGTTTTGGTGCACCTTGGGTTTATTTTTGGTAAGTTTGTTGATTTTAAGTTGACAGTTGTGGAGCGTATCCGAGCCAGCCGAGAAGAAGTTTCGAAAGTTGAAGTTAAATGAACACTGTGAGTTAAATGCACTGTGAGTTGTTGTTGTGTCGAAAAGTGGAAAATTAAAGATAAACAGGCAACCGACTCGAAAGAGATTTGTTTTGATTTGTTTACATAATTAAGCCAATTAATAACTTAATTTGGGACTTAAACTTTTCATAAGAAACGAACACATCACTAGGAAGATTATGCGTATCCGTTTCACATCTTGAGATCTTAGTTCATAAAGTTTAGATTAAATTCATTGGCAGCTTTTTGATAGGTACGAGTACGATGATATGTAGTACTGCGCCAAAATTGTCAAAAAACAATAGGTGTACCGTAAAGTGCCTCCATTAGAGTTGTTCTTCAAATATGTATTGTGCCTCAAAATGCTCTAAATGGAAAAGCAAAACACAACATTAACAATAGAAACTACAAGAACAACAAATGTAATGGCATCCTTACATGTTTGCCATTACTCGCTCGGTATGGCAATCCTTTCTTCCCTAAGGAGAAAAAATTACGTGCAACTTGTAACATAACTTGTGATTCCCATAAACAAAAGTTAAGTAGTCTTTAGAAGTAGACGACTTCACTTCATCTCCGCCAGCTTTCAACTCTCTTGAGCATCACTTATGGTACATGCAGTGGCGGTTTTGTATGGACATGAGACGACATTTTCGCGCTTTTTCTTTATATATACATTTACTTTACTTTAGTATATTTTTGTTTTGTTTTTTTTTTTGTCTTATGAATTTTTCCTTAAAATTCTTTCCCTTTAATAGTGCGGAACACAAGTGATTCAAGTGCCATTATGGAGCGGCGTATTTGCCAAGTCAAATAAGAATATAAACAAACCTTTAGAGCAGTTGGCAGCTTCGCATAAAAATAGAGAAATACTAAAACATAAACATTTATTTTTAATTTTCCTTCATATAAACAACAAAATGCTTATTCGCATTTGTAGTTCTGTACACTCCGCAGATACTTGTACGAGTATATCCTTTTTTGCAAGCAAGAAACTGCAATTTGTTTATAAAAGCATAATGCGTCCATGGAACGCATCGAAATGTGAGGGCAAAATAAGCGGCTACGTGTGCTGCATGGACTGCAGCGTATATAGAACCTCGGCTATAAGTCTGTGCTATTGTCAGATGAATACAACAGAGTCTAAAAAAATATGTTGTACCTTTTCTTTAGCAAACAAGAAGAAAATCCATTGGTGTATGTAAATTATTATGACAGTTTGTGTTAAATTAAATAAATTCGATGCATGGCAAAAGTGCAACATAAGGTCAAAGACACTGGCATAACTTCTGTTTATGAAGTATTCCAAAAAGGGTGTAGTATGTAACTGGGCGTAAAATATTCCCCACGTATATCAATCTATGAATATTGCATATTACCATTAACTGTCATTTTCATTTGATTGCAGATGACTAGATTTGAGGACCTGTCCTAATAAGGGTTAATTACATTAAAAGCCATAAAATTGGTTTGAATAATTACACCAATATCAATACAATTTGATAAATATTATTACTATATTAATATTTTTATAATGTAGGTAATTCTTAAAGATGACCAGCTATAATTTTTATCCGAGCTGATAATGACTTCGAGTCACACGAATGCAAGGGCAAAGTAATATGCAGTAGTTTTATTAATAAATCTGTCTCTACCTATATCTCGAAATGCAGAACTATAATAGCATACACACAATTTATTATATATCCATTTAGCAAAGGAACTTATAGTAAGGAAAAAAGTTTTCTGATGTGACTATACAACTGTTCCGGATATTGCCAAACAATCATCAGCAGTAGATTATGGAGCTATTTATTGTTTTCAATTATCCCTAATTTATGGATAATTATATATGTTCATTCTACATAAACGTAGTCGTTGAAGATTTATTGTTTTTATTATTATTGGTTTTTAGTATTTGTGGGTTTTTATTATCCGTAATATGTAGATAATACTATTTATCGGTTTTAATTATCCTTTATCCGTGGATAATAACATTTTATGCTTTCATGCCATCTGTGCTTGAAATATTGAATTAAGACTCGTCTGAGAATATGACGCTGTTCCAGAAGTCTAATTTTTTATGGTTATGCTGACATACAGGTCCAAACCATAATACTTCCACTGTCATGCTTTACTGAAGCTTTTATATCTTCTTTTTTGAGCTCAGTATTAGGTTTCCGCGACACGTAAGTCATCCCATCATCCCATCTAGAAATATTGAATGTAGACTCGTCTGAGAATATGACTCTGTTCCAAAAGTCTAATTTTTTTGTGGTCATGCTTCTTACCGTAAGCAAGCCGACTGCTCTGATTTTTTTTGTTGCTTATGAAGGGTTTTTTTTAGCTACTCGACCATTAAAGTGGGAGTGTCTAGTTCTAATTTTGGATTCCTCTGTGGCGATTAAGTGCAAATGATTTGGATGAAATTAGCTGTGAACTATAATTCTGTTACACGATCGGGTTTTTCCCCTTCGAGCGAAACAAAAACAAATTTTATGTACTTTATTCCATTTATTATGTTCATTAAGCGTGCCTTAATGTAAGTGAGACATTAAAAACTTAATTGCCAAAGATGTTTTCATTAATCAAGAACGAAAGTTAGAGGTTCGAAGGCGATCAGATACCGCTCTAGTTCTAACCATAAACGATGCCAGCTAGCAATTGGGTGTAGCTACTTTTATGGTTCTCTCAGTCGCTTCCCGAGAAACCAAAGCTTTTGGGCTACGGGGGAAGTATGATTGCAAAGCTGAAACTTAAAGGAATTGACGGAAGGGAACCACCAGGAGTAGAGCCTGCGGCTTAATTTGACTCAACACGAGAAAACTTACCAGGTCCGAACAAAAGTGTGTAAGACAGATTGATAATTCTTTCTCTCGAATCTATGGGTGGTGGTGCATGGCCGTTCTTAGTTCGTGGAGTGACTTGTCTGGTTAATTCCGATAACGAACGAGACTCAAATATATTAAATAGATGCTTTCAGGACTATGGTGTTTTTCAGATACAGTGTTTTAAAAATTTAAAAAATTGTTGAAAGAAATGAGCTGATAGCCACTGTATATTCCTCTTGGTTAGCGGAGATCCATTACAAACATTTCATTATTAATTGTAGATTTTCGATATCTATACAAGTGCATACGAAGAGTTAGCTTAACATAAAATAAATTGTATATAATTTTTTGTAACTTTTAACCCTAATACACAGAGCATCACTAGTATGTCTTCATTATTCAGTTTTAGTCTGCCGTCTCTATCCGCTATATGTACCAATACTCTATTACAACTTTGTTGATTTAAAGAGATACAGTGGACTATCGGAATGAGGATAGTCCAGATTTATTAATTCCAAGATTTGGGCATTTTCTCTTTGAAAAATTTGAATCCTTTTACTGGACATGATAAGACTTAAACAACAAGAAAAATAATATTGAAAAACTGTTTAAAGAGATACAATGGACTGTCGGAATAACGATAACTATATTGTCAAGACCATTCGTTATTTCGAATACATATTATATACAGAATTTATTATTTAGACAATGTATTTTGGTTTAACTTTCATACGCAGGTGTTTTATTGTTCGTTATTTAGAGAGCACATTATATCGGGTATTCATTAAACCGATAACCGATATTTATCGGTTATAAAAGGAAATCAATGCACTGACCTTAAATATTATTTAATAGTTGCTAAAATAAAATGTGAATAAATTTTAAATATTGAAATGAATTTTTCTGTTACTTAAAATCTGACATAGACTAGACCCTTCAAAACAGTAAAATTATCCTTTACTAATATGAGTAGTTGTTCCAACTCCTTTTCCGACTAATTTGAATATATAATAAAATGAAGTTGTAAACTTGTTTTAAATGATTTTGTCATAAATCTTACAAATTTTTTTCAAGAATATACGAGTATATTGCTCCAATAGTTATGATAGCACAATAAAAGAAGTAGATTCTTTGAAGCTATTTATTTTTATAAGGATGATCTGAGAAAGAGTTGAAGGGTCCAAATACTAATAGTAAAATATCAAATAAACACTATTAAAATTCTTTAATAAGGCTTCTACGTTTTGTTATAAGTTAATGGACTGTTACTGAAACTCTATTGTTTCGGAAAGTAAATACCAGGCATTGATGAAATGCTCAACTTTTAAGTCTGTATGATTTTAGAAGAAACTTTTGATTTTCTAAAATAAATGGAATGAAATGAAAATCATGTATGTTTACTTCATTTTAAATTAGTTTATTTTTATTTCTTGTCTGTTGAGTTTTAATTACTCCAACTGCTTTCGTAAAGTTACTTTTACGAGATAATTAAAATACTTTTCTGCAGTTAATTTCTCTCCGTGCAATTGTTTTGACTGACTTTGGCTTATGTTTTCTGAAAAGTAAGGATAAAAAATTAGAAAAACAAAATTCTGTCATATTTTCAAACTGACATCTTAGCTTCCATTTATTTTGTTTACTAGCGTTATTAAGGATGAGGATGTAAGGATGTTAGGATGTAACGATGTAAGGATGTAAGGATATGTATATGTAAACATAAACAATCGTAAAATGAATCCACAAATAAACGCAGATGGAAACAAAGAAGAATGCTTTTTACTTTCATTCTTGCTACTTTTTTACGAACTTTTCAAATTAAGTTCCTGCTCGAAATTAAATCCGTTGCACCGAAATATTTTGACGCTGTACTCACCTCCTCACAATCCCTCTTTCCACCCGGAGAAAAAGAGTAAACTCTATAACAAGTATAAAATAGAATGAAATTGAACGCAAAAGAGGATATTATTTCCAAAAAGCATAACAAAACCAGCGCGACATCAACTGCAAAAATAGTGAATAACAATGGAAATGGAAATAATAAGTTGAGATTAATGGTAAGTGTGCACCTTGCCAAAAAATCCACATGCGCTACACTTGCAGTCAGCGTAGTTGGTGCTGTGGGAAAAGCCACCATTAAAGGTGGCGCTCATGAATTTTTATTGCTGATTTCACTAAAGAAATTGCGATTTGGCAGCTGCACTCATGGTCGCTTATGCGGCGCTGGTCCTATTACCCTTACAAGCTTCAAAATCGTCTTTGAGTTGCATTCTGAATGCTTAAAGACAGAAATATTCCGAACAGAGTCAATAATAGGAAACCTAAAGCTGTACAATTTGCGAGTCCATGTAAGGACTCACAAATGGTGTATGTCACAGGATACCGACGTGAATTTGTATATCCTTCAAAGTGCTATGAAGCAACAATTGTAAGCTCACATGTGTCTATTTGCATTGCTTGTTTGTCTGCAAAAATTTTAAAATTACTTTTGTTACTTTTAATTCATTTCGTTATATTTTCTTTTATTTCATATCATTTTCTTTAATTTTTCCTTTTTCCTTTTTTCTTGTGAGTTTTTTTTTTGTCTTGTTTTGTTTTGTTTTGTTTTTGATCCTTTCGGTAAGAAAATGGCTGTTGCTCACTGCCTCGGCAATGCGATGGTGTAAAACAGTTCGGAAACCTTTAAAGGATAATTATTTTTTTCGAGCTTTTTTGAAGAAATCTGAGTGAGGGCTGAGTGAATACCTACAACGCAGCTGAATATACTTGACGACGTTCTGTACTTCGCAAGGACTTGTTAGCTTTTCTTTTGTGGAAATGAAGACGTTTTAATTTGCATTTTCACTTTGTTGTCTTTTAACAAAATTGTTCAATTTGACAGTTGAGATGATGTCACATATTTTTTTCAGTTATTTTATTAAGAATATTAAAACCTTCACATTTCATTACAAACATAAGAGCCACTCTTTGTTAAAATTGAGTTTTCAGTTTTTTACGTGTAAAAAAGTGCTTGCAGAGTTGCTTATATGTGCCATGAAGTTTCATTAAAAGGAGTGCAGTTAAGTAGGAATTATTTTATTTTATGGATTTCTATACTGTTTGAAAACAATTTAAATTGTATATACTTCACCCAGCTTTTATTTTATGTTTACATCACAACAACAAATAAGTGTCACATATGATGTTGCTATACTAAACATTTCCTCAAATAAATAATACAAATATATATATAAACTATATGTATATATTTTAATTATTCACACCAAAACTATTGTTAACACCAAAAGTCTTCTAAAAGAATCTTTAAATAGCATAAATCCAAAATTTCTTTAAAATCAGTTCAGAAATAACTGGAAATAACTTATGCTCTCGTATAAATGAACTTTAGGCATTTTTAAGAATTAATATAACCGAACGAATGCAACTGGACTTCAAAATTACATCCAGATAGTACAGCGAAATAAGTCTTAAATTAATTTTTTTAAAATCATCCTAGTGCCATTCTCGAACGGAAGGAAAATTTTTCTTCGAAATATTACACTTCATGGAATCACAGTACCACTATTTCTAGTGACGATGTGAAAAATCTTGCATCCGAATAGATTAAACGATGGACAAACTAACAAAATGAATAATAACCTATTCACAAGGCATAGCTAGAACTGTTAAAGAACTCTATTCTAAAACTGTCTGAGAAATATTAAAAATTAATTTCGGAAGCCTTACACAATACTCGAAAAAAAAGTTTTGCTTAAAATCTTATAGGTACCTGTTGAGGTACCTACTAGTTGCACTTGTTGTGTTCAAAAAAAACCAACTAGAAAATCCATAGGTGGGGGTTTTCTTAATGTATGTAGTCTAAAATCACGGAATGAACTCATACGCGTGAACTCATAACATCTGTTGCAGACTTGTCCTTAATGCCTAAAGCTATTTGAAGTAGACCATATATCATGTCGCAACTCTACCACTTGAACAACGCCGAACGGTCAATTCTGAGTGGTACGCAACTATTTGTTTTTCAAATGCCTTCGAAAAACTGAAGACAACCAACCATCGAAGCAAGATCAAAGAGTTCAAACAAAAGAGTTTTTGAGCACTCAAAATGTTGAATTAAAGGATCATAATTCTAACAGTCCTGACTTGGCACCCAATGACTTCTCCAAACATTAAGAAAAATATACGTGGCGAGCGTTTTTCTACGCCTAAACAGGCCATTGGTACATTTAAAGCCCTGGTTTTGAACACACCAATTTAAGAGTAACAAAACTGTTTCGAAAATTGATTAAATCGAATGCAAAAAAGTATTTATCATCATGGCGAATACTTTGAAAAGCAATAAAACCATTTTAAAGGCTGCTCACGTATTATCAAATAATGTCAGTAGTGAAATAGTTTGTAAACTTCCATAGTACCTCACTTTCAAGCCCTAAAATCTAATTTTCCTAATTCACAAAGCTTGAGAGTAGGTCGTTGTAGTCTATGTTTTGTGTTTTACAATATCGAGTGTTTGTATGTTAAATTATAAGAAATTTTTCTTTCTAACTTCAAGATCTAAAGTTTGCGGAAAACTATAAATTTAGCTGAAATTAATATTAAAATTATATTTGCTTGTGTTTCGCTATAAATTCCATAAATATTTTGAAGTTCATGGAAATCTTGTAAGGTTTTTATGCGGAAACCATAAAAACATATGATCATTTCATTAAGAACTAAAGTAGAAAACCAATTGAATTCTATTGAATTTTTCTTAATTATTAAGACATTCATTACTTAATTACTTTAAATCATATTTGCCCACCTTTTTGGAATCTGTTTTATATTTGGTAGTCTTTAGTTGTAATTTTTATTATTAAAAGATAATTGTTTTTATATTGAAAAATATGAGTCGGTAATTTATTGACTGCCTTACGCTTCCGTTCATGGAAAATGCGAAATTTATATTGAATTGGCGCTACGAAGAATTACTTTGGGCTCAGCGAAACCAATTAGCATTTTTACGACTTCTGGAACGGTTAAACTGAATTCCATATTGGCCATGAAACTTCAAGAAAAACGTAACTGAATAAAAAATTCGTACCTCCGGAATGGAGTAGCGCCGAGTGCCAGTGCAACGGCGGGCGTTGAGGTTGTAAAACTTAATGGCACTTAATTAATTGGCCATAATAAAATGCGTAGTGGGTAAAATCGTAAAATTTTGATAGCGACTATAAAGGATAGTAACGGGTTGTTAAAATAGAGGCGATCGTAAAATAGCTTCAGTTTGTTTTTATGGTAAATTTATTTGTTGTGGAAGCTAAAATACTAAAAAAATTGCGAAAATTGCATTTTTATGAAAATAGGATGTGCCATCCTAGAGAATCTTTTACGACGTGCTAATATGATTCGGTCAAGGACAATTTAGTATACAATACAATACATGTATTGATTGAAATGCATATTAAAGTAATTTAAATGGAAAGTATACGGTTAACAAATGGTTTATGTACTTCCTGATGTATGATGTTGTTCCTTTTTATTGAAGAAAATTAGTTCAAAAAGCTCATAGTAAAGAGTACAAAAACTTTAATAATAATTTAACAAAATTTATAAACTTATTTAATAAATATATTTTTTATTTTTTGCAGACAAATACCCACCGCTTATTCCAAGGCTAATGGCGGTACCGCCATACCACTGCCGGCAACCGTTATGGTACAGCGACGCTGCCCTCCTGATAAAGTACGTCCCTTGCCGCCTACACCAAATCACACTCCATGTAAGTAAACAATTGCAAAAATGTTATGCAGTTTTAAAAATTAATCTAGAAAACATTTGAAGCAGTAATAAAAAAATTTATAAAACCTCAGTCTGGTGATAAGGAACAATGCTGTCCCTTGTCCCCTGTTGTACTAACTTCGTTTATCTGAAAGCATAGTCTACTTCTTAATACGAAATTATGTCAAAGTTTAAACTCTACAACCTATTCATGCCTTACTGAAATAGTACCATCGAGCTTCCGCCATTAATTGCGTGACCCATTCTATATACACCAAAAATTTGTTTGCACTTGTCGGTAACTCAGGGAAGGGGGAGGAAACCTTTCAACTTTATTTATACGCTCTTTTCATTGAATATCACAAAAACATCCCCGGAGACCTGAGCTTTGACAAATAAAATCTTTTTTAAAAGCTTTTCATATTTATTAAAAATGTTAAACAAAAAAATAAAATATGAAAATGAATTGAATTGAATTGAATGCATTCACTCCGATGAGGTGAGGTGAGGGAATATTGAGATTTTGACAAGCCACAGGCTTGAAGGCTGACCGAGATTCAGAAAATATAAATATCAACAACAGAAATGCAAAGGGCTACTGCATATGCTCGTATGTAAATGGGGTAGTTACTACAAATATGGATGGACCTCTTCGCACAGAACAAAACAGAACAGAAATCTGTGAACATAAGTAGTTGGAGTTAAAATCCAACCAAAGGAAGAGAACGCACAAGTACATCAAAGCCAACAGGGATTTCAAAATTTTAGGGTTGTAAATAATAATAATAATAATAATCGTAATAATAATGATGATGTCGCTACTGTTGCTGATAATAATGTTAATGACGTTGCTTCTAACGGTTATGGTGTTGGCGAATAGGTTTGTTTGGTGTCGTTTGTCACAGTGGTAATTTGTTTTAATTATCTCTTTGGATTCAGTGTTTGCTAACAAATGGATTACAGTTCAAAATTTTTACAAACTAGTTGGAAAGCATTAGTGGAAAGACTGACGAAATTCATTACAGACTTTAGTACTCATATCCAAAACTATTAAGTCATTTTAAAAGAAACAACAGAGAAATGTTGACAATGCAAACATTAAAGAAAATCAATAGAATTTTTTCGCATATTAGGAAAATGAAAAGATAACTTTTAACACAAGACACCATCCACTTTTTCTCTTTATCCTTTGTTTTTTCTTTGTTTTGAAACGAAAATAGATTTCCTGATTTGTTTTATCAGTATCCCATCGAAGTGCACCATTAAATAAAATAGAAAAAATCTTTTATTCTTAGTTTCACATAAATTAAAAAAGTAATAGTCTAATATAGTGTATCTCTTTCTCTTATGCTCATCTCCCAGTGAAGCATAGGGCCTCACCATATAGTTTATAATATAAAATAAAAATTATCATTAGTAGATATAACGGCTTATAGTTTCATTGCACTACTCTAGGCGATTGTTATATTGTAATATTTTATATGAAGTTTCACAGTAAAAAGTCAAAATGGAAACAAGAAAGCACTCTATTGATGACAAAGAGTCGATACAAAGTCCATCATCATCGCTACTATGTCTATCATCATATGTCATGCTATATTTCGTCTTTACCTTAAGCCTGTAGAAATATTTAATGAATAACGAATATAAGGAGAGACCACACCATAGTTTCCCTACAACATTATCGTTTATGATCCACGTTTCGTTATCTGTGACAATGTCTTGAAAAATGCTTCTGGTTGAATTTTTTTTCTAGTACAATTTGCAGAAGTAAGCTCGTTTCATATTGTGTCATTCAAACTATAATCACATAAACATCGAGCTTATACCAGTTTTATGTATGCAGTCAGACCAGTTTGTCCAGTCAGACTAAAGAGTAGATAATTAGTTTTGAAGTGATTATAATAGCATGAACAATAGATTGTCGGACAGACCAGAGTAAGGAAAAATTAAAAACAAAACAGAGTGTGGTATTTTTTAAAGCTAACTGCAAAGATAATCTTCGTCTTCTAGACTAATCTTCTAGACTATTAATATTTGTATAGGTTTGAATTTTTAACCATATTTAGGTAATTTTTAATCGTATCTAGGTAGATCTTTTGATTCCGAAGCGTAGATTTTTTTTAATTTTTTTAATTTTTTCAGTAATATTTCATATTTCAATTGATATCATTACTTTTGTTGTTCTATTGGCTGAATATAATGGGTTGATGAACATCTTCTGGCATTACTACATCGTCTATTTCTTACTTTCTTTGTAGAGAAGGCAGATAAACTAATTTATTATATATAACCAGCGAATCGGTCATGACATAAAATATCATGTTGCAACCACATGATGAAGTCAGTAGATATAGACGTATATATTTTTTTTCAATATCTTTGATTAAAACTTTTTTACGATTTTTCCAACATTTATCTCGAATTTGATCATCAATTTATCAATTTTTATCTACTTTCAAGATATATTCATATCATGCTTTGATAAAGACAAAGTTTTTCAGTCAAAAAGAATCAGAGTCCATAAAGCTGTACATATATATGTATAATAGATGATTCCAGAACTTGAGGACAACGATTTTTTTTTTATCATATTTAAACAAAGTGCAAAGTTTAAATTAACAACAACTAATCATATAGACAAAGAAGAGGTTTTTAGGTTTTATATTACAAGTAATGTTACTTATCTTAAGCTAGCATATAGATCTGAGAGCAACATCTCCTTGCTGGTTGAAACGCCTCAAAAAGTCCTTTGGTTTGAAGCGTCTTAAACGTCTGTGTGTAACATTGCAGAGTAACGCCAAAATAGTGCTGTTTAAGTGTTAACTCAGCCTGTCAGGATGTGTTTTGGCAGCTTGACAGCACATACCACAGAGTGTAAAGAACGGCATGCCTAAGTACTTTGTTTTGGAACCTTTGTATTATATCTATTATATGATTTTTTGCACAACTTCAATTTTGAACTCCATAGAACCATATGGGCTTGAAGACTTGTTAGTATACCATAAGTTTGTTTTTTGGGTGTAATATTTAGCTCAGTTAGTTTTTCTTCCAGTTTGGCATCTAGGTTCATACCCAGATTTTTCGCAGAATTAGCAATTGAAATTTTTAAGCTGTTTAGAGATAATGGAATTTTAGTTTCTCTTTTGCTAGTAAAGTCTACGTGGTGATTGTCAGTTTCTATTTATTAGTCCATTGTTCAATTTCTTGAAGAGCGGTTTATAGCTTGGTGGTAAACACATTCTTGTTTGTACCTGTAGCCATTATTACCGTGTCATCTGCAAAAGTTTCTACAGTACACCTTGAGTTCACTGGCAAGTCATAAGTATACAGTTGGTGTAATAATGGGGCTAATATATTTCCCTGTTGGACCCCGCGATTTAAAGTATATAATTGTGAATACGACTCATGTAATGAAGACAACGATTGGAAGTCATTGTGTTCACTATAAGCACCTTTCAGCATTTTAAGGTTAAATTAATTGTCTTGAAGTCAATTTTATAAAGCACACTTGAGTCTCGATTTGACACAAAAGTGACATTAATTTTGAAATAAATAATTGATAGTAATGTTATATATCAAATACTAAATAGTTACTTAAGTACTGTCTTCATTGTATAACTAACCTTTCAACATGTTTTCCAAGATAGAGATGAGGTTCATATAGTTAACGATAAGACGATGAGACAAAGACGTCGTCTTTTAACTTCATCATATATACGAATATCATACATATATCTTATTTTGAGTTTAGCGATTATTGGATTCGGATATACTGAACTACTCACGTACACTGTCTTAAAAAAAATCATTTAAGAAAACTTCTCTGTACAAACGTTTTCAATGTAAAGACTGGACCGCAGCTGCGTAGGCGCGTGTTTCGAAAATTAATTAACGCATATTTTGCGTGTTGCTGCCACTTAAGGCTCTTGTGATTCTTGCTCGTTTTCAGTCAAAGTCGTAAAAGTCCTTAAAATAAATCAGATTCACATAACAGGCAACACGCAAGCGTGGGGAACTCAAATTATTTAGTACTTTTTGTGAATGAAATTAATTAAATGTGTTGACAATTCAACAAGAGCAAGTAATTCAAACTTCCCCCGTCTTGCATATGTGAGCATATGGGATGGAGGTCAAAATATACGTATAATTTCGCTTCATGACAGATTAAGATACATGTACGATGTGCCTTCAGAAGCAGTGATTACTGCATGTGACGCTAGTAAGTTTGGAGGAGTTTCAGTAATTTGATTTATGCATGATATGTTATTCCATAAATTTTTACATATGTTATGCATATTACCAGATGAAAATACCACTAATTTACTGTTGCATTTACTCTAATTGAATGTTTTCTTTCTTTATTCTTAGCAATTCCAGGTTTGGGCAAAAGTGGTTCAGATTTTAATACGAGCCGTCCTAACAGTCCACCGACAAGTAATCATACAATACAAAGCCTTAAAAGTGGTAACAATAATGGGTAAGCACAATTGAAATCATCTTTTTATTAAAAATTATATTTCACAATTTTTTTTTTAATATCAGTTTACGCCCACCGTCTGGTAAAACTGCCCACCAAAGTGGCATACCGCCACCAAGCGCCAGCAATGCAGTTGCAGTTGCAGCCCCACAACAAACAAAACACTCCATGTTAGATAAACTAAAACTATTTAATAAAGAAAAGCAACAACAAAATTCAAATATCTCCGTCACCAACAAAACACAAGTACAGTCAAAACGCACTTCTTCTTCATCGGGGTTCTCGTCTGCACGTTCAGAACGGTCCGATTCCAGCTTGAGTTTAAATGATGGACACATATCACAAATTAAACCACCTGCTGTCAATGTGACAGCAAATAAAACACGTGACGCCAAAAACAACACCAAACAATCCAAACTATTAGCTGCGCAAATAAAGAAAGAACATGCCAAGGCTAGCAAATTGGAGAAGAAAGAAAAAAGTCCTGCTAGATCGCTCAACAAAGAGGACATGAATGTAGATAGCAAAAATTCCACAATTGGCAGAACAAAAAACTCATTGCCACGTGTCATTGAGAAGAACTCTGCCAAAACCTCTTCCAAATCATCACTAACCTCCAAATCGGAGTCCAAAACATCACTCATAATGCCCACCACAAAAACTTTGAACAGTCCAAACGGTAGTACTGGACTACCGAAACCCATCGCGGCCATTAAAGGTACCAGCAAGTTACCGCAGCCAGGTGATAACAAGCAACGCATGAGCAATTCAAATTCCAATAATGATATGCTCAAGCGAGAGAAAAGTGACATATCAACAAATACCACAAATAACATATCTGAACGTAGAGAACACGATATACATAGAAACATGCAAGCAGTACCAACAACACATATCGTTAAGCCAGTACCAATATTACCAGAGCCCGGTTCAAAACCACCATTTTATGCGAATACATCTAACATATCATCACCAACAAGAGCACAAAATATTATGCTAGACCCAAATGCTCAACCACGCACACCAACACAAGATATCATTTACAGTCGTCTACCACCACCAAAAAGTAACATAACAACGCCAACAAGAAAGCTCGAATATAGCGCAGGTCCAAATATACTCTCACCACAACGTTCACCTATGCGTACAATGAATCAACTATCACACTCCCAACCCGAAAGTCCGATTTCATCGCCCAACAAATTCCATACCATACCCACTAAAATTGTAGGCACAATTTACGAAGAGGAAAAACCAGTCAATGTGCTGCCAATGCGACCACTGTTACGTGGCTATAACTCTCATGTAACGCTACCGACGCGTGGTCCACGCGGTGCACACAGCTATGTTAACGACTTCTGTGAGAATGATATTGGTCAGGGTTATTGCAGTGACGGGGACGCCTTACGTATAGCAAACACACGTCTAGCGCATGGACCAGCAGCCGCATCGTCCAGGTATCATGATATCGATAATGGTTATCTGTCGGAGGGAAGTGGCGGACTTGGACTGAGTGGAGCCGGTGTGCATGGTAAACACTTTCTAAGTTTGATGCGCGCTAGAACACAGCTCCCCACAACAATTGAAGAACGGTAAGTGATAATAATTTTACTTTCAAATGTGAATTTTTTAATAATATTATTTACTAAATAAAATTATCCTAAAGACTATTATTCAAAAAAAAAAAAAACTTAAAGCATATCGTCACTCTTCTCTATATTGCGGTTAAATTATTCGTGTATGAATCATTTCTGAGTAAAAGATTGTGCGTTTTTTGCCTGTTTGCTTCTTCTTAAGCCCTTCAATTTCGATTTACCTCGAAAATATATTGAAGTTGCGTTGCTACGAACCTCACAACTTCACAAACTGAAAATGTGACTCACACACTTCCCATGGCGAAGTTCTACACTAAATTCACACTAATTTCCGAAAAGACGTAAGAAAAAAAAATCATCAAAAAAAATCCGAAAGGCGTTCAAAGTTTAATTTTATTTTTGTAGATACTTTTTCCTTTTAATTTGTTATATAAAATTTGATGTAGTATTTGTTGAAGTTGTTGTTGTTGTTATTTTTATTGTTGTTGTTGCTGTTGTGTTGGTTTAACACATTCTAATTGTAGCATACGATTCAATTAAGTGGAACTGGGACGCATTGTAAAGGAGGCATGTCGAAAATAACTTCGCCATGTGGTGGGGTTCAAAGCGCGTTCATAGGCAAATTATCGAAAATTTATTCACAGCCATGCAATACCAACAACAACAACAACAACAATAACAACAACATATTTTAATAAAAAGTCTACAAACACATTATATATACACGAATATATACATATATATATTAAAAGTTATGTGGAAAAATTATATAGTATTTACTGGCCAGAATAAATATATTTTATGCCCAGCAAAATGCTTTAAAATCGTTTTAATAATAAACGAAGCATCGAATCATCAATAAAACTTTAAAATTTATCTGCCATTATTATTTGGATAATGGCCTTTATCAGTGAAAGAGAGAGCGTTGGCGTTTCGGTTTTCCGCTTTCAAGTAAATGATCCATGTATCGCTTTTAATGTTTTTCTCATTGATCCAGCATGGATGAAAGGAATCAAATTCACTGCTGTTGTAGTTCATAAAACACGAGTTCTATATTTTTTCCTACATTTATCAAATCGGAAATACTTCAAGAAGTGCGACAAAAATAAATTGCAGAATATTTAAATTCTTATTGAAATATGATGCCTATACGATCCTTAGCTGTTAAGAGCGCTTTGACACTCAAACGGATCTGAGAGTTGGGTATAGTACAGTTTAAGTTGCAAGAAAAGAAGAATATGCGAAAAATAGGGAGCTGCTAGACTCCATCTATAGGAAAAAACAAAATAGGGAGATATTCTTGATCGTTTTTAATTAACATAATAATGAAATAATATATTAAAATTGTCTGCTTAATCCAATAACTTTCTTCAGGTCATTACAACAAAGATGTTAGTGTTCATTTCGATGTATTATTCGAAGACGAACTTTGAAAATAAAAACCACATACCATCAAAAGATACCATATAAATGACCAGCTCTGGTCTTCAAAGGGAACAGTCTTTTAGACAAGACCTTTTTTTGTAGCTTGTCAGGTTGTTCATCGGTAAGGAAAATAAAAATTTATTGGGATGAGCTTAGTTTTTTTCTTCTTTATACATTTTAAAAATTCTTGCCAGAAATATGATATAAGCGCAAAGATAAAATGACCGCGGTCTTTACTGAAATAGTTTTCCATTAAATCTCCTTTTAAAAACATTATACTTAGATATGAATAGCAGCGCTCTCAACAAAACAAAATAGAATACAGATATGACTATAACTACATATAAGTAAATAAGTAAAGGAATATATAAAAATATAAGTAATGTATACCATAAGTAAAAAAAATAAGTGACAAAAGCTACTGACCTACCACTGCAATTAACCAACCAATTACCATCAAATGGATGTTAATATGTATCTTTACAAATCCATCGATATTATTTGATGTTGTTGATGTCCCAACCTGAATAATTCAACTCTTTGAATCGCTTGTTGTTTCTCTATAGTTTGATTTTTCTCTGATAATCTGTGGTTCTATAGTTTCTTAACTGACTTTTATGGAATATAAAAGATTTCACAATAGTAAAGTCAATACTTTCCATGAGGCTCTTTAATCAGTGGAAATTATTATAATTATATTTTTATTATTGGCGGGTTTCTATTTTAAAGACCGGGAAGGAAAGCTAAAAATATTTGAAAACAATTACTAAGCATTATTTTAAATATATTTGATTTTTAATCTTTAATTAGTTAATTTGTAATTTAGTTAATTTTTATTAGTTATATGATGTTGAGTTACTTAAGTAAAAATAAAATAAAAAGCTTAAAGTGATAGAACTCGGGAGAGGTCCTGCGATGCAGGACCAACTAAAAATATTTATAGTATATTATTATCTTATGAGCAATTCCTTCAATCAAATTAAAGCAATTAATAAATAAATAATCATTATTTAAGCAATAATTTATATAAAAATTAATGTGACATTTCCTAATAATTGCTTAAAGTCCAATAAATATGCAATCGTCATCTACATGAAATGTTTGATTCACTTGAAATTACCTGAAAGTGCTTAAAATTGTCTGGATTTGCATAAGTTTTCATCGGTGAGCATGTCAAATGTCACTTACAGTGCTGTCATCTGGTAAACTGACTACAAGCAATAGCTGTCACCTGTCAGTGGTTGTAATGTAAAATCCTTGTGTAGACAATACAACCAAACCACTTAGAAAATTACGACGAATTACAGATGTCGATAATAAATCATTAATAAATCTTATGCATTATTTAATTGTTATTTTGTTTATTATATTATACAAGATACAAAATAATAATTTGTAATATTTTTAATATGCAATATTTCAATATTGAAATACACATTTACATCTTTAATGTAAAAATAATTAAAGTTTATCCAAAACTTAATAATAAAGCATCATTAATAACTCAAATCTATGAACAAATCACTAATAAAAATTTGAAGCTTAAGATATTTTCATATATTTAAAAATAATCTTACTTGATCTACACAGACTTACCATTTAGACCATTAGACCACATAGGATTAGGTATATTACTATGGTTATTAAAGAAACCATTCGTTACAGTATTCCATGCAATATATTATATTGCTAATAGAAAACTAATACGATTTTGAGAAAAACATTATATGTCGTTATCTTTAAAGCAGATCCTATCAAGTGCAGTGGAACTATCTCAACGCTAGACCTAAATTTCCATACCATTTCCATTAGCATAATGAGTTGTGGTCTTCAACTCCTTCAGCGAGAATTTTTTCATGGCATTAATCAACTTGAAACTTTTTTCTAGATGAAATTATTTTATCTTTAAGAACAGAAAATAGTCCAACGTGGTAATAATAGGTGACTACGAAGCTTAGAACCTTACATTCCTTTAGTTTTCACTAAAAACTTTTGTCAAAGAAAAATTTTGTGCCATCGCAGAACACTCAAAATATTTATGAAAAAACTTGAAAGGTGTAATTTTTTCTCTCAGTGCTTTTGATATATTTTCGTCTCTACTCTGACATATTATTTTTGGCTCCATCATGTTTCATCTGCAGCTAAATGATTAAGGTGGCGGCATGCTGGACGAATTTCTAGAAAGATATTTATCACATATTTTTATAAAGTTTACACTTTTCAAACTTTTTGGTCCGTTAAAATGTGAAGCAAAAAGCGAGCATGAACCTATCGTTTGTCTAAATATTCGATCAAAATTCGATGGACTGTATTTTTCGAGAATAGGCTTTGATGAGTCTTGCAGATTCATAACGGTCGCTTGGAAGTATTTGGAAGTATTGTCTGCTCCGCGAGCAGATTTAGGGATTAATGTCCGGTTGTCTTCTTTAAAATCTTTAATAGGATAACCTTCAAAGATCTTGGAAGTCTGTGGAAAAAAAACCTTTAAAGATCTTCAAAATCTTTGGAAGAAAAACCTCCAAAATCTTTAGAAGAAAAACCTCTAAAATCTATGAGAGAAAAACTTCCAAAGGCATTCAACGTCAGACGAAAGAAAAACCGACACATGAGATGTATTCGTTTCCGTACATATAATAACCGGCTTTAAAGCAGAATTATTATTCTCTCAGAAAACTCAGAATGTTTAAAATAAAAAGTTTTATTTCAACTGACCTCAGATTGATTATTTAATACTTTATTTAAGTAACACTTACCAATTTTAAAAATTTTAAATATGTTTTAAAAAAGATTTGTTTAAAAAAAAGATTAAAAAAAGACTGATATTTCTATACATATGGACCATTTAACTCATAGTTATAGAATTATAATTAAAGACATACAGTGAGAGATAAGCAATCCCTTGAAAATTTTAGATGCACTACAATTCAGTATCAAGATATATACACCTGATTTTATCCTGATTCTTTAAAATCGCATTATCCTTAACGTATATGTTATTTTATTTCTGACTAAAGTAAAAACTCCTGCCTCCGATTTCTCTTTATTTATTTTGACATTTATAACACATTTTCCCTAATATCCTCTACGTAATATCCTTTACGACTGCTAGTGCTTTTCTCTGCTAGTGAAGCGAGTTGCATCCCCAATACTTTTTTCTACTGAAAGTAATTTAATGCAGCTTATCCTTGGCATCCTCTTTAAACTGTTGGATTTTTTCATTAATATTTACAATCATCACGTTTGATCTGACAAATTAATGCAGTGTCGTGTTTTTAGTGTTTATTGTAGTTTCATCTCGGAACTTTTTATTCTCCTAGATGTGGTAGTTAAAATAAATATCCACAAAGCTGCGAGCAGGAGTAGCAATAAATAGATGTGAAATATCAAATTAACGTCTGTAAGTTGGAAAATCCACACTTGAAAGTGTCTGCCAGGGATATCAGTCAGTTTTTTTGTACTTTTTTAAATATTTTTTTTTAGAGAATACATACTTTCCACAGAAAAATATTCTAAATTTATCCCTCACAAAGAAGAGTGTAAACTATGGTGACAACATCGAAAATTCATTTCTATTCAACAGTGCATTTAAAGACTTCGGTAATAAAAACCTGCCTGGTGGATATCATACACTGCAGCTTAATAGGATCCCAGAATACGCGTACAGTGAAATCATGAGTCCATCTGTAAACCATTTACGCTGCAACAGTTTATTTAAGGGCTTTAGCTATAAAAAAAACTCTACCTGGTGGATAACTCACACTGCAGCTTAATAGGATTCCATATTATGCGTAGAGTGAAATCATGGGTCCAGCTGAGAACCATTTACGCCTGATTTATATTCAAATAAATGGTTGATGTTGAAGCTCTTTTCCTTCAGCATTTTCTTTCTTCCTTAGACAGTACACATAACATATTACCTAATTCTTTTATTTAAAAACGAGTATTCTAGAAATATTCTAATACATAGCTTCCCTATTTAGCTAAAGGTTATTATCATCGAATCTCTTTCATATTTAGTTCTTTTATTTGGGTAAAGACTATTATCAAACATATATTCATACTTCTCCAATTTAAATATGGTTATTATCACACATATATTCTAGAACGTAGTTATTTTATTAAGATAATGACTATTATCACTCATATATACTCACACATGTGTAGTTCTCTTAGTTAAATAATAGTTCTCTTTAATAGATAATGACTAGTATCACAAATTTATTTTAATACGTAGTTCTCTTATTTAGATAATGACTATTGCAGCACATATATTCTACTACGTACTTTGGAATTAACAACACTGATGCCTTGAAAAATGCAAATTATATTAGCTAATTTTTAAATTATATAAAAATTTGTTTCATATCTACTCATTTTCGATTTTCAATACATTTAATCCTTATAACACATAAGTAGAAGTTCAGAAAAGATAATACAATTCAATAACTTTTAAGTACATATTTTTATTCAGTGCCCTTTTTGGCGAAGTCATAGATATGATTTCTTAGACTAGACTAAATTGACGTGTTTATGCGTGACAAGTGACTGTTTAGAAATCGCCTATACCCTGATCTCAATTGAGTTAAAACAGTTCTTGCTACACGAAGGAGGCGTAGTTTTTCCTGAGAGATATTATTCGGAGGTCTGTTGAGAACTTTATGACTGAATAATTCTTATTTCTTGACTGAATAAGAATTGACGTGTTTATGCGTGACAAGTGACTGTTTAGAAATCGACTATATCCTGATCTCAATTGAGTTAAAACAGTTCTTGCTACACGGAGGAGGCGTCGTTTTTCCTGAGAGATATTATTCGGAGGTCTGTTGAGAACTTTGCTATGTGACAACCTTGGTCTAAAAAAGGATACTGCATCCCTGTGGAAGGCTAACCCCCAGCTAGATTATCCTGCTTCTGGTCAATTTAGTACATTCAAAAAAAATATATTTTGACATTTGAACAATAGTTTTTCAAAAGCGGCAGATACTGATCTCTGATAGTCCCATTTAATTGAAACAAAGAAAGTGCCTTTTCAGAAACCCGGTAAGAACTTTTCCATTATTTTTCTATTACTTATTTACTTTCACTTTTCTGTTTCTATTACTGTCGTTTATTATTATATAGTCGTTTATCTTTATCGAGTTACATCTTTATCGTACATACTTTTATGCATTTTAACGCTCAAATTTTCATGTCTTTGAACTCAAATTATTCAAGCCATTGGAGAAAATTTTGATTAGAGTACAAATTGATACAAAATCTTAGATCCTACATCTCATAGTTGACACTAACATCTGTGCTAATAATCCGATATCCAATAACCGATATCAATATCGAATCAGGGAAAACAAGAATAAGACAATTAAGTTATGATAAGTCTGGATTTACACTGACTGCTAAATTATTTGGAGATAAGTATTCAATATGTACTGACTATTTATTATCTGGAGATAATACTATCTGTTTCTGGGTGGAGTATTATGTGTACGTTCGTTAGACTCCAAAAATCATTCATGGAGAATGCGAATCTCGTTAACGTGAAATAACGCAATTATACGTAATTTCACACTTGGTGATAGTTCTTAGTCTGAGTGGTTATATCACATGAAGATGGCATGTCTAATATCAGTAACTCAACACTAATTCAGTGTAGCTTGTGCGTTAGTTGCATTCTCACTTCTATCTGACTAACTGCATTCAACACAATCCAACACAATATGATTGTGATGGAATATCTAAAAGGAAAATAATAACACAAAATGTGGAAAATAGTCCAGTCAACAACTGAATCGTAGACGCAACGCAGCTAGTATTAAATCACGTTGCATGTCATTGTCCACACGCACACTGGCGCTGTAATTGAATTTGTTGCCGCCGCACCGGCAATGTCCTGTCCGTGCATTAAGGCTAATAATGTCCTTTGAACACCTGCAGCAGTTCAACGAAATGAAATATATTTTATGCTGGAAGTGCATAGGAAACATAGGAATTGCTATGAATTTGCGATAAAAATGCAACAAGCGCTTCGGAATTCGATGCAGACGCGGTGGATTGCGCTTCGTTCCATCGTTCCACCACATGCTGAAACTGTAGACACTGTCTATCCACACGCAGTAGCCACAGTAACCATAGTGTTGACCAGGAATATTATCAGATCGACATTGTCTGGGATTGTACTGGTGCTGCTGCTGGTCACTCCAAACAGTAAAAAAAAAAATAAAAATAAATTCCAACCATAATGACGCAATAAAACTAAATCAAGCGTGCGATGCAGTCTACGATATTTCGCCGCTTGGCTGGCTCGTTGCCTAGTTAATGCTACGGCGTCCTGCTGTTCCACTCCTTATCCCGTGCATTTGGAAAAAGCAAATATGAAGGATTTTTGCTGTTTGAATTATTTTCAATTTGCGCAACAGACATTAACTCCTCTTTTGCTTTGCTATTTTTATTTATTTACCCGTCTCTCACTGCGGAGCTTTTCTAACCTTGATTTTTTTAAGGACTCCTTGTTCCTTATTTTTTTGACGCATTTGGAAAATGATTTGATTTATTGCCGGAAAAATGTTAAGACATTGTGCAGTTTCCGCTCATTCTAAAGTCGTATTAAATAAATCTCACATTTAATTTAATATTTTCCATGTCCTGAGTTTTCCTTCCCTCCTTCCACTATTTTTTTCTCTTCAAACCGCGTAGCTAACCCAGCCAAGAAAACACATCGTATGTGCTGAGTAGGAAAGCAAAAAATACTATTTTCTGAAAAAGAAACATAATGGAGGAGGTGACAATAAATAGTAGATTAAGTTTTCTTTTGCCACGTCATTTTCATGTTTCTCAGACTCCAAAAGAAAGTTATTCATTTCAAAAAGAGCAAAAAAAAATATAAAATTTTATAAATTTATGAGTCCCATACTTTCGTCTAAGATTTTTAAAGGAATTTAGTTATTTTTTAAAATAAATATTTTCTCTATAACAAATATACGTATAAGTTTTGATATGCATGGTCACCTATTAAATGATTCCTATAATTAACGAAAGTAAAGTTGACTTCTGATTCAGATTTCGATCCAGGTTGGATCTCAACATATTGCTTGGACTGTACTATTAGGTCTAAATCTCAATAAAATTAAGTTTTTATCCAGGTAACGTCTTAGGGTGCTGGATTTCCTTGAGGCCTTTTTCGGTGACTAATCGGAACATAATTAACTAAATGTTGTTCATAACCTGATTAATTTTCATTGTCAAAACATCAAGAGTTTGTAAATTATAAATTATTATTGTAAAATCACAAGTCCAGAAAATATTTTGTGTGGGTTGTACCACTGTCCTATTAACACATTCGTATCTTACATTTCACGCCAAGAAAAAAGAACGTTTATCAAGATTTACGATTCGTATTACAATTTTGTTGTTTCCAAAATAATACTGGTCTGCTATACCTCAAGAACAAGTGACATATAAAATTTTTGGTGGCAGTGATTTTTGGTGGATACAGTGTGGTCTTAATAATTACTTCTGGCTTTTCACTGCTTCAGATGTCATAACTTTACTCATTAACATATCTAACAGGGAAAAGATTAACTCAAAATTCCATTAAAAATGTTTTGACTACATCATCACTTTTTTTTCTGTAGTAAGTTTCGATGGACAACTCTTCATAGAAAAAGAGTTGGTTGGTCGCAGTGGCAGCCAACAGATTACATTCCATTGATCGCAATTAAGGATTTTTCGCCGTTTTACTACCACATTCCTCGCAAGAAATTCAAATATAGAAAGATAAGAACTAAATTCAACCTATCCAATTCAGATAATTTAATAGGTGTTTCATACTTGACGATAAACAGTCTGATAAGCTGTCACAGTTTGAACAGTCTAAAAAAGTAATTCCCTAGAAACCTATTTTTTCTAGACGCCAAAGCTGTGCATTCACTAAGTAAATGTTTGATGGTTTCTTTCTTCTGCAAGTTTTCACAATTTCCGCAGGATTGTAGAGAATGTGCAGTTTCTCTGCGTGGGTTCCTATGTACCAATGGTCAGAAAGAACTACAATAAGCCTTGAAGCATTCACATGATCCCTCTTGATAAATTTCCAAGATCTGGTTTTATTGTAAGCAAGCCATGTTAACCAGGAAGTTGCACTTGACCTAAGTGTCTTTTGATTAGTGAACATGTTTAATAAAGTCAATTTATTCGCTTTTAAGTCAACCACAAGTCAACCTAATTGTCTTTTGATTAGTGGACATGTTTAATAAAGTCAATTTATTCGCTTTTAAGTCAACCATATAAAGTAAAACCTTACAATGTAATGTCAGCTTTGTTATTCTTTACTGAGAATCCACGACCCTGTTCTGTACATCTCTTACCTTTCAAATTAGAACTATTAGTTGATTCAAAATTTTACTCGCATTATACTTAAGTACACCTCTTGCTTTAGTGTGACCCCAATCTTGCTGCGGTTATATACTATTCTGTGTCTTCCACAATATACCACAATATACTTAGTATATTGTACTACGCGATGATTACGAAGTTTTTATAAATCGATTTCAAATTAATATGGATCTTTAAAATTCATATTTTGATATTTAAGAAGATGTTAATAGTCACCACTTATTCCTAAGAAGTTTTAAGTTAAACAAAACAAAAAGAAACCATCCGCATACTTATTATAACTCTTTATTAAAAACAGACAGTTCACTTACAATTCCAACGAATTTAGCTTGATCACAAACTCTTTCTATTTTGGTTATTAGATTAATTCCATATTAATCTAATACAATTATACCATTATTATTGTTAGGGGATGTGGCACTGCGACCTTCGGATCTATTGTACCCCTAGTCCTACTCATAGTCTAACATGGATTCCTTACCACGTCATTAGAGGTCATAAATTTAGTTTTGAAGATTGGTCTTACAAATGGTAAATATTTCTCTAATGTTCTGCCAACCTCTGCTCTACTTACTTGTGTTTCCTGCTTCTCAGATCTCAGTTAAACTACAACTTCAAAACTTAAATATCAACTAAATATGTTGATATTACGGTCCACTCCTCTTTTATACTAATGACGTGACTGAGAGATATCATTATTTTGGCGAAGCTTACAAAAGTGCTTCGTAAGACCTTTGGGCCTCTACGACTTGGTGATAAATACCACGTTCAAATGAATTAAGAGCTGTATGGGCTCTATCACGACATTTATATAACTCACCGAAATAACAACAAACAGCTTAGCTTTCTTGCTCATGTCGTGGAAACGGATGAAGATACTTCAACAAAAAGAAGGAATAAATGTTTACCATGTTTCCGATGAAGTGATCAGATTAAGGGAAATTTGAAGGAAATATCGTTAGAATGGGTGACTATGCTACAGTGAAAAAGGTATTTGAAGCAGTAGTTTGATGAGAAAGGCATAAAGGTAGATTATTTCTTCAATGGAGTGTTTAAACTAAGGGAACGCTAACTGCACTTGAAGCACAAGACGCACCTAAAGAGAGATGCTGTGATGGTTCGAAGCCCACTAACGGTTTGTAATGGACATTTAAATAAATAAGTAAACAATTACTCAGGATTGCTAGAGAAACTGAAAGGTACAATTTTTCATAGATGTTTATTTCGGTATTCCAAAATTATAGTTTTATTTTCATCTGGAATTGAAGTATTGTTATTGCTTTACTCGTTATAACTTCATTGCTTATGAACAGCTTTAAGATTCAATATACACAATAACTAAGCCATCCATCAATAAAAAGCCCATCTACTGTCCATAACCAAAATGTCCATTAAAAAGATATGCAGTGAAAATCCTTTAACAAGAAGCAATCGGATCTATTAATTTTTACTGTTTGCTATTCTTATAGTTTAAGCCAGTCAAAATTATTATTGACATTTCCTTATAGCTTTATGCTTAGATGCGTAAATCCACTACTCATAAAGTATCTTGAAAATTATTTCAGCTCCCTACTTCGAATTCGTCTCTGGATTTTTTCATAGCATATTTTTTAACTTTGCCTAAAAGTAATGGAGCCAGGACACTAATGTCCTTTCACGTCAAAATTTTATTTTTATCTTTTTTTTTGCTTTATTATTATTTTTTTTTGTTTTTTTGTTTAGTCGCCGGACTTGCACTGTTCCGTTGCGTTGTTCCTTTCGTTATTTTGTCACGTTCGTGTCTAATGAAGTGTAAATTTGGTTTATTTTGCGAATTTAGTTAAGTGAAAATTTATTTATTTCAAGTCTTCCTTTTATTTTTGCCCATTTCACTTTCTATATTAAAAACAGATGTTTTGGGAAATTAGGTTAAGCATCGCACAAAAATAAAATTGTGTGCAATTGTGGTCGAGTTTGGATTTCATTGGTGAGATTAGAGCGTCTCGCACGTAGTGAAGCATTACCGGGAAGAGTAAGAGAAGCCGTCAGCAATTTAAGGTGGACATGAAAGCAAAATTCCATCTATTGTACAAAATTTAATCCATCCATATTGATTCTATGCGTAGAAACTGGGAAGATTTATTAAATTTAGAAGAAGGTGCTTGTCACGGAAGGATTGGAATTGTAGTTTAGGGATTGTTTGGACAATTTTAACTGAAACATTTTTTTTTGGAAAAATGTTGCTTATATGATAGGCACATAAAATGAATCTTATTTTATTCAATACCGACGTGTACAGAATATTTGTTTAATGAAGTATTCTGAAAGAAATTTAATTATCTTAATATTACTTATAGATATTTTAATTCTTTGTTGAAGAACTTCTTACTGCTATTTATATGAACTAACTTCCATTAGTAATTTCTTCATCGTATGATTTACAAAGTATTCATCTTAACTCAAAAAGATTACTATTCTGTAGAATTTTTGGAGGTGTTTGAATATAATAATTAGATATTTATTAACTTAATAGTTGGCCATAACAACCTGTTATTGAATTTCGAACTGAAGCTGGATTCCTCTCCAGTCATCCAGTCCTATCCAGTTGCGCCTTCTCGAAAGTTAAACGCGGTTAGTGTTTTCTCAGCTTGATCACTCCAACGGACACACCGTATATCTCTACGCCTTCTTCTTCCAACTGTTGCTTCATTTGAAGCTTCAAATACCTTTTTCGCTGGGTCAACCATTCTAACGATATGACCAAATTTTCTTAAAAATCATCACTCCATCAGTGTCTCTGATCTCTGTAGGTCTTCAAACACATTTTTGGCTAATGCATCGTCATCCATTCTCACGGCATTATCAAACTAGTAAAGGCACTGGATATTAATTCGCTGTTTGATAGCAATATTGTGATAAGGCTCATACAACTCTTTGTTCATTCGGGCGAGCTAATCATCGCAGACTGTGAGAGAACCAAAGAATTAATGAAGAACTTTTCTAGTTGGGCAATATTCTGGATATATGTGTGTATTGCGATGTTACTTCTAAAATATTTTACATATTTAAGAGGCACGTTAATAGAACATTTTTCTCAACACCTTTTTTTAGTTAAACTATCTAGAGATATTTTTACACACTGATAAGCAAGATCGCTTAACATTGTACTCTTAAAATTGTATAAGTTAGTGCGATTAGAATTGAAGATCAGGGAGATTACTTTAAATTTAATAATTTTATAGCATGTTTTCACTGCAGCTATTTATATTTTTAATATTAAGATTTGGTCATTTTCATTTGAACAAGCTGATATATACATCTAAAATAGCGTTTTTGTTTACATTTTACAACATATGACAACTATTTTAAATTTTGATCATTTTCCCTGTGGGAAATTTATTTTTAAAGGTTTTATTCGACATTATTCGCCTTAAATGAGTTGATTTATTTATAACGAGCTTATTTACATGAAAGCTATTTGTGTGGTAAATTATCCTTATTAGTCACCTTGATGAGCAAAACTGCCTAAGTGAGGTTAGGGGAAATATGGTATAAGATTTAAAATGTTTAATAAATCACATTAATTAAGCTCAATGAGAGAAAAGTCTTTCAAGTGTATTGTTGACTTTTGTTGAGTTTGGAGCAAACCTTTGCAAATCATACAATGCAGTCATTAATAATGAAGGTAAAGTCATATAAACAATAAAATTAAATTTTCTAATAAAGAATTTAAATAAACATTAGTAATATTAAGAAGATGAAGTGCGTTTTAGGGTGTTTGGATATAAAAACATTTTAAAAAGCTCCATTTTTTTTTTTTTTTGAAATGTATATTTCTGATATTTACAATATCTGAACGGAAAGACTGGTATCTTAAATTCTAGACACTATTTCACACATGAGTTAATAAGCTTATTTCTTTTCTGGATATATGTATCTGCAGATATATGCAATATTAAGAATATTGCTTAAGTATAATTACACGATTTTTTACTAACCTGTCTTACTTTTGTAAGATAAAATAAGATTTTGTTTGACTTTCCGATTCAGTAGAGTTGTTTGAGATTTTTTAGCTTTATGGACATAAAGAGAGTGCTATGACATAAGGCAATTCTCATTAAGAAATTCAAACATTAATTTTTACTCCTTGAGAGTGTTGTACGAATCTAATGTTTTCTGATCCAAAACCGTTTTCCGAGGCAGTGCAGTATATATATGTATATATGTATTTAAATAAATATTATGCATTTTATTTCTTTATTAAAAAATTTTCTTAACTGCATTAGCTTTACCCTTTTATTTGCACTTTTATGCAGTGCCCTCTATTGAAAACTTTTGAGTGCATTCATAAGAAAATTCTTTACATCTACCTCTTAAAGCTTTTATTGTTGACAAGAACCATATTGGACTTTCATAATACACACCACTGCGTTGTTTTTTCCACCACACCAGATTCACTTTTTAAGAGCACAATTTAGTGCTCTTTCGGCTTGGATGACTAAAGCCTGCTTCATATTTGCCGGTTTTTAACTACTGAAGTTTTGGGCTCCTTTCACAGAAACTAAAACTGGCGGTTGTTGCCGTCGATAGCCAATGCACAATCCGGTTGCCGGATGAAAAATCTTTCATTTGTCGCGTTTTAATGTTTCATTCGCATGCGCAGTGATTTTTCGTAAATAATTTTATAAAAAATTAATTATTTAATATTTGAAAATATTTATTATAATATTTCAGTGTTTGAAAATATAATTTTGTGAAATATCTCAATGTTATACATAATATTAAAAATGTTATGGTAATAACAGTAATAGTTTTATTATATAAATATATTTATTATTATTAATTTAATTTATTACTAACCTTAAAACTTATTATTAATTAAATTTATTGTTATAATTATTTTTACATACTACTATTATATGTAATATAATTAGTATTATATATTATATAAATATATTATTAGCTTATTATTATTTTTATTTTTATTATTATTTTTATTATTATTGTTATTACTATAATAAATTTTTTCACGGAAACTAATTTTAATATAAAAATATAAATTTATTTATTTATTATTTTTAAACAAATATTATTTCTTCCCTATGATTAGAAATATATATCGATCAGAAAATCGTGTAATATTAGGAATATTTTTAAACTCAAAAAAATATTTTCTTTTTTTAAAAATTTAACATTTAAACATTTTTTAAACATTTTTTTCAAACTTTTTTCGAACATTTTTTAATGTTTGGGCTATATCGGTTATCACCAAATATCCAAAAGCAGTAGTTTTTAAAAACATGGAAGAGTAAAAGAGATTGTGCATAAAACAATCCTAACGGCAACAACCGGACGGTAAAAACCGAGTGAAAAAAACTATAAAATGTGAAATAGACTGAATATCTTTTCAAATCCAGACAAAAAAAAATACTCATATTAGGAACTATGTGATACAGTTTCAGTTATATCATATTAAGAAGTATATGATTTAGTTTTATACACTCTAAGAACAAATGTACACTTTACACTCCTAGATATTCGTAGATACTCTGGGAACAAATGTGCGGAGACCAAAGTATCACTCAAATTGCAAGAATGTCACTTGCTTACACAATTCATCTTTACTGCTGTCTTTGTGTATTTATGCTCGTAGTACTTATTATTATAACAATATTTATATATTTTTACTAGCAATTGATCAGAACATCAGTACGATCAATGCCCAACAAGAAACTCAAAAGATCCATAATATCCATAATAACCTTAATTTTAGTGTCTGTGAAGTTCAATTGGCAAAAAAAGGTCAACAAGGTAAGAAGGTAACATCTAGCATCTACATTATCTCAAATAACCCGTCAAAAACCATAATTGAGATTTCGGAAAAGCCTCTTTTCTTTAACCTGTTTTTGAATAGAGTTTTTTGTTTTTTTCACTTTTGCTTTTTATTTACTTTTTTGCTATTTATTTTCAAAGAGAGTCAAAATACTAAAAAACACATGTATTTGTACTTTTTTTAAACTTTTAAGAAATTAAATTTATTTAAAATTAATTAAAAGACTGCTCTCATTTATTTTTCATTTAACTTTAATACATTAATAATCTTAAATATAAAAAAAAAATTGTTCTTTAACATATTTCCTTAGCCTTCAACAGAGGATATTTCGCATGCTTCTTAAGATTGTGCCAAGATGCATAATTGCATGGTTCTACTCCAGTTTCGATGCATTTATGCGTTAATGGTGTGCAGTTCTTGAAATAATATAGGCCAATAATATAGGCCAGAACACATCTCACTTCAGTTTCATGTGTACAGTGGCGGTTTCGAAGGATGTACGTATCACTTTTATTACAGAATAGTTCAAATATAGACAAATCAGATTTCAAAAGATCAGTGCTTCCAGATTGGAGTCATTGACAACAACTGATAAACAACATATCAAAGAACTCAAAGATATATTCTTCATCTTCCTCAAGTAGTCATTAAGATAATCAAAAACTTACTATATTTTTTATATACATTTTTTGAGTTCCAATAATTTTTCGAGTTCGAATAATTTTTCGAGTTTGAATAATCTTTCAAAGTCGTATAAACTTTCGATTTGAAATAACCTTTAGGTTCGAATAATCTTTAGGGTTTGAATAATCTTTCGAATTCAAATAATCTTTCGAGTTGGAATAATCTTTCGGGTTCGAAAAATCTTTGGAGTTCGAACAATCATTCAAATTCTAACGATCTTTCGAACTTGAATATCCATTAGAATATGTTAAATTTAACAAACTCTTTAGAGTTTATCTAATATAATTAAGTAAGATATTGTGTGTATTTTCTATTAATAAATAAATAAACTTTTTAGAGTTTATCTCAATTACTTAGGTTATATATATTTTTTACCGAAAATATGCATGCCAATGTCTTATTCCTGCGTTACACGCCTAACATTTGCGGTCGTTACTTAATTTGGAAAGTCTAAAGACGTAAATTTCTATCTTCAACTGAAAAGCCTATATATCTATTAACCCATCAGAGTAACCCATCCTCTAACCATACTCCTTACAAGTCATTTCATCCGGGTTCAATTTGGCAAGGAATCCGCTAATGTGCATGTTTAATACCCCTAAAACCTCCATTTTAATTTAGTTCATATCCATATATATATATATATATGAAGGCTGTAGACACTTGTATATATATTAATACTATTTTACCGCCATTAGGCATCATCGTTGATAACAACATCAACAAATAAAATCACTAAGCAAAACATCAAGCGCCCCGCATTTTTGTTGTTGCAACAATTTATGCCGCCCACTTGTGGCATAAGTAACAGCAGCGTTACAATTTGCCTCTGACACTGCCGCTGCCAACACTTGTTAATCAAGTTGCTAAGGCGTTTTAGCAACTACAACAATTTCAATCAGAGCAGCAACATCAACACAATATTCCATACTTGTTGTTGTCATTGCAGTTGTTGTTGCTTTGAAATTCAGATTTCAGCTGCAGATACTTGCACTTCGCATATGCCCCGCATTAGTTGGAACGGCACGAATTGCACATTTATGCAATTTCAATAATTAATATGAACCCAAAGCCCACATACAGCCAACAATAAATTTAATTTTTTTATGTATTTTTTCAGTGCACCTAGTTCGTACACACATACGCAAACACTCCACACATACACACGCAGGTACACTGAGATTAATGCCGATAAATCGGTATTGATTTCTATGATAAAAAAAACACAATCCCATTCGGATTCATTAGACAAAAATGCAACGTTTAAATGCGTTTCAAGGTTTTCACTCAGGTCATATGCAAAAAAGTATCTCTCATTGATTGCTGGAACACAACACGAAATACAACTACAAATCTATTTAGGATTAAGTGATTTTGGAATCATTTAATTAAGCACATACATAATTGTGTCCGGGTAACCGTTTTAATGTCCAAGCCGGGCACTGAAGGATAAATCGCACTAAAGTATGAATTTCACGTTTTGATGATGTGAATTGTCTACTAAGATTATGTGATTTATCACCACTTGATTCCGTTTTCTGGAGTTGCGCAAGAAATTGTGCTCATGCGGTATTATGCCCCGCTCTATTGGAACTACAAAGAGCTCTATCGGCAGCAATTAAAGCTAAAAGTTTGAATATAGTTTTCCCCTTAGTGGTGATACAGGCTTTAATAATGTCTGCCGTTCTTTGGGTCACAGCACCTAAAGGTTGGAAAATGCAACTCTACATCACATAAAAACAAATAAGTGCTGTCATACTATCCACGTATATTTAGCTTTTGACCACCAAAACATTCCCTTTGAAAGTCAATCTCTATTGGTCAGGACAGCCAAAACTGTAAGCTTTAACTAGATGGATTCATGGTGTCAGATTCAAACCACCGGTCGCGTGTCGTAAGTGAAACTTATTTACTATCAGTCATATTTCAAACAGTACTGGTTAGTGACTAACGGATTTTAGTCGCCTCTTAGGATAAACATGTCTTACCAGAAGAATATTCTAACCCCTATCCCGAAAAGAATTTTATGCAGAAAATCCTCAAACTCTTAATGCTTTAATAACAAATATCTCTCAGGCTACGATTGATGCCGACAAGCCATCGAATATTATCTCAAAATGAGCGTAAGATGTCCCACAAAAACCATTTAAATAATGTATTTCACAACGGATAAAGCAATGTATTTAGATAGAAATTTGAAAGGAATTTCAATGACAAGTGAATTTGATATACTTTACTTTTGGAATCACAAAGTGAATCATATAAGTAATACCACTATAACTAAACTACAAGAAAACATAACAGATTCCTGAAGATTATTAAGAAAATTAATTACCTCTCCTTATTTCTGCTTGCTAATAATAAATGTAGCATACTTAGGTCATGTATGACATCTCAGTCAACATGGCCTTCATCGGACAAGACCAGATCTTGAGTACTCATTAAAAACATTAAAATCGAAACCTTTTAAATTAAAGTTTTTCAACCATTGTGCAATTATGTAAAAATAGTAGTAATGATCTATTCACAACACTAACTGCTTAGTTGGAATGTGTTGTAACTGTTGTTTATGCGTCTGATGTTTTCAAACTGATTTTCGAAAGAGGGTTTTAAAAAGAGATTTTTATGTAATAAAAACATTTTTAGAACACTGGCAACTATCAGCTCACCACAGCCGAAAATCCTGTGAAATATCGTTTGAAAGATCTTTTGCATTCTGGTGTTTAGCAACACTGAAAGCTATTTCCGAATATATATAGTTTTTTTTAGTATACTTTTTTTTATAGTAAATAAAATACATAAAAACTAGAATAGAAATTAATAATAAATTAATTAATAAAATTTCATAAAGGGCCTTTTTTCGAAAAGTAATAAACTACAACAACAAAAGTTCTTTTATGTTATTTTAATTAATTGCAGTTTTGCCTGACCATACAGCTGTTTTGAGGATTACCAAATGCCCATTATCAGTGGTCTTGGAAAAAATTTTTGTATTTAATTATTCGTCAATAATTTTTTGAGACTGCAAGCACCAGGGATTGAACTTGTGCCCTGCCAAATTTGAACCTCAGAGTAAGCGTTCATTAGCTAACTGACCCAATGCCGTATTTGTCTTGTATGTTCGCACATTTTTCTGGAGATTTGTTAATTTGCTATGAAAGTTTTTTATTAACAAATTTACTTGCTGTGTTTATATTAGAACCAAATCATAAACCAGCTGTAGAATAATTGAATTAATTAATTATATTTTTATTTTTAATTGTTGTTATTTTTTAATTATTCTGTTTGTAGAGGCAGTATTTGTTGCATGAGTTATATTATTTTTATATAATATTTTATATTAAAATTTCACAAATTGTACAATTATTTTTGACTTTATTTTTAATACTTGTCAAACGTAAATGTTTTGTTGATATACTAAATTGATTTTATAAAATTTTTAAAATATATATTTTATATCTTTGTACACAACATATATATTTTTCACATTCTAATATTTATCAACATTTATTTATTTATTTTTTTATATACATATATTTAAGCTATAATTTTAAAACT
Organism: Teleopsis dalmanni; assembly: GCF_002237135.1. Classification (NCBI taxonomy): domain Eukaryota; kingdom Metazoa; phylum Arthropoda; class Insecta; order Diptera; family Diopsidae; genus Teleopsis; species Teleopsis dalmanni. The sequence goes on along the minus strand of NC_051848.1, from coordinate 63,094,333 downwards.
AATTAATAAAGAGGTTTTTCGAACAGTAGTGAACTACAACAACAAAAATTCATTTTATATTATTTTATTTAATTGAATTTTAGTTAATAAACTAATTAATATCTTTTTTGCCACTGCTGTTGTTAATACAGCAATAGTTACTATGATTTCTTTCGTGGCATGAGTTAAATTCAGTAAATTATTATTTATGTATAAATAACAATAATAATTAATTATATGACTTTCGGCTTTTTATCACATTTGAATTAAAATATAATTAATTACTTCCATGTGATAGCGATTAACAGCTGTTTTTGATTTCACCATGAAAGAATTAGAATAAAACAGCTTTCTAAAATAAAATTTTTTTGGAAAGACTTTTGTGCCAAAATAAATACAATCTTACCCACGGTCTTCCGATCGGTCTTACGAAAGATTTTCAACGATCTTTGTCAGAATTGCCCTGTAAATCAAGGAAAATTTGGTGTGAATATTAATTTAAACTAGATTTCGGTATCGCGATTAACTTTTAACACTACCACTTTCAACATTTGATGTGAGATTCGTAAAGTTGACGACAGATTTCATTAATAAAAACTGCAAACCACTTGAGAACGAAAATGTCAGAAGTACAAAATCCTACAAATTGCGGATTTCTCAAATTTTTGTCCATTGCTTGGAATTAATTTATTCGCGGCTTAAATGCATTCGCGGTAATTCAACCATTGCAGCTCGCAACTCGCAGCTTCGTTCATAAATCAAAATCGATCGATTTTTGAACTCAACGACGCAAACCATTGAGTTTTTGCCAAAACTCACATTGCCGCAACGAACGAATATCCATATACACACACACACTCACACTATTTACTTATTTTCATTTAAATATTTTTTTTTGTTGTGATTAAACTACTTTAGTGGCAAAACTGGAAAATAGTAAAACTGCCAAGCAATTTGAATGCAGCGAAGAACGTTGCTTCCCACTCATTGTGAACATTTTTAAATGCTTGGTTGTTATCGATGCCGCCACTGCTGTTTGTGCTGTTGTTGTTGTTGCTCATGTTGTTGTTGTTGCTATTATTAAACAGTGTTGCTATTTGTTAATGTTGTAACGTAAGTAGCAGTGAAAGAATAACAACAATAACAACAATAACAACAGTAGTGTTACTCTCATTCAGCAGCTCTGCTTATCGATGCAGCATTGGCGCTTCGCATTTAGGCCAAAGGCTGCAATAACTAACTCCGCTGCAGGCAGAACCTGCCCGCCCTTGTCGTTTATTTAATTTGCACAATATAGAAACAATTTCCTTTTCTCTATTTATTTATTATTGTTTTTGGTTTTTTGTTTTTTTTTCTGCAGCTGTTGTTGCTTTTGTTATTGTTTTTGCCGTTGTCTTTATTAAAAACCAGCTTTTGTGTTTAAGTGGATATTTATTACTTGGCAAGAATATTGCTGAATGAAGTTTTTAATATGCAAGCGAGTTAGTCATTAACTGGCTTATTACGCGATGATTAAGTGTGTTTCGTTGCGCACGTACCACTTAAACGTTTTCTTTACTATTTCTTTGCCATTGCACTACACTCTACAGTATGCAATTAAGTGCGTAGCAACACTTAGAAATATATATATATATTGAAATCTAAGTACTCAAAAGATGACTATAAACTATAATCGAAATGTTGATGCCAATAAAATATATGTTTTCATAATAATTTAAAAATTATTTAATAATTTAATTTAAATTTATTAAATTATATATATATTAAATTATTTATTATTTATTTAATAATTATTATTATTTATTAATAATAAATAATTTAATCTATAAAATTTTTTAAATTTATTTTTCCACCTGTTTATTGAAATCGTTTTCTTATATATTTTCTTAATCTGGCTGTAGGTCCCTTCTTGTTATATAATTAAACGTTCAATATTTTTTATTATACTCTATATTTTGACTCTCCTTGAGAGTCATCATCAGGATTACCACAACGTTCTCCTCTTTGTTCTATCGTCTATATTGTACAATGAGTACAATATTATCCTGATGATGACTCTCAAGAAGAATCGAAATGTAGAGTACAATAAAAAATATTAAAAATTTAATTATATAACAAGTAGGGTCCTACAGCTAAATTAAAAATATATAAAAAAAAACATTTCAGATAATTTGATTTTATTCAAACAATTGACCAAATACTCTATTCAAAAATTTACAAAATTGACATATAAATTGAACATCAATAAATCTTTCGATATTAATTAAGTTTTATTTAATTGCTTAAGGAAATATACAGTAGCCAGCAAAATTCAATTTTTTTGAAAAGTTCAACTAAATCAAAGATTTTGTAAATGTCTTCAATTTGATAATAGTTTTAAATTGAAAATCATTTTTCCTAACAATCATATCATCCCTTTTACTAAAAAATTTTTCGAAAATAGCGTAACTAATGTGAATGTAAACTAAACTACTTAAAAATAATATAACCCATCCTGATGTTAAATTAAGAAAATTAATAATTATAAATAATCAACGTGTAATTAAATGAGTCCAATGCATATTGGAAATAAGTATAGATATGGAGACTGCTATTTTTTTTTTTTTGTTTTTGCAGTAGATGGAAAGCATCGAAAGCCACAGTGTAAGACTTGAACCCACTAAAACTAACTCTTAGGAATGAAAGGAGAAGATTTCCACAGCAATGTGGAAACTTCATTCTAGTAATCATGGGAGAGAGGAATGAGAAAATAGATTTAATACCTAGTGAACTAGGCTCATCTAAATCCGAAAGCAAGGGCATGAACTAGGTAGAATGGACGATACAGAAGGGGAAGGGGTTACGGCTAACTAGCGGGGGTTGAATTAACAGTATACTTTGTGACTATAGTGGAGAGGTTATGGTCCACTTCATCGAAGTAGTGTGTTAGGTATTGGGGGGGGCTTATATCGCAAAGCTAGAATATGGTCTTCTGAAAGAGTGAGAGGAGTAGAGACGTCGGGGGAAAGGTCATGGAGCTGTGTGAGATACCTACGGGCGAGTGACAGAAGATACTCGTCAACACGAATTTGTTGTAGAAAGTTGATATGGAGAAGTGCTTGCCATTACGCTTGCGCTTGTAGTTAGTGCAATCGCATTTTAAATATATATTTGGAAACTAGTGAAAATAGCTAATAAAAATTTGACAACTAGTGAGCATTAAAAATATATATTAGTAGACTAATGAATATTCTAAATATGTGTTTAAGAACTGATCAACATTTCAAATAGATATATTTCATTGTGAAAGTCTAAAAATGTATCAGTTTCTACTTATTTATAATAGAATACATTAATAATTATAATTAATAATTTGCTACACAACTCCTAATACATATCCGATCTAACCTCAAAACAAACAATTTTGTTTGGAAACTCAGCATTATTGAACATTCACTTTCTCAACAAATCAATTTGTATAAAAATTTTTGTCTTTTTCTTCAAATATTCCTTAGTTTCTATATTCATTTTACGATTTGAGTCCAATTTCATTTTATTTCGCATGATGTCTCCAAAAGCCAGAATACGCTGGTGGCCAGATTTGAAGAGTTCGGTGAATGCAGCAGTAATTCGAAGCTTAAGTTATTCAATTTAACTATCATTTTTATTGACTTATGACACAGAACATTGTCTAATGGATCTAATACTGCCTTATATATAGCAGTACAACTCTTAATAGTTTTATATTTTTCAAGATTGACTACTGTTATGCACGTTCCAAAATATGGATGGTATATAACAGTACACATTATTTTCACTTCTTTCAGAAATTTATAGTTCTTTATCTCTAAAGTGAAATAATATATTTATTTACAAACTATTATAGATCAAAAATGTAAGGAATGTGTAATGCTTATTTACAGTCGTTAAGGTTTCCACTAGTTTCTATCTACAACTAATTTTACGTGCGAATATTTGTAACTCGTTACTTTGTGATAAATAGGAAAATATCAATTGTTGCTTTTGCATGCAATTCGAAATAGCACTTTTCATTGCCTTCATTACACTGAAGTTGTTGTCCTTACAGTTTTTATATTTTTTACACTATTTCTTCACGGCACGTCTACAACCCTGGGTAGGTACAGCATCCTTGGATGAGTACTCTGTACTTAACTCGCAATGACGACCGAATAGTACGTACAAGTATGCATGTGCTGTTGGGTGGTGTTGGTATTGAACTACTTTTTTGCCCGGTTTATCGAAGTCGCTTTGTCTTGTGTTGAATTCGGTAGAGGGTGGTGAGGCACGTGTTTGTAGATTTTTGACATATCAACAACGACATTCCGTTAGTTCTTTAGTTTTTCGAAGTTCATATGACTTGTTTGATTTTCTGTTTATAGTCCCTTTCCGCCGCTGTTTCGAATGGATTTTGCGCATACTTTCTATATATATTTTTAGGAAAACTCAGACATTAGTATGGCTCTGTTTTGATTTAAATATCAAGAATTTCTATATGAAATTTCATACTCAGAGAAAGAGGTGCAATTTAGTTTTGATTACCATTCAATAAAAATTCCATATTTTCATACCGTTTCGTATAGAATAAGAAATACACTTAACATTTTATTTATTAATTATAAGGTTTCTTATAATTAACATCTATGTTTCTTATTAGAAACTATTGTGCATAATAGAGAAGTTTCGAACAGTAGTGAATTACAACACCAAAAATTTTTATTTATTTTTAATGGATTATATATTTAACTGACCATATGGGTGTTTCGAGTATTACCAAAAATTATTGTTATTCTTAATAATTGCCTATTATATTGTCCAATATTTAATTTTTATTTAAATTTTGTAGTTAAATTTTTTGATATAAGTAGAGTGTTTTTCTATATTCGAATACATAGGAAGCAACTGCTCTATAGTTATTTATGTGTTCTCGACCGAGTCTAATATACTATTTGTTAAATAGTGTCTTTCTATTTAACGCTGGTCCCTCAAAATAACAAATGCAATTAAATTTTTATTATTAAAAATAAGAATATCATTAAGTACTTTGAAATAAAAAATTAATTTTTTTTAGATCCATTGTTTCTTGAATACCTTCATATGATTAAGAACTAACAATAAGTAAATAAATCTTAAAATTACTCTCATCTAACTTAAAAATGATATACCATAATATAAAAATAACTATAATTGTAGGTAATCAGATCCATAGCTAGAAAATTACTTCAAGGTGGACATTCAGATAAATTTACTGATTACAAATATTTTTATCTTTCTAAATGGGCATAATGCAATAATAATGATATAAGCCGCCATTCTGGAGTAGTCTCCAGAATACTACTATATTACCTGGAATGTGTAACTGAAATTTTAAAAATTACTGCTAATAGTATTAATATAATTTAAGGAATAACTTCTTAATATTTTTAAGTAATTGTTATATAGTTTTCAAAATAAATTTCATTATCAGATTTAAGCTATATACGTCCACGTTTATATCAATCGTTCATTGGTTATTATTTTTTTTTATATATATTTGAATAGTTCTATAATTTCAAACAGTCCATATAAAAACCCGGTGCTCTAAAGTTTTCCAGATTCATTTTTATATATCTTTTTAAATATTTCATGTGTAATATCAATTATTTCCATAAACTCACACTGACGACTGTCCTATTTTTTTAGAAACTATTTTCCTCGAAATTAGGATTTGAATTTCAAAAATAAGAAAATATTATACGAAATCTAGTTTGGATTATTTTTTTAACGTTTTAATAACCAAAAAAAACCGAAAAAAGGAACTCTTTGAAAAAACAACAATTATAAATGCTACTAAAATCATTATGTTCACTTTACATCTAATACTGAATTAACAGAATGGAGCCCATAATAAATGGACATCAAACCCGCTAATAGTACTACCCATAGCAATTGGAAATACAACTAACGGGTAACATTATTTATGGGTAACGGATAACACTATTGAAGGGCAACAATATTGACGGTTAACAGGATTGACGGAAAACACTATTAATGAGGGCTAAAAGTATTGACGGGTAACTCTATTGAAGCGTAACAGTATTGACGGGCAACACTATTAGCGGGTAACACTATTTAGGGGTAAAAGTATTGACGGGTAACTCTATTGAAGCGTAACAGTTTTGACGGGCAACACTATTAGCGGGTAACACTACTGAGGGGTAACAGTATTTACGGGTAACACTATTAAAGTGTAACAGTATTGATGGGTAATATTATTGACGGATAACAGCACTGACGGCTAACATTATTGACGGGTAACACTATTGACGGGTTACACTATTACTGAGTAGACAGAGTATTATTTAAAAACATTAATTTTATTAAAAATACTTCATTCTAGGCAAAAAGTAATTAGAATATAATTAGAATAAATTCCCGCGTTTATATATTTTTCTACATAACAAGACACGGTTCACATGAAACAATGTTTAACATTTTTATTTTCCTTATATTGTATTGTTTTTTAAATTTTGGTTTATTGAAATTCTAAATTAAAAAAAAATCCTGCGTTCACTTTTTATTTTAGATTGCGACTACTGTGCTTTAAGTTGCACCCATAAGCTTCTCACCACTGCGCACTTAGAAATTCACCAAAAGCATTCGCTGCACTTCGAACTTCGAATTTTTCTCTCTTTATTCGTGCGGTTCTCTTTGGTTTTCAGTTGGTTTCCACATGTTTCTTCAATGTTTTCGTTTAATGTGCTTTGTCTATGCGGCAACGCGTTTGTGTGCTGCGAAACCACCCCGTAAACGTATTTTGAATTTCGGGCGGTGCGGTCGCAAGACAGAATGTTGACGGATAAACGCAAGAAACGAGTTTCAATTAAATTTTAATCAAATTTACTACTAAAAATAATTAAAAAAATTAATTGAATTCAATGTGAATAAATGAGAAAAAAATTATAATTACAACGTTGTCTCGAAGTTTTAGATACGGAAATCTATTGATGTTTGTGTGTTGGATTGTTATGTGTTTGTTGTTGTTTTATAGTGTTTAAGACTTTAAATATATTTAAGTGTCCTTCTGTGCGGTTCCTTCCAGTAGACACAGTCTAATCCCTCGTAAATGGTTTAGTTTGGAAAGACGTGGAACTGCTTTAACATTTTTGTGCTCTTAACATTTTTTTTCTGTTTATTTTATTTTTGGTAATTTTGTGATGCATAGTTTTCGGCTGCGGTGCTGTGATATGATTTCGTGGGCCAAAAATCGGTTTGCTAAAAGGTTTCAAGTTCCTGTGCGATTGTTTCAATATCAAAAATTTAAATAGTTTATTCACTGACTTTTTGTTTTCCTATTACTGTAAGAACACTGTTAATATCACAAAGATATTCATTTTAAAAATAAATAAACCGTGTTTAAGCGTTTACCACTAAGTGGCCATTTGTGTGATTAATAGTTAAAAAACAGACTGCATTCTATGCTTCGGAATCTATAATAAAAATAATAATAATAATGTAAATGCCATAACCTGAACGGCAATCTTAATCGATTATTGCTAAAGAATGTTATAAAGGTAATTTAATATCGAAAGAAAAAATATATTTAAATTTATTATTATTGGCTTGTTATTAAATTTGATTTATACAAAGATTGTTAATCTTATTCTGGAGAATGGATGTGTCTATTTTTAAACTTATTGAAATATTCTTGACTTAAGAAGTCAAAAGTTAACAAGGATTATTCCCTAACTTTAACATAATATGACCTAGAACTGGAACAAAAACGTCTATAAATTTTATTGTTAGACCTTTTTCCTAATTATTTAAACTTGTTGCGAAGCTTTCTGATAATTCCATGAAATGCTTCGCATTTGCAACGATAACCAAACTAAAGTTCAAGATTAATTTATTCCCTTCGATTTAAGGTTTTTTCTTCATTTTTAATTACTTATTCAATTTAATTAGATTTTTACACATTTTTAATTTATTTCTTACAATTTAAACTTTTCTTGCTTTTTTAATTTATTCTTCACGACCTAAGCGTTGTTACTGGTGAATATAAAATCTATTAAATATGAACTACATAACAATATTTATTATATTTAGTGACTCTAATATTTGAATAAAACTACTTCTCTAACAATTTGCAAGAATTTCCTAAGTATACTCCCAACAATAAAAGTATAAATCCTTTTTCCATAACAGGGAGCAGCAGCAATAAGGCAGGGTTTAGATCTGAAAACTAAATCAAAGCGCAATATTAAACGTAAACTCTAAATAGACTGAGATCATACATTACCTATATATCTTACAGAGAGATTTGAACAGATCTCCATTGATATCCTATCACTAAAATGTTCTAAATATAATTAATAAAAATAAAATAAAATTTTACTGGGCTTAAGTATACTTTTGTTAAAATTTTTATTTAAGTTTAAAAAAACTTATTTTAATGCAAATATAAATATTTTGGACTACTTCGTAGACCACATTTTAAAAAGAAGTTACATTTATAATATGATGTATATTATTTATGGGCTCATACATATAATATTACTGACAAATTTTAACCACATAACTCGTATATTTATATATTTATAAATATTTACTAAATGGGGAATACGATATACCACGACTTAAGTAGCCTATTGTGCTAACCCGTTCTTTTATCTGATTGAATATTTCTAATAACCACTGACGATGTGGATATTTTGATTTGAAAATATCGGAACTGCTGTTCAATTTTTATAGTTGTCTATTAAATTCCCATTTTACAAAAATATAACAGGTGGTTTGATACCAGTTATGGTTTTTTTATTTTTATGCAACTTTTCTTAGTTAATTGTGTCATGAAGCTCTATAACTCAATATTCTTTCGAATATATTTTTTAAATTTTAATATCATGTGATACCTAATAGCCTTTGTTTTATTAAACCAGTCTTATTTATTTTTTTTTTCGTTATCATCTTATGCACTATAACCGGTGTCTGAGCTTGATCTTATTTAACAAGTCCATCCGTCAATCCCATTTATATACTGATGCCATCAGCATCCTAAACTTCTGATCTATACCATGTTTTCAGCGCAGATATGGTCTACCGTACTGCCACTAATCATTAATTGTGCATAACATAATCTGGCTTGCTGCTACTTACCACAAAACTTGCGAGAGTTGGCCTGTTTTGTTGCCACTTACCATAAAACCTGCCAGATGTGGTCTGCCTCGCTGCTACTTACTATAACCTCTGCTACATGTGCTCTGCCTTATTACCATTTACCATAGTCTCCCAGATGTGATATGTATCTTGCTGCTACTTACCATAAACTCCACGGAATGTGCTCTGCCTTACTGCCAATTACCATAAAGTCTCCCAGATGTGATATGTATCTTGCTGCTACTTACCATAAACTCCAATAGATGTGCTCTGCCTTGCTACTACTTATCATAAAGCCTGTAAGACGTGAACTGCTTCACTGCTACTTACCATAAACTTCGCCACATAGACTCTGCGTTACTGACATTTACCATAAAGTCTCCTAGATGTGATCTATCTTACTGCTACTTACATTTTTTTTTTTTTTTTTTTTTTTTGCAGTACGTGGAAAGCATCGAAAGCCACAGTGTGAGACTTGAACCCACTGAAACCACCTCTTAGGAATGAATGGAGAAGATTCCCACAGCAATGTGGAAACTTCATTCCAGTAATCAGGGGAGAGAGAAAGTAGATAGACTTAATACCTAGTGAACTAGGTTTATCTAAGCCAGAAAGCAAGGGCATGAATTAAGGAGAAAGGGTAGTGAATAAGGGGATGGGGTTACGGCTAAAAAGCGGGGAAGAGATCAGAGATAAACCTTGTGACCAGGGTCACAAATGCCGCGGTTATAAAGGGGAATGGCGAGAGGATTATGATCCACCTCGTCAAAATAATGGAAAAGGTATTCAGGAGGTTTAAAACGAGAAGCTAAAACAAGGTCTACTGGGAGAGTGTTAGGACTACTTACCTTACTAACTTACTTACCGTTACTTACTTATAAACTCCGTCAGATGTGTTCAGCCTGACTGCTACTTACCATAAAGTCTACCAGTCTTCGTCTGTCTTTCTGCTATTTATTGTCTGTCTGTAACAATAGGTTTTTAAGCAAGCTCTTCTTCACTCATTCATTCATTTACTTAATTCATTCTACTGAATTTAATATTTATAGCTATAGTTGTAGCGTCTTGGAAATCATGCATTCTTACATATGGAACCAACAATTCTTTGTAGGACATTTTTCTGGAATGCTATTAACAAGTCAAAGTTCTTTTTGCAGAGTACCCAAGTTTTATATCTATACTTTTTTTGATCAATTTATATGCTTCCCATCAGAGTTGAAGTACCCATAGTACTCGATGAGCTTTTTAAAAGCTAATGTTGGTTTTTCATGATAAGATGTTATCTATGACTGTTGAATAGTTTTGATAAAAGTACTATAATACCTTTCAAAACCAGATGATTTCTAAGGGCTATTTATAGTGAAAAAACTACAGAAGACTATCAAACTATCAATAATTCAGTATAGTTTTGTGTATTATTATTTTACATATCAAAAAAATAGCAAAATATTTTTTTTGATTATTTATCTAATCCTTTTTTATTGATTTCGTCCTAAAACAATTAGACAATTAATTTCCATAATTCCATTGATTCCCAACAATGCAAGCTACATCCACATATGTGTCACTATTTCATAAGTGAAATTTATTTTTGTGACATTTATTGTACGATTTTCATTAAAATGGGATTGATTTCCTTTGTGGGGGAAGTAGGAAATGTGCACAGTATGCCCGAATCATCGAACCGATATTGCACAAAGTGATGTGTCCCATTGTGAGTCTGCTGAATATGTTCGATATGGGATTCCACACAAGGTGGTCGTTTGGCTTTTAAAATATTAAATACATGAATTTTAATGAATTGAAATATTTATTAAATATTTGTCAATATGACAATTCCAAACAAAAGGCAGGCGTTTACGGATGAATGCGGATACGCGCGCTCGACAATACCAACTAACCCCTCCCGATGTTATTGGACTAAAAGCACTCACAAACGCCAGCGGCAGGTGAAAAATATTTTATTTATTTAGCAGTTTGGAAATTTGGAAATTTGATCTGCACGGAAGATGTGTGGGACCATTTCGGTTTGGAAATTTTCTTCCATTTAAAACTATTTGAACTTGTTTAAATATGCTCTCCCTTTGGTTTGCGTTAGTTTTGAAATCAAACTATAATGATTAAAATGTGTCTACTATATATAAGCATGTATATACTTTATAGCTATATATTTGCGCTGACTATAATCGATGGTTGGATGCTTTGACACTGCCACAAAAGCTGCTAAAACTTCTGTTATTTTGGCAGCGCTTGACTTTTCCATTTCGTATGAATGATTTATGCAGATATTTGTAAGGCACAAGGATGTTCTATTGAGCCTTCAACTTTACGGTAGAAAAGCAACAGTCTGAAATGAATAAAATATTATATTTATAACCTTTGACTTCTATGCCGCTCTTCGATACGAACGCAGCCGTGCAAATGTATACACAGTGCGATAAATATATATTTTATCAAATTCACGTATGCACACTTATTCAAACCACTAAGGTCCTTTTTTTCCATATATTTGCCTCAATAAATGTGCCAAAAAATTGTCGGAACACATTGTATTATGCGAGAAGGCAGCAGCAATAAATCTAACCATGTCCCCGGTGACATGCAGAGAGCATAGCACAACAAAAAAAAAAAGACGAAAACTCATTCAAGAAGAAATAACATAGATATATGTAGGAAATTGTAAGGATATCAAGGAAGTGACTGCAAGGAAGCAGTCGCAAGGAATCGCTTTATTACCGAACTTACTGAAATATTAAATTCTCTAAAATTGAAATTAATAATGAAAATTAAAATCTGTTAATAGAATTATTACTTGAACGTAATGAATTTATTATAATGTTTGCGATATAATATAACACATCCTTCAAATTAAAAAAAAAAAATAAAAATATTTATTAGTTTAGATTTCAACGAGGTTAGGTTAGGTAGGAGTGGCGGCCTTGTGGCCAAAGCCCACTTATGCTTAAATACTGACCCATTGTAGTACCACAGGATTAGCGTTTGTATATACACCGACTAGAGATCAACGTACGAACAAAGCGGAAAGGCACGATTCCGCCATCAAACAAAAATAAACCAACCTGATAATTCTATAAACTTGACTAAGTAGAATAAGTAGCCCCAAAGATTTTGGATCTTCACCTAGTTTGAAATGAGCATTGACATATAAGGGGAAACACAATTTCTTCCCCATCCACTGTGTCACCTCGACAAAAGTCATTATAAGGTACATCCCGTCGCATACGCAGACAAAAATTATGTTTATTCAATGATTAATTTTCCGTTCAGATTTTAGTTTGAGTAAATAAGTTTGGATTAAACATAACTCGTGAACATCTTTATTATGGATTGACAGTGCATGCACTGTGAGCTGAGAAATCTTTTGTGCAGCCTTTTGCCCAAATAGTCTAATTCCAAACTTTTGAAAAATTTTGTCACAACTGTGGGCCGTATTTTAGCTAGGTGTTTAGAACTGATAACATCACTGCCTAGATAGTTAGTCTGCTGTTTCCTGTTACCCTTGACAGAGTCGGCAGGAATCATTGTCTGCTAGACCAATCTTTTTCAGATGGTATCACAGTCTACAGTGGCCTGTTAGCAGTTCCGTGTTGAGTTTGATATCTGTTCAACTTAAGTTCAGAACAGTTTCAGCCTTTATATATTCAAGAATTATAAGTTGTTTTGACTGCCGCATACCCTTTTAGGCTTTCCAGAAGTCAGGTTTTGTTTTTGCCTTTCGCTTACTAGCCTAGTTTAGAAGCTGTTGTTAACACCGCAGAAGAGTTCCGAGCCTAAGAAAGATGTTTCTGCTCCCTTTTTAAAGTGCGTAAAAATAATTTGTTTCCTGAAAATTATGTTTACCGCCAACATAATTTTTTCTGCGTGCATAGTATGTTCTCCTATTACGCAGTGACCCGTCAGCACCGAAACTGTAGTACTGAACAGGTAGGCCTTAATTGAAGCTGTTGTCTGGTGAGTCTTTTGCCTCGATTAGACCAAAACAGTCTCGACATCTGACAAGAGGTAAAATCAAGAGGTTCAAATGTTTAGAACATTATTATGAAATAAATAATTTATAGAAATATTAAGTTGGTCAGTCAGCATTTTATGGGTGATTTACAGGGTACATAATAAAATTTAAGAGTGTCTTCCTAATAGATCATTTTCTTAAAGAAAACATTTGCATTTCTATTCATATATCAACATCTAAATCGTCAACTTTCAAAGGATTAAATCAAACCTGATTTTGCTATCAAAGCCATAACGGCCGAGTAAGCTATGCCACGTGATTACTAACTCGATGTCTGTCATAGACTGCAGTTTTGAATAGTAGTCTATAGAGCAATACTCAAATAAAAGGGAATATAAAAAAAAATAACAGTATCAGAAAATAAGATTTTAGTACAATTAACAAAAATTATTTTCAAATATCTTTAAATATTCCTTTTATTGCAGGGTTCATGTAATACCGAAATAAAGTTTTCTATTTTTGCAAATATTAATTTGCAAGAACTGTAGAGTCCAATAAATTCGTATTGTCTGAAAATCAGAAATAAATGAAAATCATTCCTAAACTTGGTCCAAAAAAAATTTAAAAGCTTTTAGTAGACAAAAATAAAACATGAAACACAGGACGAAGGAGTAAAGACGACTACACAAGGATTGTATAAAAACCAAAAATAGAAAACAAAACAAGGATAGACGAGGAAAAATAAATTATGGTACAGCAACAGGCAGTTTTTCAGACCAAAATAACATATTACGTGCGAATGTCAACAAGGATAACAGCTTCACTTGTTGACAAAAGGAAGAACAAAGCCATAATTGACATGAAAACCGCAAACTCTTAAAAAATTGTTAAAAAAGTTCTAACTTAAATGTTTAATTTTGTTCATAACTTTTCTTGCGTTTATATTGCTTTAGATAGTTAAATACTCTGCTAAACGCCGGAAGTTAATTTACAAGTTGGATACACAACAATCATACATAAAAATTTAGATTTATTCATAAATATATATATATATATTTATATATATATATATATATATATATATATATATATATATATATATATATATATATATATATATATACGTATATATACTAAACTGACTATATCATAATTTCATCTATATAATTAATATGTACATATATAAACGACAAATCATTTGGATAGCACAATAATCATTGAGATAGATAATCAGGTTACCACACTTTTAAGAGTTTATTTAGACAAAATGAAACTGTAAGGATAGAAAATTATTGAAAGATAAAAAAAATCCGCCATAACGGAAGACAGTTTTAATCGAAAATTTACCAAAAAAACCAGTCACATTTCTAAGCTTAACAAGAAATAGTGCTAACCACCTAACGTCTGTTCTTATAGATCATTGTTTGTCCCGTATGCTCACGACTAGATAAAGTAACCCCACTTAAGCTTATTGTAGAAACAGCCAAAATGATAGCATGAAAGAAACGATTACACACTTACTAAGACACTGTCCGGCTCGCTTTAGAAAAAGGGTTACGTACCCTCAGAGAATTCTATATTAAGAAGTTGGCATAGTTTAATATAGTTGACTTAGTAAGACAGTTAAAAATTTTAATGAAAACAAAGTGCTTTATTAAATTTAGTTGAACTAATAAATTTAATCCTACAATGGTATCGCAATAGTTCGTAACAGACAAAATGACTAACCTTCTTAGAGACCTTAACGTCAAAGAGTTAGCAGAGCTTGATTGAGTCTATTTAATAAGACAGTTGATATTTGTAGTGAAAGCCAAGTGATGTGGTTAAATCGATTAATTAAGTCCAAATCTCACAATGTTATCACAACGGTTCGCTTCAAACAAAAAATTAATTTCCCTAGTCCTTTTTCCCCACTTAAAATGGATTAGTTGTAACCGCAGATAATTAATGAATGAATATAAATGAAATCGAAGTAATAGAAAACTTACACAAAGGAACTGCCTGACAGGACTCAGAGCACTTACATACTTAGGGTATGCTCAAATATCGATTACTTCTTGATAATGTGTTTGGGAAGAGGACATCATTTACATAATGAGACACTATCGTATTCCATGTGAATTTATGCTTTACTGAATTGTGAAGATAGACTTAGTAGACTTTACAACATAGACGTGAAGTATATATTGAGGGAGATACTCTCGATACCCGAGGGAGAAGTACAATTAGACTGAAAATATAAAATATTTTTATTGCTGAAATTTTCCCATTTATTTATCAGGTCTGAAATTCAATAACTTTTTGTTCCCGAAATTAATAATTTGGTTTAAAAGATTAAAATTCTAGATCAAATTATAACTGTCGTTAATGGAAATTTTTAATCCATTATGTGATGCTCAATTTGTCCAAAATAATGATGTTGAGAGCTCGTATATTAAAAAATTTATATCCAACTATCAGAAAACAACTATCAGAATGAAAATATTTCAAACTATCAGAAATGGGTAAATGTAAAATATAGTATGCATGGAACACACTCTTATACAATATAGAAGAAGAATGTTCCGCAAAGTATTAATGCAGCATTAGAGTGGTCAAAAATAGACTATTTGATTACGAAAAGGTTTTTCTGAAAAGTTTAAGATTACGACATCTTTAGATATAGCTGAAACGAAAAAAATATTTCAGTGATTTCGAAGGCAAGGTATAGTGGTCTAGTAATGGATGCAGTATTACGGATATTTATTATTTGAATCGGTGTATTTTTAACAATAACAATAATAATATGATGAAATTATTTTAAAATAATAATATTAGTTAAAAATAATGTACGGATGTGTTACATATAGCAAAGCCTCAAATACTACCATAAAGCAATTACAGATAGCACAAAACCTGGCTTTAAGAAGACTGTTTAAGACTCTATGGTAATTAGATTAACAGACATACATAGAGATCTTACGATTGACTCAGTGAAAAAATATATCAGAGACAGAGCTCTAAAATTATTCACTAAAGTTAATACGCTACTTAAACCCGCCCTAAAAATCCTCAAGTTCACTTCTGTACTCTCAGGAACATATACTGATTTAAGGTCCGTCATCAACTAAAATACAAATAAATGATATGATTTCTTAGCCTAGTTAAAACCTAGTGTGGGGTAGAGATATGCCCCCCAGTCATTATAGAGTAAAAGTGCGTAATAGTACTAACTCAAGAAGAAGAATCAAGAAGAAGAAAATTCAGTAAAGCCATATTGTCCTTACATCATTTATTAGCTTCGCGTTTCCTGAAGCAATCAACCCCTTCCTTAAAATTTCCAACTTTCCTTCATTATTTCCTTAAAATCCAGTAACAGAATAAGTTCTCTTCCCAATTCAATAAGCGAGTACAACTATTTGCAACTGAGACACATCAGAAAACACTATTGTATCGGTAATAAAACTCACTTTCTTGAATTTCTTTGACCTCAATTATAAATCGTTTCGAACGCTCTAAACTGTAAATTATTGCAATATTGCCATTATTCTACTATTTTTAGTTTTGCGAGTGAATAAACAACTTTTCTTGTTTATAATTATTTTGTTTTAATTTAATTCACCCTCAATCCCCCTGGTGTTCCAGAGACAGCTGCCTGCTTGTCTGCCCATTCGCCAGTTTATCGGAGCTGCCTTAGTATAATTTCAGTAGGTTAATTTTAGCAACTCCGCAAACTCTCATTTAACTCGAGTCGACTCGACTCGACTGGAATCGGCTGGGCTTTATTGGCAACTTTAACCGCTTACTGCGCTGTACGTGCCGCCATATGAAGCATAGCAAAACATAAGCTGAACATAAAATTAAGTGCACTTACCTCGACTTTCTGAGCAAGGAAATTAATGAGGCTGAGTTAGTTGGTTTCCTTTATCCTGCGATGTGAATATGCAAGCATAGCCAAGTTTCGGAATATTTACTTGTATTTCACAGAGTTTTTGTCCTGTTATAAGGTTCATTGCACTTTAATGAACTTTAATTGTTGTTTGCTATTGTAGTTCCCAAAATAATACAGAAGGAAAGAAAGAAATCCTTAAGCGGCGAAATTGTGGGTCGTTTCGATTTCGGATAGACAGTAGGGCAGCACCCCAAACCGTAAAAACCGTTGTTAATTCCACTTAATTTTCGGGTGCGTTGCATGTGAGGCTTTTAAATGTGACTTAATGAAGAGGAAAGCTGCTAAATACTGGAAAATTATTTCAACGAGAAATGTGTACTATTTTTTTTAATTTAGTCTCCCCTAGTTTAATTAAAAAATTTAACACTCATAAGAAAACTGAATAACTGAATAACTTATGTTAAAGTGTTTTACTCCAGAAAAGTTTTCCTATTAAACTTCATAGATTCAACTAAAAGTTATAACAGTAATATAATAGCACTTCTAAAGTTATGGATAATTAGAGTATTTAATATATTTGATAATCGTAAAATTGGGGATATAAGAGAACAGATGAAGCTGTTACTTTTTTCTTTTTTTCATAATATTATATCCACTGTATGGAGCATTCTTTTATATGCGGAACAAAGCATTGAAAAAATTTGTTAAACATAAGATTGGGATCATCCGAAAGTCGTTTTATAATTGTAAGTTTTTAACTTAATATTAACTTTATCATTGTACGCTCGATATACAGTCTATATCGAAATCAATGAAGGAATGAATATATTGATTTATATATATCAAATACAACTTTTATACATTGAGATTAAATATGAGTAGCCTACTCTTTAATGATGATAATACATTTTAACTTTCCCTCGGACCTAATTTCAAAACCACCAAAAAAATGTTTGATATTGAATTTATTGCACCAGAACAAAACGAACAGTTTATCTTCTCTTCCACTCCGACCGTCGGAAGTGAGTTGGCAAATGGTCAGTATCTGTTGACCCACGTCTATCGTCGGTTCCCACTTTATTTTCTATCTCCCTTTGACTTTGTTTCGGGCCAAAACTAGTGATAGTTATTATTTCATCAACTGCTGGTGTCTAACTAACTAAATCCGAATCAACATCCCCTGCCATGAGGTGAAATGAAGGCGATGACGACAAATTTCGGCATATTTGATTTTGATGTTGTTTCATATAACCACAGTCGGTCCCAATAGAGTATATTTTATTTCACAACAATTTTTGTATCTCAGTCTTGTCTTAAAAGAATCGCTAGATTATGTTAAAGGCTATATTTAAACCAGCCTACGAAAAATGAGTCAAGATGGAGATGAACGATATGGAGATTGGGATTCATTGCACTTCTAATGCGATATACGTTAAAAACTATAATATTACTTTTGATTTATTGATGAATTTTTGATCTTTTACTTTATAATTTCGATAACATTAAATAGATAAATAGATAAATTTAAATTTATTTAAATTAATTACAGTGTTACTGTTAAATAATTTATTATTTATTTATCCTTTATTATTAAGTTGTGAAGATGACGTCACAAATCATATAGATCATGTCGAAATTACAAAACAAATCAATTCAACTATATTCAATTATATATCAATCAAATAGAGTGATCTGAAATTCTTTTTGATTCCATTCAGATTAAGTTGACGAACAGACAAAGCTTGTTGAGAATATCCCAGTTGCGCTCATTACTATAACTAAACACCTATTATCACCTATAATCTTAAATATAGTACAGAACCATAATATTAAGTCGAATAAACAGAGAAATTTGTTATATTTTGTTAACAAAAAGAAGACTAGTGGTCTCTATGTATATTTAGATAAAACTAACGAGCATTAAGTATCATAAAGTCTCTCATTATCTCTATATCCCAAAGCGATACAAAAGAAATAAAATAGCTGATGAGATGGTTAAGAGAGACTCTTAAAATAATATAAATGAGGTTTGCTTCTCAATGCTAAATCCGATTGACCTATTTAGTAACATTAATCAATTCATCATTGTGATGACGTGTATCTTAAGGACTAATAGCATTTAATATGATGTCGCTAGGAAACTGTATTCCTATTCAGGTTCCTTGACCTGACTGGATTGAGAAAAGAGCTGAAACTCTTAGGTTTCAGCAAACATGCTGCTCATGTACTTACTGGAACGCTAACGAGGTACTGTGTTATTATAATGATTTTTCTTTATTAACGCAGCGAGAGTGCAGATAAAGAGTCACCAATGTCTTGGGGTCTGTACTGCACTGGCCTGATAGAGATGGAAGAAACAGCAACTTTAACTGAAAAACCAAATCGATTTAATGAGTAAAAATAGTTTTATTGCTTTTCGCAAGACTTAAAAGGCATTCCACGTATAAATTAGTAGCATAGACTACCACGATTAATATTGAAATAATTTGTAATACTTTTTTTCTATTTAAAATCAATGAAGTTATTTTAATTGAAAATAAAAGGGGAAAGTCATATGAAAACTTCTGTAGTAAAACAATCAGTTTTCCATGAGCTTTTTGAAACTGACTTGAAGGAATTGTATTTTTCTTCATAATTATTAAAATCAATAATAATAATTTTTTATGGCAAAAAAACACTTAAATAGCAAAGATAAAAGACTCTTCGTAGGAATGGTAATTGTCTCCAGCAAATATTTTGAAAATTTTGTTAATGGACTACTGTCACTTCACCTTTCTTCCGGCCTAAAATTAATGATGAAATTTATATTCTCTTACATTAAATATATTTATATATTAATTTATGCTATTAAGAAAAACATTTTTCACATATTTACACGATTTGGCTTGTCTATTTTACAACCTCTTTTATGACGTATGAATACACTGGCACAAATAATAGACATGTAAAATGCCCACATACTAGACGCTTATCAAAATTTCCATAGATAAAATTTTATGTGCATTTCCGACTCTGTTAAATATTTCAGAGCAATACACTCATGTCAAGTAACACATGTTGTGGTCATAAAATTTTAATGTCCACAGATGCGCCCCTTGAAGGCGCTACGTTATTGGCTGAAAGTGTGCGGTGCTGCTCCTTTAATGTACATTAAAGTTCTTATGAAGTTCTACGTATCGATGGCTGTATGGTTTTATATACTAACTTTTTCAGTTAAAAGTGAGATAAATTTAATGTTCTGCAATAAATAGAAGAATGTTCGAAATTAAGTCCAGCGCTAATCGCACATGCAATAAAATGACAAAAACATTCCCGACACTCTTTTAATCAGCATTTTATCGTGTTTTTAAGTATTCGAATTGGGAAGAGTTCAAATATCCACATATCCACAATATCCACAAAGTTGAGAAATAAAGAAAATTAATCAGGAATCCAAATCTAAAAACTTTAAGCAACTTACTTCCTTATGACCAAAGCAATTACTTAAAATATTTTTCGGTAAAACCAAAACAAAAAAAAAAAACAATCTCAACAAATTGTAATAAGAAAATCACTTTATATTCTTAGGCTTTGCAACTTTTATTGCGTTTTATTGCTCATTTTTTGAATCTATTTTATTTCGTTATATATTATTCATACATTTGTCTCATTCCCAATAGCTCTGGGATAAGTACGCGACGCCCACTTCAATATCCACAATACGCTAAATACGAATAATCACGTTCGAGCTTATTTTCGTTTCCTTGAACTCGAAAAGTCTTCGTACATATATAGTTTATGACTAAGATGATAGCTTACGAGGGCAGCTACTAAAATATTTACAATATTTCTTATGAATATTTTTTGCAGCAGTTATTTTTTAGAACTTATAAAGAAGATACAAGATTCAAGTGTCATTTTTCATAAAATAATTTCAAATATTTAAGTTTAACTTTTCATTTAAACTATTACATTATTAATTATAAACTGAATATAAAAGTTCTTTATTCAAAACAATATTATCAATTTTATATACATTAAAATTCTTCATAACGGACAGTTCTTTTAACCGGACAGCTTCAATAGGCGAACAAATTTCGTGGACATAGTTTTTTCTTTAATTTTTTCACACAAATATCATCCCAATAACAGGAAGCTCGAATAACAAGACGCTAACACTACATTTTAAACCATTTTGATAAAAAAAATCTCTCATAAACGGACAAAATTCAAAAAAATAGTTTTTTAAAAATCTGCAGTTTTCCATAATACAAATTTTATTTGAATTTGTGAATAAAAATGTTTAATTTTAGTCACCAGTAATTAATTAAATATAATTTATAAACTACTTCGCCCGGAAAGAGGGCTTTTCTTTCGCTCATAACCTGTCAAAACTCTCGCTCTTAAAACCAAAAATTCACAGATAGATAGCCCACTCTGTTCAGAAGCAGACGATACTTTTAATCACATTTGTGACTACTCTGCTTTGATCTGGGCAAGGAGGAGCTCACTTGGTCGAGAACTACTCTCCTCCTCTTACATTAGGAGGTCCTCAGCGGCTGACACTCTGTCTTTCATTCGGAAGGCGGAATGTCTTCTGTTCGGTTAGGGTATGTTGCAGCACAAAAGATCAACTATGGTCGCAGTACTCCGCTCCCTTGGGAGCTGGTTTATTTCTATTCCATTCTAAATCCAAAAAATGCATCGGTATTAAATTTTCGAAGAAATGACTCACAATTTTCTTTTGTGCAAACTTGGTTGAAGATATAGAGCAACTTTTAGTTATTAGTAAAACAATCCGCCCTCTAACAGCTCGATATCCTCGATCGATATCACAGAACTGCCAATGGATTGAAAATCTAATATAAAAGCATGGATGACTCGAGAAGTAGTGAATGAATGGCTGCAGCAGTTCAATAAGGAAATGAGAGTTCAGAATCGAAAAATTCATTTGTTTTTAGAAAATGCATCATGTCATTTAAGGGAATTAAACTTAACTTATATAAATATTTTTTTTTTTGTTGTCTTTACCGACCTTTAGGCTTTTAAACACGAGCACCTTAACATTATTTTATTTTTAAATTGTTTTCTTTTGTTCCATTTATTATGTTTGACAACGAATCTATCACGAAGTCTACTATTGCTCAAACTAAATATTTATGGATATTTCGACATCGTTTCGTAGTACCGACAGATATTCATATCTGAGAGACCCATTTTGTTAAAGTGATATCTACATATGCAATGTTCTATAGAAATTTAAATTTGCTACCCGTTTAGTGGAAGAAATACCATGATGGGTAGATGCATGTTTTCGTTTGTCTTTTGTCTTTACAGTCCACCCGGTGGTTTTGTAATTAAGATTCCTCTCAGTGCCACCATGGCTTTTCCATAATGTGACCCGCAATGGATTGTATGTAATAACGTACTTTTATTTGAAATTTTAGTTTTAATAACCGATTTCAAAAACTCCTAAATTCTTATAATTAATGGATTTTTTTCATTCATGCTTCAAACGCTAATGAAGCAAGAACAACCAAAAATTTTATTAATTTATTGAAATTTGGCTCACCATATCACGCTGTTTCGAGTATTGCTAAGTACTCATCATCAGTGATCTTATAAAATATTTGAATATTTATTTAATTACTTTATAGTCCGTATATAATTTGTTGGACTACAAGTATCAGGCTTACAGGCCAACTCATGCCTGTCAAATTAGAAATGATGACTAATCGTATTACGCCACAACTAGCGAAAGCTGCACACATTCAATTCAAGCTCCAAGTTTATGTGTTTATATTATATTTTTTAGAACCAATGATAATACAATACTACTAGATGTAGTAATGCTACTATATATATATAGTAATGCCACTATATCTAGTTGCTACTAGTGTACACCTTAATTTTAGTAATAGTTTAAGTTCAATATGCAATTTACCAGAATTTAGGCAAAAAAAAACAAAAAACTTGGGTTGCCGCACGAGTATTTTATGCTCTACTAGGAGCATTTTCTAATGACGTCATATTGGCAAATTCGTAATGTCAATATCAAAACAAAACATAACGACTTACTTGCTTCCAGTTCCAATGTCTGTCTGCACCGCAAACATTCTCCTCCAGTGAAGTGAAAAAATGTGCTATTTTATTTTTGGCATTTCCTTTCGGTAAATTTATACCCAAAATATTACTTCCATTGTTCGCCACCCCTGATATTGAATTAAGTACAATATTTTACGTAAATTTCATTTGCCATTGTTGCGCTCTAATTTATTGGCCGACGTCATATTGTGTGTGTGACACATGTTGGCTCATTGCAAGGATATGCCATGGAATTGAAGATACAGTACAGCAGATACACAAATAGACAGACTGACAGACAGACAGACAGACACTTAAGTAGGCAGACAGACATACGCTATGATATTGATATGAAAGATATGTTTCCATAAACAAACGGAAATAGTAAAAATTTACAAATGGTGAGAATTAAAGAGGATATGAACATTTTTAGCAACAGGATATTTGAGGGCAATTGCTGCATTAAAATATTAAGAATATGACTTCAAAGTGTTCTTACATTTCCACTGCGTAAGTATAAGTCTATAAGTTGTATATCTTAAATTAAAATAATTCTCTGACTTTTTGTAGTTCAGTTGCTTTTTACATACATATGAACATACATCGCTGGAATAAATTCTTTGCGGCACTTATCGCGTATTTTGTGAGGCAACAAAATTCATTCATTAAAACTTTTTAGCGGCAGAAGTTAACAATGCTCACCACAAAGATAAACACCGACATAGAAGCTGAAAAGCGTTTGGAAGAAAAAAACCCTACAGGGACTTTACGAAACTGTCCAAATGTGCCGTGACTATGTTCGGTTTCAACACACATCATGTCATTGAAATTGTGTTACTGTTTTCGATATCCTGCCGTTCGTACAATGTCTAAGTAAAGAGGCCGCAATGAAAAGTGATAAAAAGTGCTTAAGTGTAGCACATAATTAAATGCGCTACATGCAATGTCCATTTATGTTACCTCGTCCATTTATAATAAATTTAAAACTTAGCCAAGCATATCGATCAACACCTTATTAGCAGGTATAGATGATGGTCTCCTGTTTGATGTACGTGTTTACGAGTATAGTATGTTTATGTTGCAACCCTTTTTAAAGAGAACTCTATATATCTCCCCTTATATGGTTTTAGCAAAAGTATATGAAAGCTACAAATTATGCATAACAAGTATCTGAGAAATAGGGAAAGATTTACAGGATAAACACTAATATTGTCAATGGTAATATCTCCTGCAATACGTCTCTGCCAACTCTCTAAAAAAGGACATCAAAACACCTGCAGTGTTTATCTCCAGACTTGGCCAGAACTAGGCTTGTGTTTCTGGAGGCCCCCTTCTTCAACACACTCAGTCATATCTCTAGCATTAGCACTGGCTAAATTTCTGCCTTTATAAATACCTCTCACTGGTTTTTAGCTTGATCTTCTCTTAACTACCTATTATTACGAGGATTTGTGGATTCAAAATGGCTTTCTTAGCTAATTGAGAAGTATTTAGTTCTCCCTCCACCTCCACCTCAACTAACTAACTAACTATTGTCAATGGTTTCAGCACAGTTGAAATAAAGTATGTGCAGAATACATACATTTGTAAAATGATTATCTGTCATTAAGACTCAACATCACTGTGCTCTTAACACACGTATCATAATCATATAACAATGAATGCTCTAACAATGCAACGGTATTCCTTTGGACCGCGGAATTCTATAGAATAACACCGCTACCCATTTGCAAGTATACGTTTGAATATAGTTTCCTTATAGAGAGGTAGCTACGTAGCTGCACTATAGAATACCGCCGCTACCAATTGAAGCTATACGTTTGAATATAATTTCATCATAGGGAGGCAGTTACACTATGACATACACTATGACCCGTTTAATAGCTCTGCTTTTCTTCAAGGCACACCACCCAATTGTAAAATGTAACTCCACATCGAATTAAAGTAATGTATAAACTCCTTTTACCCGTTTAACTTTGGAGTTTAACCACAGCCACCAGGCTATACGTGGGGATACAGTTTTTTCGTTGAAAGGGCGCTAAGGCCATTTAACACCTCCGCTCTTCGCATAATTTTGGGTTTAAACCACAATCACGACAAAGCACAGGTCAAAGAACAGAAGCTGTAGACCCTGACACTTACGGTACCAGATTTATACCTTCGGTCAAGTGTCACAAGTGAAACTCACTGACTACCATTTATATTCCAAACAGTATCTAATTGTGTCTTTAGGATTTTTGGCGCCTCTTACGACAGGCGTGCCTTACCTTGGAAGTGACACTTTTCCTGAGGAAGTTAAACTGCATACAATCATATAATGCAATATCTTGTATTTGTTATTTTTATTGGATGCAGTTTTAAAAAATAAAAGTGGATGTTTGTAAATCATGAATGAGTCCATAATGCGCTTTATACTCTCAGCGTCTGTAATAATGATAAACATTATAATAATTTTAAACTTAATTTGTTTTATTATTAAGGAGATTTGAGATTATTAACTTTTTGAAGCTGATATTAGAATTCTAAACTCACTCTATTTAGATGTCTAGTAGTTTTCTGTTTTTCTAGCTTCATTTATTTGAATATCTGCTTAGGAAATCAGAAGAAACTGTTTATTTGAAGGGCGAGGATTTCGATAATTATGAATTTTATTTTATTTAAAATGCTTATGCCACACATTTTTGCGGTTCTTTACCTTTTTAAATATATTTATCTTAAAGTTTTGATTCTTTTAAAAATTTATATAAAAACACAATTAAAAATTTCTATTGGATCAAAGAAAAAAAACACTTTTATTCCCTTGAAGCCATAATTACCTGTTGCTTGTACACCTGCACAACTCCTTCGTTTGTTTAAAAATTATAAAAGAATCTTATTAGCCTTCAGTAATGTAGCACATAATTTGCTTTGAACTCTGCAATATATTAATTAAAAATCTTTTTTGTATTCACATGCCTCAGGATTGCACAAACTAAAGTTCTGATAATGATTACACGTTATATTATTTCGTGAGTGTGATATACTAGAACTGTGTTAAGGTAACCTCAGTTAGTATATGGCTTAGTTTGTATCTTACTTTCAGAGAAATACGCATTTGTAATAAACCACAGTACCAAAAGTGTAGGTCTTTTAGACATTCATTGTCTCATTAACACTACTCACATATGCACTGGATGATGGTATATTATAGTTGATATAAGGATGTTACATGACATATAGTACTTCTATTAAATATAACACAAAACTGAAATAGAAATCAGAACGTAACTGTTCTAATATTAAATTGTTACTATTATTAATATTATTATTATTATATCGTATTATAACGTATTATAGTCATAACACACCGAGTGTAGGGTTGTAATGAAAATGTAGGCAAATAAGTCAAAGCCAAAGGAAAAAATTAAATAACAAAGCATGACCTGCACAGGATATGCAGCCGAAGTGCTCCATTCTGTGTCATGTTGCATTCTGTTTGATTATAATTTTTACCTTATGTTTTGCAGTTCTGTTAACATGCCTCACGGCTAGAAAGAGGTTACTTCATTCTCCACAAAGAATTCTTTAGAGACGAGAGTAGAAAAGGCATATCGCTAACGTCTTTTTATGTTGCAAAATGCTACATTCATTATGTGTTGCCCTATTTTTGCAGTGTTGGTGTTCGATAAATTACACACAAGAAAAAAATATTTATAATACACATAACCCATCAAGGAGAGAGAAATTAAGTTAAGTTGAATTCATTAAAAAAGGCAAATGAAATATTTGAAAAATATTTCTATACTTTAAGCCTGAAATAATATTTATGCAAGTTACTGTAAACATAAGGATTGAGAATATACATCTATTAAAATTCTTGAAAATTCCCAGGAAGAACATAGGGCCATAACACATAAATTCTATCCAAGTCTGTCTGCCTCTTCTAGCTTCTGTTTGTCTTCTTCAGCTGTCAGAGGACATTTACTCTAAGATTCTATTTGCCTTCTCCATATCTCATACGACATTCATTTAATTTCTCTACAATTTTTCTCTACAATTTTATTAGTTTGGTTTTTATCTGCTTTCCTCATTTGTCAGACGCCATTCAACTAAATTCACTCCAGCTCTTTCTAAGAAGTTACAGCTCAGTTTTCTTTTATCTTCTCCATTTGTTGCGGAACGCAACCCGAGTGTTCTGCTAATTAGAGTTTGACTTATATTTGCCTTTTGTATATGTTGCGTGAAGACCAAGATCTTCTACTACCTTATGAATTATATGGAAGAATTTCTTTAACGATAATTTCTGCCGGCCTGTAAAGAATGTATCCTTTTTATATTTTCCGCTCTTCCTTATTTACCCAGTTACTTAAATCTAAACCATGATTCTTTGTAAGTTATATGGTTAGGCCGGAATACTTTCATGATACTAAGAAGACAATGGTTGATAAAATATCGAAGATTATATCGCATAACATTTTTTCAACCGATTTGTAACCTACACACTTTTTATAGGAAACTGCGGATTATGCCTAACATTGGCTTACTTGGATTTGGATTTACCGATATTGATAATTCCTTCGACTTAAATCTTAAGTTGATTTTTAACCATTATTTTAACCATATATGGTATGGTTGGTTCAACCATACCATATATAGGTTTTCGTATCTTCTTTAGTAGTCAAAACAATATGAAAGTTCCGAAAGAAGAGTTAGTCAATGACATTAGAACTATTTTATGACAATAAATTCTTACTTTATTTTGCAGTCAGTAAATGTTGGATTAGTCGTATATTAATCTTTTAGTTCTTCTAATATTCAGCACAATTCTTCTAATATGCAGCACGTATTCATTGCATTTTAGTTGAGATGAGCACTTTAAGCAACTTTGTGATTTAACATCTATCTATCATTATAGTCATCTATCAATATAGTGTATAATGTGACATACATGTGACGTAATTAAAGTAATTGTGTCAACTAAAGAACAAATAAGGAGTAACAAACTTTTCACTCCACAATACAATACCTCATCTCCAACAGAATCCTATCATTCTGGCTTCAAATAGGACAGTTTGTCTCCATATGAATGGAGTGTATACACAACAAACTATCACAACATTTCATGATTGAAAACGTTCAGTTATACCTCTTAGAGAATCTAAAATACGATTATATATAAAATGTTGCAGAAAAACAACCAATTTATAAAAGCTAAGAATTTTTAATAGCTTATAAAATTCAATATTGAACCTTTTTAAATATAAATGGTTTAATATAATGAAAAGTGAATCCGAAAGTAAACTTAAAAGCCAGCAATATGTGGTAACGCATTGGAGAGAGAGAGTAAAACTTTCTGTGCCATTCCGGCACATAGACACAAGTCTCTAAAAAAAAATTATATATATACATATATATATATCGTTATATCGTTGTATTGAAAGTGTTTTCATTTATGTTGTGGAGACCACTGAAATAGTTTTTTCTTGGCCTTATCTATGGTGGTTTGGTGTTACAATATGATGAAATCCCTTTCGTAGTCAAGTGATAATTCCATTACATTTGCATTTTATACAATTTTACATTTTGCATGCAAACTATAGAATTTCGTATTTTTTAATCAAAATAAGTAAAGGAAAATATTTCAATTAAATTGAAGTTCATCAGAAATTTCGCTTTGTGTTCGTTAATGGCAAATTCCATTTTACAATATAACATATCATCACATCACATAGTATCACATGTATTTGAAGTTGAAATGTTTATTGCCATTCGCTTTTCGAAACTGCATTTCTAAGGAACTTTTTATTTAATTAACCTTGAGAAATCCCTTAAAGGATGAATACTTTAAGTTGCACATGGACTGGAGTGTAGTTCGTTCAAAGTAAAATGTAATTAAGTCAATATAAATTACTTTTGGAAGAAGAATTTTGGAATTAAATATCAAATGCTCTTATAGAGAGCTTTCATTCTCTATTTCTATTCAATTATTCTATGCAAAGTTGAATAAAATTTAATTAAATTCTCATTATTGACTTATACTACATTAAACCAAATACACTTAAGTGTTTCAAGAAACCTGGATAATAAAGGCATATATATGGTATGTTATCAGAAGTACATATAGCAGTTTACTCAACCTTTCTGCTAATGCTTTGTTCGTCCAAATAATATTCTTAGTGATACTCTTTTTGGTGATAATATTTTAGATAAAATTGAGTAATAAAATTTGGTATAAAAGGCAATACTACTAACATATGCTGAAGAAATAAAAGGCCAAAATGTCAGAGAATATATCAAATCTCAAGCATAAATTGTTGGAACCATAAAGTAAGAATGGTTTGTTATATTGTTCATCATGGAAAGAAGAAAACGGAACTTCAAAGGAAAAATGTTTTGATTCAATATTTCTTCTGCATTCATCCAATTTAAAAATAATCTATGTAAAAGATTGGAATAGAGTAGTGGCGGATAAATTTAAGTTTAGAGAATAATGTTGAGAAGTAAGAAAGCTGTGGTCCACAACTGATGATCGTGCTAAGAAAGAAGAGTCTAGTAAATGTGATGAACTATTGCTTGCATATCTCATACAAGAAAACCATCAATAACTGAGTCAAATAGAGATTGGAGCTATTATATAGCTTCATCATAAATTTCATAACTTTATCATGTTACTCAAAGTTATGATAATAAAATTAATAAACAATTATAATAACTTTTACGTCATGTAGTTGAAACAATTAATTTTTACATTGTAGTTATTAATTCATATATACTATATAGTATATTCACTGACAATATAGCTGGCTCAAATACCATTATATAACCAATTGATTTTTAACGTCCGTTTTCACGAAAGAAACTAAATTCTTAGTGTAAACCATTGTTTTCCAAAGAGAGATCTTTAACAAACAGTAGTGAAATTGCAACAATAAAAGTTTGTTTCTATTATTTTTCATCAATTTTATAAAAAAACTCACTGTTTCGAGTATTGCCAAATAGCCATCAACAGTGGTTTTGGAATTATTTCTTATATTTATTTATCCGTAAAAAATTTTTTGTGACTGCAAGTACCAAGAGCTAAACGCATACCCTGTCAATTGTGAAGCTCAGTGGTTATGGATTAAATATCCGTGGTCAGTGGTCTAGTGACTTAATTTTCCGTATATAATTTTTGAAATCGAGTTGAAAATTATACCCTGGTTATTTTGAACAGTGAACCTTAGTGTTCACACACAAAGCCAACATACACTTAATTAGAATTATTAAAGTGCTGCGTTCAGTCAATTTTTATCGTTTATTGCAATTGCTTTGCTATTGCTTAGAACGCATAAAAGCATAAACAACAGCTATATACAATGATATGAATTTAATTAACTATTGCAAACTGTTTTAATTTTATCCACTATTGTTTGTAAAATAAATAAGATATCTGTTAGTTTAAATGATTTGTAGTATACCCGTAGGCATAACATAGACAGTATTAAATTTTGTGGCAAGACAAAACTAATTATTATTTTCTTATTTTTTTTTCTTTCATTATTAAAGTTTTCAGTATTATTTAAAAAAAAAATAAACTGTAAATAATACACCGTTCAGTATTTCACAGTTTAAAAGTTATAAGTACTCAAATCCATACGTCATGTTGTGTCTTCCTTCTCATTAGAAAATATTTCATAACTTTAATCACTTGTAGCGTGAAATAGACAGCCTTGTGCCATTAACCAACAAACAACGAAATACCGAAGAGAAAAATATGTGCCATTGTGCCTAATAAATCCATAAATTAGTAAAGGTATTAAATAGAGAAGTATTTACCACGAAAGAAAGAATGAGGGAAAATTTATTGATTTCAATACTGCCACTTGATGGCCGAAACACGTCGCTTTCTCTACACTCACTTTACTTTCACACTTTGTTCCATAGACACGAACTATTATTTCTTCTGTTTGGCTCGGCTATTAAGAAAAGCTGCCGTACAAAACAAAACAAGAAGCACCTTTTTCAGTTCTAAGACGATTTAGTGGAGACATGTATTGTGTGTGTAAGCCATCTGTCCTAACCTACAAATGTCAGCATGAACTACCCTTTTTCACGTGTTAGAACCGTTCAGTCGAATTTATTTGCTACCCCTGCTGCCAGACGAAGAGCCATACATTTTCTTGAGTGTGGATTGAACGAGCAGTAATTGGAATTTAAGTCTCACTAACACTTTTCTTTATTACTTCCTTCAGCTGCCTTCAGTTAATTTTTATGTGTTGCGCCTATTGTTCTCTTACAAGTAAGTAAATGCGACTGTTTGTTATTTACCCCAGAGACCTATTTTATAAATACTTTATATAAACGATTTTATTGATAGCAGAAAATATATTAAAAATCAGAAAGGGAAAATTTTTCTAAAGGATCAAATCGTGAGTTAAAAATATATACAATTTTTTGCGTGCTTTACGCTCAATAAAGCACTAAATTATTTTACAAAATTTGCGATAGCATACTTTTAGGCATATAGCCAAAATGGAGTATTGATATACAAAAGTTTATTTTTTTTCTTTATTATTTATGTGCTAAATAATGCATTATAATTTATAATTTAAAGCAAAACAATTGTTTCATTCAAGCAAACTCAACTTTAATTTATTACGTTTTGCTTTTACCAAAAAATAAAAAAATTCGAGAAGTGATAAATTCAATGTGCCCAAAAGTAGTCTAAATAAATTCTGTTTTCTTTAAAGACTGAAAAATTTTACGACTTAACGGCTAAAGCTGCGTCTTGTTTATCCCTGTTTACAACTGCCTCACAATGGACTGCCGGTATAAAACAATTTAATTGAAATAAATACTTAAGCTTATTGGCCTATATAAAATGTTCTTCCTGGCACGGTGCGTAGAGTAACCAAATTTTGGATGATTTATAAAAGAAATACTCTTACATGAATTCTGTTTAAGACATAGCGAGTACGACGTCAAATAACAAATTTGCAAAATTCTCCAACAAATTTTACTTGCCTATTTAACATCGAAAATAAAGTCTAAAATTTGTTAATTTGACGAAACCCAGAGGTTTTATTAAGTTTACTAGATATTGCGGACTTACTTCAGACAGTACAAGAAGTTTACAGCACAAATAACTGTGTTAAAAGATTTCTTAGTTCACACTCACTATATAGGGTTCACGTTTAGCTTATTAGTGAAAGTTATTTTTGTATAACAAAAGGAACGGTGTATTTACGTCTACAAAGTGGAACGTCTTCAAACACCATTTGGTTCGTGGTGTTTGAAGTCAGTTGATTATTACCCATGACTATTACCCGACTATAAAATTACAATTAATATATATACATAGAATTAACATTTACATTTCGGTACCATATTGAATTTACGACATCATTCATATTTCAGTTTAAGTAGCAGTGAGAGTGAACATTGCTGTTCTACCATATGAGAACACATTACCTGAAGCAAGATTCTTCAATCATTATGGGACTAAACATATATTTACTGCTTTTACCCTTTACTACTTCTTGTACATATTTCAGTATTTCAATAAGGCCTCCTGTAGGATAATATTTTCTTCAAGATCTGACGGATCACTACTTTTAATGAGCCGACTTAACGAACATATATTTACTGCTTTGACCCTTTACTACTTCTTCTACATATTTCAGTATTTCAATAAGGCCTCCTGTAGGATAATATTTTCTTCAAGATCTGACGGGTCACTACTTTTAATGACCCGACTTAACGATTAATTTAGATACGTTGAAATGGAAAGAAGGCAATTAGATGTTCTATAAAGTTCTACGATTTCTTGAGAATGGACCGAAATACTTTTACAAATTTTCAAAGCTTTATTATCTTGGTTCAGAGTTTCAAAATGGAAACCACTTTCAGGATATATATTATTAAATTCCATAAGAACCAAAATCAAGGCTCATCAAAAACGCACCGATAAATACAATCTCGACTCTCCGCAAAATGGTTCTGTTATCTGATAAAACTACACTGCAGCGACTATAAATGAGCGCTGAAATGTAATAGAATGTGTGATATGATGTACGCGGCGAAACCAGAAACAAATGGCGAAGGAGCATACTTTGTCCTCAAGAATTGAAAAAAAAAAAAAATTAAATGAAAATGAAAATAAATTGAATGAATTTTAAGTAAAAGTTTTTTACATCAAAGGAGGAGCACTGTGGAGTGCTTTTTTATGACAAGTCGGAGTTCAACGTATAAAAACCAGAAATGAAATCAAAGTGCGCGATGGAGCCGCTAATAGAAGAAATAATGTGAGCAAACATTTAATGTGAAAGAAGGAAAAAAAAATAAAAGAGGAAAACTCGAAAGAAATGAAGTTGTAGGTGCCAAGCGAAAACTTAATGTCTGCCATTTGAACTGAAATTCCTTTATTTTTTTAAATGAAATAGAAGATATGTACAATGCTCTAACTTTGTAGCATAAATTCTCATAAAAACTCAGTTTTTTAAATGAAATAAGAAAGTTGCTACCATAAAAAATAATACCGAAAACCCAAAAAGGGAGGAGGGGTGGATACATATCAAGCGGAAATGAAGTTTGTAAGACGATTTCATGCTGCGCGTAAAATTTTGCAAACTGTCACTTACCGGAAAGAGCAGCATTTTAAAAAAGATGTAGAAAAAATTAAGAAATAAAATAAATTATATAAAATATTTTTTTGTGTTTAATTTTAATTGCATTTTAAGCAATTTAAAAAAATTAAAGGTGAAAAACAAACTAAATATGATTTTTCAGAAACATCAATATCTCTCACACATAGGTATAATTATCTTACAAATCAATTACACAAAATTATTTTACATTGATAATGATATGTACTTAAACCGAAGTATTTATGAAGCATTTCACTGAAAATTGTTCTTCAATATCGAAAACTCCGATCTTCACAAAAGATTCATATATTAGAAACTTCAAACAATCGGAAATTGTATATCATTTCGTGCCAGGAAACTCAAAAACTACACAGACAGAAAAACAGAAAATATACACCCAGCTCTGTTCTGACCGCACCAAACAGCTTGGAACAGAAGTAACTATGGTACATTAAGAAGAACCCAATATTGTTTTTATTCATATTACGACTCCAGCTACGTTAAGTAAAAAGCATGTACATAACAAGAAATGTGAAAGATAGACTGAACTCGCTTCGGAAATCCTACAAAACTGAAGCCTGAACAAAGTGAAGATGATAATAATTTTTAATGGGGAAAAGGTCATACATAACAAATGGAAGGAAGACTGATAACTTCTACTGTTGAGAATGTGAACTATATATACGTTATTTAGAGTTCCTTGATTTGCGATAACTGGATTAGCAAACAATATTTAAATAAATTTGATCCATTTTTAAGAACTGAAAGAAAATTAACATATATTTTAAATAGAGAGGTATTTTAGACAATAATCAATCACAACAATAAAAACTTTTTCATTATTTATTGTTTTAAGTTTAGGCTGACCAAACAACCAATCGAAATTAATATTTATTCCATTGATAATATTAAAATTTATTTATTTGAAAACGGAATTCTACTTATTGCTTACTTAACTCAGACTTGTTGTAGCGCTGTGGTGTTAGTATTTTATGTGGGGTCTTCACTAATATTAAGAAGAGGATATACATATTACGATAAGCATAAACTCACATATGTAAAACATGAGGAATTAACGCGAAATATTGATATCATGCGTGAAATATTCTGCACTTGATAGATTCTGAAAGATGTGATGTGATATGTACTGAACAAAGAAAATGACTGGCAAGCTATATCGTTTCTAATGTTTACATTTAAAGTGACTTTGAGTACAAAATTAACCTAATAAAATATTCTTCAAGGAAATCAAAAATTCCAAATTACTCCACTCTATAGCCTCTTTTTAATCTCATTGGATCTCACTGGTTCACGCTTTTAAGTCTTAATTACAGTTGTCAAAATTAGAATTGTTTATTATTTTTATGGTATTATAAAAATTTCTTTATTATATTTATGTCTGCATGAATATTAATACTAATTCCCTTCGCATTTAATCTTATTATATTGTTAGCAAAAATTATGCTGCCTAAAAGTATGTCATTTTGAGCTTAACAGAACTGTGCGAACACAATTGTTTCGTGCTTTTAGGCTATTTGACTAATATCTTATTTTCTTTCTCACATTTCAAGTAACTCATTTATTTATTCAACAAATTGAAAGTATTTTTCTTTTCGCATATTTTTTAAAATATTTTCAAGTTATTTATTTCGTCTGATTCTTCTTGGTGAATGTTAACTTGTTAGTCAATTTAGATTTTATGCTATATTCATCCCAAAAATATGCAAGCATATTAATTAAAAAATATTGCCAGCAATTACAGAAATATATCACTGCTTAACATGGCACTGATGTGATTTAGTGACAAAACACTGTAGTATATATTCTACACTATTTGAAAAAGAACTATATCGCAGCAAAAAATATCTATTGTACAGTAGCGATGTCTAGTATTTCTCAAAAAGCGACTCAGTATATCCAGCTGACTTTGATTAAACTAAATGAGGTATTATTATGTCTTGAATGAATGATATTATAAAGTTCTTTAAATACTTTGGAATTTTTCTGATTAGTCAAGGAAACTTTATCCAAAAATAATTTAACAATAATAATATTAAAATAGCAATATTATAATAAGCATGACGATTTTCTGAAGCTTTTAATATCTTAGTACCTCATTTTTTTTATATTTTCCTCTAATTTTATGTTTTACACCAGCAAATATTCTTTCTATTTGTTGTAGATATTAAGTCTGTAAAGTTGAAATCCATCATTTGATATATAAGCAATTTTAATCCAATCAAATGGGGTTCAGCTGTGCTCATTTAATTAACTTTAGTCCGTTCAAAAGTTTAAGTGGTTTTAAATAATATTAAAAAATATAAATAGTTTTAGTAAAACTGCAGCATTATCCATTCAAAAGACTTGTTGATTCAATAGGTGTGTACTACTGAATCTTGTTGTGGTAATTATCGATGACTTATCAGCACATATAATAGATGGTAACAATTCAACCATAACTTGGCGAATGCTCAAACTCAAAGCGTCAAAAGTATGGAGACCCTCCATGCAAACACAATTCTTATCGGAACTTTAGAAAATTAGGTTTAATGGTCAAAAAGAAAATTATGTGGCCAATTTACTTCACCATAACGTGAAATTATACATCTGGAAATTGCCTGCACCCAGACTAATGAATTTTGATAAATTTTTTGTGGTCTGTGGTAGTGGTCTTCAAGCATGAAATATACGAGGTTCGAACTTTATCTCACGCAACTAACTACAATCCTATCAACTACTGAAAAATAGAGCTTTGTACTTCGATTTCTCATAAAAGATCATTTCAATATTATTTCATAAGAAAAAATTATTAACTTTTTTTGTTTGTTAAAACCACAGTTGCTTTACAGATTTGGTACCCATAGAGTCTTATACTATATTTGTTTAATACGTTGAGGACCGCATTGAAAAATTTTATTTCACACATAGGCACCGGCTATGCAAATTAACTAAGTCCGCTATATGCAGTATCTCTCCGAGGGACCGGCAAATGGAGTACTGTACATAAATTGAATTTAATTCATGCACACAGGTGTAGAAGCGGTCCTCACGTAAAACATGACGTGTTCATGCCCACCCGTGAGCACTCGGGCAGGTAATGTTGTTACGGAGTGACCCACCGGTGGGTCATGCGGTCTTTAACGTATTAAAATCTCACAAAATTTCTTACAAACCAATGATCATTCATTTTGAGTCATTTCTCTTCTTTTGTTATAATGAAAGCGTTTTCAACTGCAGATTTTATGCCTAGGAATTGAGTCCTGCTGGTATGCAACATACCCAATCGAATGCAATGCTGATAACATTTGCTTTATTTAATTTTCATTGGCATTAAAATTTTTGTATACTATCAATTGCAGTTCAGCCAAAGCAAAAGCGTCCTGGCTGAAGGACTCTATTAGTACTGCCAAGGAACTTAAGTAATCAAACTATTATGTGAAGATTTATTTCACATCGACTACAAAACGAATGCAATCAAATTCAGTTTCAGACAATCATTATAAAGTTTCCTTTATATTTTGTTGAATTATATACACAATTTTTGAAGGGATAAATGACTATCCCGTGACGACGTTTCTAATTTTCTTTCCATTTTGTATTAAATGTACAACTGAAAGTTAGCATTTGATGTGGAATTCCACATTTTTTGCACTTCTCTAGTTTTGATTTCATATTTCAATTTATGGACTTTCCCTCTACGGTTTACTTTCCTTTTATCTAAAAAATACTGCAAGTGTTAAAATCGAAAATAATACATTAAATGTACTCGTCTCTGTGAAGTTATTTTCTTTCGAAGCGGAAAGCAATATTTCAAACGGATAGCAATAAACAAACAAAATGCTATCGAGTTTAGTATCCTTGCAGCACATCGAACACTTCCACTTCGACTACACTAAAGTGTGGAGTGCTGTTAAGTGTGGTGTGCAACTTAATAGCATTAAAGTTTATTAGTATGACTTGTATTGAGAAGATACAAAAACATATTTCATAAATTTTATTTAAGCATCAGCTCTGTGACTGCAGGAAATATAGATTTTCCAGGGACTACTACTGCAGCTGTGCTAGTTGCAGAACAATAGCTTCTCCCGTCAACTGTGCAAATGCAACTATCAAACTTTATTATTGACTAGGGCGGTCTTTGTAAGGAAGCTGACCGAGTCAATATTTACAGCTTTTAAGCTGCTTTAGCGTTTGGTTTCTAATTTTATTTCAGAAAGCATAGTTTCATACAATACAGCTTCAGATGAGAGCATCATAGTATGAAAGAGTTGAGTGGAATCGAAAACAAAGTACGGCAATAAATTTTTGCGATATCAAGTTTTTTTTTTTAATGAATGAATTTTTATAGTTTTTTTGTCTAACAAAATTATCTTTACAATTTTAAAACCTCATACTCGAAATGGACTCATTTTGTTTTAAATTGAAGAAGTTATCTTTTAATTTTTGTTGAAAAAGTAATTATTTTATGCGAAGCTTTTAAATATTTAAATTTGCTAAAAATCATTTTATTCACAAATCAAATTTATTATTACTTATTAATCTATGTAAATCATAGATTTTAGATTATTTAATGTACGCAGTAGGAAAGAAGTGCCGTGTGCAATTTATGAGGGTGAATACCACTAAAGTGCTCCCACTAATACAACAAGATATATTCCAGTACAACCGATGCTCATTGACCTTTCGTTTGTAGTATATACAAGTCATTTGTTTTCATAATACCTCTGCCAAAGACAAGCAGTAAAAAGTTATCATTTATATATACTCTTTTCATACTGTTTTGCTGTTTTCCGGTGACTTTTTGCACATAATAAAGTTAGCTGTCTTGTATTGTCTTGGCAATCATCTGCGATTGCGACTCGATTTTTAACTATAACATATCACAACACTATACCACATAAGTGTTCACTTTTCCATATAACACAACGGTTGTAAGTGCCGCATATCGTCCCGTTGTTCACTGCAACATTATTTCCCAAGAAATTAACAGTCCCTTAGTTGTGCCTCATGAATGAGCTTGAAATATCTTTTAACAGTGCTGAATATGAATTTTGAAAGTACTTTGGCCAATGGTCAATGGAATTTGGGGGTTTCAGGTTAGGTTAAGGCCCCTATACAATGCCACCAGTTTCATCTATTGTGTACCCCTTTGTATTTAGATATTTAGTATCTCGAGAATTCGAACCTCGAACTCTTTCGGATGGGGTTTTCTAAGATCCTCTAGTTGCTAAGCATTTAAAATTTTGTTTCTTCTGTAGCCTAGTGTATTACAGTTGGTGATCAGTTATTCCATAGACTCTTCCTCATCACAGCAGAATATTTACCTATTTTGTGTAGGTGTTTATTACATGCGGCGTGGTCTGTTAGTGCACCAGAGAGTGGCTTTAGATTCTTATTGTTTAGGTTGAGAGCGGTATTTGCTCTTTTGGCACCAAAATTTAAAAATTTTTGGAATGATATAGGTCGTGTATTTCATTCCAGTATTCATTGATACTTTGTTGGATCCATTTTTTGGTCTCCTGTTTTATGTTTATTTTATTGAAGCCAAAAAAGGGAGTTGGTACTTTAAGTAATACAGAGAGATGTCGTACTTATTATTTGGAAATTTAAAGAACACAAAACAATTTGTTTTTTAATTTTTATATACGTTTTGTTAAATAATCTTAACGTTTTTTATATTTTAAAAAATAGTTGAGTTTTAACTTTATTTGTTTATTATTATCATATTAAAATAAAATAGTATTATTAATTCTCTTAATATTAATATTATTTAAATGTAATTAATTATTTTTTCATAGCATTACTATATAAGCGTAGCTAGAATATACATATAGTAAGGCGTACTTTTTATGTACTGACATAATAGAAATCGTTATTTCATTTAGGTGTGAGATCACATTCAAAGTATTGTGGCAGCACCAAAAAATATAAATAAAAGAACTGTCAACAAGGCACAAAGGAGACAACAATAGCCGCAGTTCCCGCCAGTAGTAGTTTGGAAAAAGAAAAGCAGCACGTGAATAAAACGAAAAAACACAAATTTTAACTTTAAGAATATTTTATAATAACTAAGTATAAGAAATAAATAAACTTATCCATTACCAATACGGAGTGTTAAATTAACTTATCCATTACCAATACGGAGTGTTAAATTCGAAATAAACCCCAACATAACAAACCACTACATTGGTGACCAAGCCGACGTCGAATATATAAAAAAAAAAATGGCTACTCAAGAGCAAAAGATAACCGAAGACACTAACCCAATCAATGAAAACGCAACAATCACTGCAATAAAGCTGCCGATGCCAACATTAATAAAAAACAACATTGACCTTTGGTTTATTCAGTTGGACTACTGGTTCCAAGTCAACAACATAAAGGGCGATACTCAAAAGTTTAGCACAGTTATCGCAGCATTGGATGCATCGCTGTTAGAACAGATTTATAACACAATACAGAATCCACCAGCAACTCAGAAGTACGAAGCTATCAAGCAAGCAATAATAAAAAACTTTGCGGATAGTGAACAAAAACGCATACAAAAATTAGTTAGTGGTTTACAGCTTGGGGATAAAAAGCCATCCCATCTTTTAAGCGAATTGCAACGTATTAGTGGAAGCAAACAAGACGAACAATTACTGAAAGGGTTATGGTTACAACGTCTTCCTGTAGAAGTACAGACATGTCTAGCCACAATTCAAGTGGAACTACCTAAGATGGCGGAATTGGCAGACAACATAACCGAAACAATCCGTATAAACTCAACAATGCAAGGAACTTACGTCAATGCAGCTAACGTCCCTGCAGCAGCTCATATTCAACGTGATGCACAAATCGAACAACTTCAACGAGAAGTGACCAGACTGACGAAAATGGTCTCGAAATTATCAACCGAACACCGCTCAAGAACAAATCAACGTTCACGTTCAACATCCAGAAACCGGCAATGTCATGATGATAGTGAAGAAAAGACCAGTACAAATTGTTGGTATCATAGAACATATGGGTCAAATGCAAAAAATTGCAAGCAGCCATGCACATATGGCACAAAAAACTAAAACCGACTTCGTCTACGGCGGCAGAGGAAGTTGTAAACGAAACATCTACAAGACTGTTCGTCTATGACAATAAGACAAAAAAATCATTCCTAATAGACACGGGTGCAGATGTTTCACTTATTGCCGCCAAACAAAAAAATTCAAATACAAACAATAAGAACGAAAGAATACTCTACGCAGCAAATGGTTCTATGATCAAAACATTTGGAGAAATAGAGATAACTCTAGCTCTTGGCTTACGAAGAAATTTCACATGGCCATTTATTATCGCAGATGTAAACACTTCAATCATCGGTGCAGATTTTTTAAATCATTTCGGATTAATAGTAGACATAAAGATGAAACGATTGATCGACACATCAACAAAGATTTTCTCAGCCGCAAGTGAACGTAAGGTAAATGCGCAAAAAATATCAACTGTGAACACATCTTGCAAAATTGCAGATCTACTAAAAGAATACATCGACATCACTAAACCAACACCGACAAATCGCCAGGTGACCAAAGTCACTCACCACATATTAACAAAAGGTCCACCAATATGTGAGAGACCACGTAGGTTACCTCCAGACAAGCTAGCAGCAGCAAAAGAAGAATTCCAAAACTTAGTCACAGCCGGAATATGCCGTCCATCAAGCAGCAATTGGGCTAGCCCCTTACATTTGGTAAAAAAACCAGACGGTAGTTGGAGACCTTGTGGAGATTACCGTCGCTTAAATGCAATCACCATCCCAGATCGTTACCCAGTTCCTCACATACATGATTTTGCACACATGTTATATAACCAAAAAGTTTTTTCAACCATCGACCTGATTAAGGCATATCACCAGATACCAGTTGAACCGGGGGATATTCCAAAAACGGCGATCATAACTCCATTTGGATTATTTGAATTTACTAACATGACATTCGGACTTTGCAATGCAGGTCAAACATTTCAACGCTTCATTCACGAAGTATTACGAGATCTCGAATTCGCCTTTGCCTATATTGACGACGTCATTATTGCATCAGCAAACGAGGAAGAGCACAGGCAACACTTGCAACAAGTATTCGAACGATTCAGAAAACATGGTTTAATAATAAACGTATCAAAATGCGTTTTTGCTCAAAACACAGTAAAATTTCTTGGTTATCTCATCAGTGAAAAGGGCATTCAACCTCTACCAGATCGAGTGAAGAGCATCAGCGAGTACCCGCTTCCAACAAAAACAAAAGAATTAAGAAGATTTCTAGCATTACTTAACTTTTATCGCAGGTTCGTACCAAACGCTGTAGATTCTCAAACTGCACTTCAACAAATGATAAAAGGAAACAAGAAGAACGACAACACACCGTTATGCTGGACCGAAGTGAACAAAACAATCTTCCAAAAATGTAAAGATGAACTAACAAACTCGACACTACTTGTTCATCCGTCAAAAACTGCTACGCTTGCATTACAAGTAGACGCCTCGGATAAAGCTCTCGGCGCAGTTCTTCATCAAGTGACAGACAGCACGTTCCAACCACTCGGTTTTTTCTCTAAACGATTAACAGATACACAAAAACGATACAGCACATACGATCGTGAGTTGTTAGCCGCATATCAGGGCATAAAACATTTTCGACATATGTTAGAAGGTCGTGAATTCGTATTAATAACTGACCACAAGCCACTCACGTTCGCATTCCAGCAAAAGTCCGACAAGGCTTCACCACGTCAAGTCCGACAGCTTGATTATATAGGTCAATTTACAACGAATATCGTTCATGTCAGCGGAAAAGACAATATCCCAGCAGATTTTCTCTCGCGGATAGATAGTATTAGCATCCCAAAAATCGACTACGATTGTATAATTGGATTACAACGATGTTGCCCACAACTACAAGATATCAAAAACAACAATTCCATCGAAATCAAACTTTTATCTTTACCAACAATATCAGATAAAATTTATTGCGAAGTTTCAACTGGGCGAATTCGTCCTTACATTCCGGAGAAATACCGGCTACATATCTTTAAAGCTACGCATGGGTTGTCTCATCCCAGCATTCGGGGCACAACAAAAATGATAGCTGAAAAATTTTTCTGGCCTTCTATAAATGCTGATATCAGAAACTGGACCCGACAATGTATCCCATGCCAACGTTCTAAAGTGCAACGTCACAACCGTTCACCTATGTATTTGTCAATATGAACTCGCTGAACACAGATTCGAACATATAAACATAGATATCGTCGGCCCGCTACCACCATCAAACAACTGCACATATATATTAACCATCATCGACCGTTTCAGCCGATGGCCAGAAGCAATTCCGATCCCAGATCAAACAGCGGAAACCATCGCAAACGCACTGATTACTCAATGGATCGCACGT
The DNA here is from genome assembly GCF_002237135.1 of Teleopsis dalmanni. NCBI lineage: Eukaryota > Metazoa > Arthropoda > Insecta > Diptera > Diopsidae > Teleopsis > Teleopsis dalmanni. The sequence goes on along the minus strand of NC_051848.1, from coordinate 63,051,289 downwards.
TTTGGCGTACCCTTACGTATCACAACAGACCAAGGAAGACAATTTGAATCTTCATTGTTCAACCAACTAGCTGAAGTTATCGGTTGCAAACACTTACGAACTACGAGTTACCATCCTCAAAGTAACGGAATGGTGGAACGATTTCACCGCACATTAAAAGCAGCCTTAATGTGCCACCAAACAACTTCTTGGACAGAAGTTTTACCAATAGTATTGTTAGGTCTACGCACGACTTTTAAACCAGACATTGGAGCTTCTGCTGCTGAAATGCTATATGGCCAAACTCTACGTTTACCGGGCGAAATAGTAAGCAACCCTAGCCACAGAAATATAAATCAACACGATTTCATAACCAAGCTAAGAGAACAAATGCAGAGCGTCAAGGCAACGTTGGTATCGCATCATATAGACCGAGGCTACCACATCCAACCGGCTCTAAGCTCAGCCACGCATGTATTTATACGAAATGACAAGGTAAAACCACCATTGACGCAACCTTACGATGGTCCTTACCAAATACTAGAGCGAAATGACAAGACGTTTAGAATACTGATCGAAAACAAAGAACAAACAGTTAGCATAGATCGTCTTAAAGCTGCTTTCATATGTCCCGATACAGACATTGACATCCACAACAAATCAATGGTATACCACACTCCAAACAACGTTAATGGCGACCAGTCTCTGCGACCAAATACAACAGCTAACCTGACAAAATCAGGACGCAACGTTCGCTTTCCAACCAAATTCAGTGACTCCATCACTTAGGGGGGAGTACTGTGGCAGCACCAAAAAATAAATAAAAGAACTGTCAACAAGGCACAAAGGAGACAACAATAGCCGCAGTTCCCGCCAGTAGTAGTTTGGAAAAAGAAAAGCAGCACGTGAATAAAACGAAAAAACACAAATTTTAACTTTAAGAATATTTTATAATAACTAAGTATAAGAAATAAATAAACTTATCCATTACCAATACGGAGTGTTAAATTAACTTATCCATTACCAATACGGAGTGTTAAATTCGAAATAAACCCCAACATAACAAACCACTACAGTATCATTGTGTCATTTTAAAATTTAGAATAGATTTATAGTATAAAAAGTATTAAATTTTTTCATTATTTAAGAATAAGAATACATTAAAATACAGTCATTGCTAGCGATTCACTTGCTCCTACCTGGCGAGACACATACCGAAATTTTCGCATTATTGCCTTCCACAAATATAGTCAAGATATTTCGAGCAAATCGCTACTTCACACCCACGTTCACTTCAAAAACATTTTTGAAGAATTATGTGTGATTAGTGTAACTTTATCCTCCTAAAATACTTCCAAAAAAGACTTCTTAAGGACCCTTTTTCTAAATACATTCTAAATTCAGGATGAATTAATTTACCAGAGAACTTCAAGTGTTTTGCTATTCGAATATACGTGCACTTAGAAACTCAACTCCACCACAGCGAGCCGATCAAAAACGTTCGAACACCAAATTATGTTCGAACATTTACTTTTATTCTTTTCTTTTATCATACAAAGACGAAAAAATAAAATGAAATATGAAAAATGTTTGGAGTTCAAACTCCGCAAAGATGTTCGAACACTTGAAGTATTCCGTTCCAATGTTCAAAGTCGAGTACGCTTAAGTTGTTAAAGATTCGTTCGGTATGTTGGAAGACTTGCTCGAACACTTGAAGTATTCCGTTCCAATGTTCAAAGTCGAGTACGCTTAAGTTGTTAAAGATTCGTTCGGTATGTTGGAAGACTTGCTTTAAAGAACTAGCACATGCATCTTAAGTTCAATTATGTTGCCAAATTAAATGCAATTTGATTTCACTGCTGTGATTTCCTCGAAGCCTGTCAGTATCCTTTTTATCAAGAAATTCGCGAATACCTACATGCCTTTAAACCAATTATGTTGCCTAGTGTAAATGACATGTTAATACATATGTGTAATTGTTGCCATAACAAAATATTATTTCAAAAGCCACTCGAACTTCATTAAACTGTCATTATGCCAACCGAAAATTCAATTAATTTCTATCACGACAACAGCAACAAATTCTATGGCAATATGAAAACAACCGCAGATCAATATTTTAAGTAATGAAGTATGGGCTTAATGAAGCCAAAATTAACTCATTATTAAGTACGCAAAATTCAATTTATTTTGCACTTATGGGGCTTCCAGAGTGTTTTGTTATTTATTGTCCTTTGATTGATGGCGTACGTTCTGTAAAATACAATTGCTGCCATTCTTGTGAAATGGTTTCCACAAAGCTTGTGTTGCACTTCTTTGAATACATATATGTACATATGAACTATGTGGCTTTGTTATAAACCTCATTGACTGAATGATATATTGTATTATATACGAACTATTATACGCCAAGCTGACTCTGTAAGTTTAGCATACATAACTAAATTATTTTATGAATTTTATTTAATTATAAAATTTATTAAAAATAGTACACTCACTGGATATATAAAAAAAACTATACGAATTATTATTATGTTTTATTTTGCAGTATACGCAGTAGTCGCGGCAGTCTTGATAGCATTGGTACAGCACCGCCTTCATCGGGTGCCTCCCAAGCCAGCTCAAGTGGCGGTTCCAATAATAAAATGGATGCCACTAATGGTTGTGGTTCGGGTAATGGCAGCGTTAATGCCAGTCCACAGCATCATCATGGACAGCATGCGTCACCACGTTCCAGCACGCGCAATAGTGGGCGTGATAATTGGTCTAAGATGCCAGAACCACTAAATGGGCATAAAATGGATAAAACAGAAAAATCCTCACCGTCACACACACGACGGAGTATCAGCGGCAGCAGTGGTGGCATGGGTAGTGGCAATAGCTCAAGCAATGGCAGTCCTTCAAAGCAAGGCTCAAATGCAGGACGCACTAAAGGTGTACCACCCAGTTTCGGTTACGTGAAACGTGCAAATGGCAGTGCGACTGCAACAGCTGAGCAACAAAATATAACGATGATGATGTGCGGTGGCAATAGCGGTGGCATTAGTATGCAAACAAATAACGGGGTTGGACAATGTGGACGCACAGCTCATGTCTCCGCAGTACCAAGAACTGCAGGAGGTAGAAAAATATCCGGTGGCACTCAAACGCTACCAAATGAAATGACCAGTAAGTTTTTACACACAGTTTATCGTTGTTGCTATTAACTTTAATATGCAAACTTTAATGAAAATTTTTAATGAAATTTTTGTAATTATATATGATTTTATTGTTGTTGCTTCTATTCTATTTCTAGAAATGCCCACAAGTACACAACATCGCAGTTTTTCATTGACCGGACCAAGCGCAACGCAGCTCAGCCAATCCATACGCGAACGCCTCGCCACTGGCTCCCACAGCTTACCCAAACCAGGCACGGACTTACACATGTTCCAGCATCGGTAAGTGTTTGCAGTTGTGGTTCAGCTTTTAATGCAATGTTATGGTTCAAATATTTATTAAAAATTTTGAAGGGAATTTTATTCCAGTAGGAAAAACTAAAAAATTAATTGGCAATTGAAAAAAACCCCGCAACCCCGCAAAGGAAAAAAAACTTCAACTTATTAAAAATGCCATAACCTGTGCACTACCTTTAACCTTTCAATGGCTTAGCTAAAAAATAATTTTATTAAAAACGAAACCAAGAGCAACGATTAATACAAAATTAATTCAAACTAATTAACAGTTTGCCCTGATTAAATAAAAAATTATTATGGATTAAAAATCCGGAAAGGATAAAAATAAATATGTGTGAATATGCATAATTAATTACTTTTTAATTAAAATATGAAAGTATTATATATATATATATATATTTCTACATTATATAATCTCATAAAATTAATTAAAGTGTATCTTTAGAATCAAATTGTAAATTGACTTTGTGAGTTAACACACGGGTCCTTGGTTCAAAGTAGATGGGTGAAATTTTCTGACTCTTGCAATCCAACTGAGTTTTCCAAAGAAATAGATTTATGGTCAGCCCAAACTTCTTCTTCTTCTTCTTGAGTTAGTGCTATTACGCACTTTTACTCTATAATGGCTGGGGGGTTTATCACTACCCCACACTAGGCTTTAACTAGGCTAAAAAATCATATCATTTATTTGTCTTTTAGTTGATGACGGACCTTAAATCAGCATATCTTCCTGAGAGTCCAGAAGTGGACTTCTATTAGATTTCAAAATTTCTTCTAAATTACCACATATTTCTTCTTTGACGAAAATTTCTTGTCATACTATATTATATTCATAATTAAAAATTGTATAATTAAATAATGGAGTAAAAAGTCACATGCAGATTGACACCCCAGTCACAAAATTTAAATTTTTATATAATTATATTAATTTTCTATTAATATTTCGAAAATTTCATATTGTACTCTTAAAGCAATTAAAACAAAACAAAAAGTATTTAAGATATATTAAGTACGTTATAGACCAAACATTTCAACTGCAGTTCTTAGTCAAACCCTGTCTTTTAATTATTACAATTATTAACTATTTATTCTCAACTTTAATCAATAATACTGTAGGTTTATATATGTGTCATGACAGCAAAAACTTAGTATTAGTGCTGTTTAATAGCAATAATGATTAGTATAGTAGCACTTGAAATTCACGTACGTTTGCTCACAATACTTTTGAAAGGAAAGGGAGTTGACAGTAATTAACTTATCTAGAATAGAGTTTTCTTTATATTGCAAATATGTGGGGTTAAATAATAGCAATAGCAGATTCTAATATAATGATTAAATTTATCTAAGTTATGAAATTTATAGAACTAATGATGTTAAAAAAACACTGTAATAAGGATTTTTTCTTTCTTCGGGTACTTTATGGATGGATGATGGATGAAATTAAATAACACCATAATAGAGTACCTATAGAAAATATAGTAGTGATACGCATCTAAGCGTATAAATTTATCAAATGTATTATTTTACGCGTTCACGTGGTGAAATATTTGTGTAACTTTATCAATCTGCTGTATAATAGCACTATTTAAAATAGCAATAATTACGACAGCACAAAATGCAGTGCTCATCAGTGCAATTTCTTAACCAATATCGTTGCAATTTTAAATATTTGTACCAAATTTATTGATCAGCTTTGTCGCTTTCAATAAATCATAAAATAAAATACCTGAATTAAGCGAAAAGTCCAAACTAAAAAGTATTTACAAAGATATTTTTGTAAATGATTTGCTTGTATTGGAATGCAACTCTGTATTGATAACAAATAAATTTATACGGTAAAATTTTCGTGTAAATTGATCAAATTTGTGTAAACTATGTTTTATACAAAATTTGACACTATTTGACAAACAAATAAATTTATACGTTTATATGGTTTATAAGGTAAACATAGGTGGGAAGAAGAATTAGTTATACGTAAATAAATTACTTGGAAACAACCATCTCAGATTGATACAATAGGTATTTTAAGTTTTTATTCTAGTATTTAATCTCCTTTGTTTAAAATATTTTACAAAATTCACAAAAATAAAAACATTAATTCATTTTTCTATAACAATTTTTTGTTTTTATGTTCACATAGTACTTTTAAACAAAAATTCATATTTTACACATATTTTAATAGATTATCAAATCGTCCTGCTAAAATGATAGATGGCTCCTTATCCGATACACAAACCTATGCAGAAGTGAAGCCTGAGTATAGCACGTACGCCATGTGGCTTAAGCACAGTAATACCGCGGGTAGTCGTTTATCCGAGGGAGACTCACTGGAAAATATGCAAATCGGTTCACCGGCCATGGCTCGACATAGCCATAAAATGCTACAACACCGAAACGCAGCAGCTGCTGCAGTTGCAGTGGCCAACGCAGCCGTTGCCAATGCTCAAGGAGGTGCAGTAGCCGGCACAGAGTCCCCATATGTGCAGAGTCCACGTCTAAATCGAAGCAACAGCATTAGGTAAGTAGAGAGAAAGCACGGAAACATATTTATAAAATATTTTAAAAATGAATTGAACGAATATGTAGACGTGTAGTTTTGTTCTCCCCTCACTTTTTAACTCAAAAGAATTTTCTTTATAAATTTATTTAAGTAAAATTGTTACTAACTTCTTGTTAATTAATCCGAAAGCTACTTGAAAGAGAGGACATATCCAAGGTGATGAAAAATGTTTTACTGTCATTACAGTTTTTATTATAAAATTATTTAAATAATTTTTTTTAATTCGCATATTTTTACTTTTTATCGCTTCACACCTCAAACTGCAGAATTTAAATAAGCTTTGCCATATAAATGAATTATCGTTGTGGTTTTCTATAAAATTTATTTTTCATCCAATAATATTTTAAATGAATTTCTGTTATTTTATTAATTCTATATTAATCTACATATTTAATAATTTAAAATATATTTCAATCACTCATAAATTAAAAAAACAATATATTTATTTTTTGTTTGTATTGATTTAACTGATTGAAATTTATACAATTTATTTCCCAAATTGCTTTTTGGAATTTTTTATGACTTATACGTAATTTATAAATATTATTAAAAAATATTATTGGCTTGCACAGAAAATTACTTCGTTTCTATTTTTTAAGAACAAATATATACATACTATATATACCTACATACACCTATAACGTAGCATACATAGGTTACATAGGTTATAGGTTACTAAATATACCTATACTATATAAATATTTATTTACTTTAAAGAATATATTAGACATATTTCTTTTTTGAGATAGATATGTTATTTTATAGAGATATTTGTTCTCTATTTTGTTAAATTTTTTTCTTGCCATAATTACTGGAAAAAAACTAATCAAATTAATGCTTTCAAAATATTGTGTTTAGATCATTATTTCACATGCGGAATGGGTTTTGTCAAAAACTGACTTCACCTGCTCTGATTTGACCGAAATTGAACTCCTTTTTTAAAATAATAAGCAATTTTCTAAACAAATTACTCTACATTCTAATTCGATGCCATGTCAGCAACATTTCGCCGTTTTAGTCGTCTTGGTTGTCTTGGTAATCACTTCTGTGTTTATCGCGGTGTATATCGCAGTTCCTAATGTACCATGGCACTTTTAAAATGTTCCGTAGAACCTTGTTCTGGAAACATTGGATTATTTCGACGTTACTTTGGCTAGCGCTCACCGATATCACAGCGCCATACGACCATACCGATTCTAAAATTTGATTGTATATATTAGCAAAATCTTGTTTTGTACAGATGGTGTGGATTTGCGGTCTAGCTCGTCTCGTTTCTTTTTTATGTGTTCCTTCCATTGAAGTTTTGCGTCCAACATTATGCCAAGATATTTTGCAGTATTGGCATATGGTATCTAAGTACCTTGAATCGAAATAGGAATATACCTATTGTATTTTTTTATTTGTAAAATCCACATGAACAGATTTAGCAGAATTCAGTTTGATACTCCATCTTTTTGTCCAATTGTCTAGCGAATCTGTAGCTGTTTGTAATTTGACTATTAATTCTTGACGGAGCCAGCAATCGCAAAAACATCTGCAAATGTTGCAATTTTACTTTCAGGTGTTATTGACAAATCTATTGTGTAAAACAGGTATAGTAGTGGACCGAGTAAACTCCCCTGAGGGACATCAGCTTTTATCGCAGATAGATTTGAGTAATAGTTTTCGTGTTTTACGTAAAGAAACCTTGTGGTAGTGTAAGATTTCAAAATCGCAAAATATGTCCATAAAAATAACCATAAAAAGTTCTATTCTATTTTATTCTAAAGTTTAAATTCTATTTTAAATTATAAAAAAATTTTCAAAAACTTGTACAAAATTCCTATCTAATAAAATTTTCAAAAATATTCCAAAAAAATATTTTTGGTTAATTTTTTATTTTCGACTTTTTATTTCTGATTCAAAATGATCGTTTAATTTTGTTTGAAATTGAAATTAATTAAAATCTAGATAATATTTTATTAAATATATTTCTTTAAAGAAAAAAGAAATTTATTATTTTTTCCTAAAAGACCTGTTTTTAAATGACCATATATCAGGCTCTGTAAATAATCGTTAATAATTGGTATAAAATGCAAACCCAATGGACTTAGATGTCCTTAGGTTCTTTTTATCCTGGGTATTTTGATTGCAAAAAACGAGCTTATAGAAGAAATTCTAGCCAAATGTGAGATGAGGAGATAAAAAGCCATACCGCTTGTAAAAAATGGTTGATATACATATTCCTCATATGAATTAAATACTTTCTTTCAACCTTTTTGAAATACATAATAAATCTGCTTTAAACTTTTCATATATAATTAGATACATAGAAAGAAATAAAACCAAAAAAACCCTATTATATATCAATTAACAATCCTTGTAACATCAGCTATTAAAATCTATAATGAAAATGCAGCAAATCTAAAGAGTATGTCTAGTACACAGAAATACGTTAGCTTTATTTTTGGTTTGTATATAGAAACGCATGGCGCTGTTAACTAAAAACCCAAATTAACTTTCCAACTTTGAAAGATTTGATTTTTTTTTCAATACAGTAACAAAAATCCATTGCTGTTGTCAGTTCTGCAACTAGTAAAACCATTGTAATTTGTAGCATTCCATCTCAAATCTCTATGTGTGTATTTCAAAAATCCCTCACCTAGACTCGTATTACCATTATTGCTTGAGTGAGTTGAGTTGTTAAAAAATCTAAGTTAAACCGACGTTAAACCGACGTCTTTTTTGTTTTTGATAGATTAGAATTGGTTGGACTTAGACTTAGACCATATGTCTCTTTGAAAGACATGACTAAAATCAGTAGAACCTATTAATTTTGAGGAACTCAATTGTGTTTCTCTTAATAGGTGAAATACTTCATAAAACTACTAATTATGTATGCATATATAAGTATCATGTTTCGTTTGACATAGTTGTCTTCACTAAAACCCGTTGGTAAATGGATGTGCCCGGGTAATCGGACTAGTTGTATATATTGTGCCTGAGTAATTGGAATCGTTGTACATATTTTCTTTTTGTTATATTTTTGTTAATCAACGGAAATATTTCTTGAAACTGCTAATAGGATATAGATGGAAAATAGATGTTACTCATCTCAGATAGGTATTTCTTAACTGACATATCTCTGGATCTATTATATTATATATTATTAATTATTCATTACAAATTATATATTATATATTATTTATTATATTTTTTATATTATGTATTATATATTATGAATTATATATTATACATCATGTAATATATATTATATGCCTTCACTTCCGCCAATCAGTTTTGCCTTCTATCCTCCCCTAGTATTTGATAGGCTTAAATATTAACTACTCGAGATAATGCTGGCACTGATGAACCGCACACTCTAAGTGCTGTTGCAATCGATAACACTTCTGATTAATTAGATTATATACTGTTGAGTATCTTGATTATTCGGTTGTGTATAACGGAACAGCTATAACTAACTTGCATTTCGTGAGATAGTTTAATAATTAAAAAATTTTTTCACAGAAAGCATGAAAAAGTGGAATAAAATTGTAGAAAAAAATTAACAAATCTTGTTAAAAAAGTAAGTGGAGGCACAAGAACAAGGAACATAAATTTCATTTACATATCTGAGAGCGGGAATACAAGAAAAGTTATTTAATTTTGTGCTGAAGGAATCATCCTTCAGCAAGTCAGCAAGCAATGCAACTCAAATACAAGCCCGAATAAGAAAAAATTGCTAAAGTTATTCGGAATAAATTTATTTATCTACAACTTATGCACAGACACGAACACTTTTCGTTGCTTGTAGTCTCAATGTAAACAGAAAATAGTTAAATTTTTATTTCGCAAATAATGTATATGTAGGATCCGAAACGTATATGTCTTCAATCTCGTACATAGTACATAATAATTTGACATGTCAATAAGGTTATGACCTTTTGACTTGCTTTTATGCGCTTTTGTGCCTTTGTATAATTTTTATTTGCTCGTTTGCCGCTTTGCGCCGCTTCCCTTTCAAAAATTCCTTTTTGAAGACAGCACCATTTCCTACTGCTCATATTTTTGCATAATATTAAATAATATATTTGCACCCAAAAGTATAATTTTGCCTTCTTTGCGAAAACTTCATACGCACTTAAAGTTTGTTACTCATACGCCCCAAAACACATAATTTTAAAAAGTTATGTAGTCGTTGTCAAAAGTAAATTTCACAAAAAATTACAACAATAAAGTAAACAAAATATGTTTCATTCAGATGGAAAAGAACAATTTAAGTGATTTGAATTTACAGCGATTCCAGCAGGTTATTTATCAAGTAAACTATTCCATTAAAAAGTGGTCTCTGCACGGATTATTTCAATTTCACAGATACCTTCTGCTCAAAAAGTATCGGATTTTGTAAATGAAATACACAAATTTAAATTTTATTCCAAATTTTTTTTATCTTCTTCAAAATAAGCTCCTTCTGAAGCGATACACATATGCCAACGCTTAACCCAATCTTCCATACACTTTTCGTAGGCCCGTACAGGTATGGCTTTTAGTTCCTTCAGCAAATTCTCTTTTACCGATTCAATCGACTTAAAAAGCTTACCACGAAGGGGCAATTTGAGTTTCGGGAACAGAAAAAAGTCACACGACGCCAGATCTGGCGAATATGGTGCCTGAGCGATGATAGTGGTGTTGACAGCCGTGTTTGGTCAAAAAATCGCGTACAACAAGAATTTTCCGTAGTAAAAATCGCTAAATGCACTTGAGGTAGTCTCCATATATGTTCAAATATGTCCATATATGTACCATATGTCAAGAAAAGGTGTACCAACATAACAAAAAAAATTTTTGAAAAAGGTCCATTACTTAAGGAGTAGTTAACAAACAACAAAATCCGGATGCTTTTTGAGCAGGTATTTGCATTTACTTGAACTTTCAGTTATTTAAAAATTCTTAATTCTGATTCCAGCAATTGCGATTCCATCATATTTGGAATGAGCAAATCGTTTAGTAACATTAGCATGACTCTCTCCTTATAAGGTTCCTAGATTAGGCTCTTTACACAAGAAAAAGTTATAAAATCATCCAATAAATAATGTCTCCACAAACAGAATAGTATTGAAATTTAATAATTAAAAATAAAAATATAAATATAATATAATCCACAACAAGTGGATTTGTTAATAAAACTTTCACAGAAAATTAACGAAACTCCAGAAAAATGTGCAAACATAAAGATCAAGTACAACTATGGATAAGTTGGCTAATGAACGCTGACTCTGCGTTCCAAATTTGGTAGGGCACGAGTTTGATTCCTGGTACTTGCAGTCTCAAAAAATTATTTTCGAATAATTAAATGCAAGAATTATTTGCAAGACCACTAATGATGGGTATTTGGCAATACTCGAAGCAGCTGTATGGTCAATCAAAAAAGAATTTTGGTTTTTGTAGTTCTCTACTTTTCGAAAAAACGTCTTTATAAATAATTAATTCAATTATTCTACAGCTAGTTTAAGATTTCTTTCCAAATCAACACAACAAGTGTATTAGTTAATGAACTTTCACTGCAAATAAACAAAAAGCTCCAAGTTCAAACTTACAAGTCAAGTACTATCCCAGCACCATCCCGATACTCTTTGGAGTATCACTGCTAGTAAATGAATTTAACTTACAACACCCGACCCGACCGAATCTAGTACCACGAGGGTCAAGGCCCGCAGCTTCGGCTGTCCTGACAAATAAGTTTGACTTCTTAAAGGAAGTATCGAGGTGGTTGTAATTAGAACCCAAACTAAAGTGGGTGGAATGATTGTATTCATGTACAATCATTCGATGAAGATTAGTAAAAGTGTTAGATAAGCGTCGCTCCTCACCAAGGAGAAAATTCTGTCCAAACACACAACTTCAATTGGTACCGGCAAAATTCATCGGAGATTCAATGGAGCATAAATCAGCGCAATATACCGATGCGTATGTAAAGAACACAATGGTGTTGAGCCCTCACGGCAAGTATTCACATTAAATTCTGGACCTATATATATATCAAGTACGGGTTTACGTCAGTTGGTAAATGAATGCTGGCTCTGAGCTGCAAATTTGGCAGGGCACGAGTACCACCCTTGTTACTTGCAGTCGCAAAAAAATTATTTATGAATAATGAAATATGAGTAATAAGTACAATAACACTAATGAGGGGTATTTGACAATATTCAAACCGGCAGTATGGTCAGTTAAAAATTTGATGAATTAATAAATAATAAAATTTTAGTGTTGTGGTTTACTACTGTCTGAAATACCTCTGAATTGAAAACATTGATTTATATTAAGAATTTAGTTTTTTTCGTTTAAACGGACGTTAAAGATCAATGTTTATTATGACATTGGAATAATATCAACCTAATATATGTCAAGTCTTCTTCACAGCACAACAGCAACTAAATTTATTTAATAGATGGAAACTATTTTTTTTATCCAGATTAAAGGTTTAGACTACTTGTGCCCGAGCTTTGGTTTGAAATTGTATTACATGGAATATATTAGAAATAACATTGAGTGTACTATTTTAGTTTGTTTAAATATTCTCCATCCTCTAATAGGTCCCATCTCAATTTGAACATTTTATCAACATTTTTTTATGTTCATTAAATAAACAATTGTGTTTATTATAATTTAAATTTTAAATCAACAGCACCATATGCTAAGGTCTTTCATCCAGAGAATTGGAAACATACATATCCATCTCATGTGTCCATACCATGTTTTGGCAAACCCAAACATACCAAACCTATACACCTATATATATATATACCAATATATAAATATGTAAATATATGTATATTTATATATGCATAGATATATATTTGCATGTAAGTTAGGCAACAAATTGAAGTAACAGCTCATTCATCAGTATGTATTCAGGGCACATCAACTAGAAAATCCTTTCATTTCAACGTTGGTAATTTAACATTATCCTGTAGAATTCCATTAGTGTCAGTTATCAGTCAGAATTTGTAGTTCGTATGTGCGCACATGTGCCCGTACACATTTATAAGTTTGACTACACGACTCCTTTGGCCGTGTCCAGTACCATGCTTGGTGGACACATGAATACATTACCACTTTAATGCATTTTAAAGACCTGTGAACATATGTAATGTTGCCACCTTCTTCTGATGTATGTCCTTTCTACTATTCGGTGCTTATTTTTGTACCGTCAAACGTTTTATGTTTAATTTCTTTAATGACTGACATTAAAAATGTATAAGTATAAGTGCTCATTCCCTGCTACGCTGCAACTGTGTCTGACACTAAAGTGTTTGTGGAGAAAGTGTTCACACTATGAAAATCCTTTGAATTTTTACAAAATTCGATATGATTTTGTTTCTGAAGAATCCACAGAAATTTTAGCAAACTTCAGACAAAGCACGACGCAGGATGATGTGCACATCAAGCGGAAGATTTCAAACCGCAAATTGCTTTCAGTGTTGCTTTGCCATGACAAGAAGATGTATCTCAAGTTTTGCCAATGTTAGCTAAAGAATTTTAACTGCAACTACTTTAAGTGTTTTTGTTTACATTAAACATTTGCAAGAATTTAAGGAATTTTCAATCCAACACTTCTCGGAAGCCTCAACTTATCTCGATCTGAAGTGTTTGAAATGTATTTAATTTGAATACTTAAGTGATAAGTTTCACTCAAGAAAAACCATATGCTTTGTATGGAAGCTTATTTATTTTAATATTACACTATAATGTATACTATTTTCTCCAAAACAGCATTCTCCAAAATTTATGTACTGGAAAACAATTACAAATAAAATAAATAATGAGTGACTACACTTAAGTTTCGGATTTGAAATTACAATTTGTCATTTGCAACTTAGGCAATAAATTTGAATTAGGGATGCCAACCCTGGAATCTTGAAGTTCCGGAATCCTAAACAATAACTTTATTGTGAACTTTTGTTGTATCTCAAAAATTCTGAGATTATTGGTGTGGGAATTTGGAAATACATTCCTTGACATTAATGCAAACAACATGTTCCTTATCGAAACAACATAATTTTAATTATATTCATAATTTTAAAAATAATATTTAAGTAGATACTGTACCCACATATATTATATACTATACTAATATTTTTCATAATTCGTTGAAAAACAAAATTGCTTTTCTATTATTATTATTATTTGACATGTTCTTAAGCGTAGACAATCATAGATCATAAGAATGAGAACTTAGCCTATCTACTAGTTGCTTCCAATTTAGACTATTTTGAACCAGGTATCTTAGTTCATTAACCAATTCTTTTGTTTCTTTCCTTAGAGTATGTCTGTACGTATTTGTAGGGCGACCTCTTTACCTTGCTTACGTGGGTTTCCAGACAAGGTTGTAGTTTGCAAAATTTTGCTGCTTTTTCGTAGTATATGTCCTAGTCATCTATACTTCCTTGTATTGAAGTCATTAATTATACCTGTTTGACCAGTCAACTCCTATAAGTGCATATTAGTGATACGTCTATACCAGAAGATACCGACGTTGCATCTGAAACATAGGTTGACGAAACATTGTAGTTGTTATTTTAAAGTCATCATGAATTAATATTTTTTTCCAAATCTGATATTCTTGATCAAATATAGTATAAAACCTACTGTCTCGACTCTTATTTCTTCGTCCAATATGAAATGCTCACATAGATATTACTTTCATTAATGCATCAGTACCTAACAAACTCCCTACACATGTTTTAAGATTTTATTATTTTCTCTACAAAATCAATATTCTATTAAAATAAAGTCATAGTCTTATAATCTATCAATTTAACCTATTATAAGGTATCAGAATTCATTTACTAACTTACAAGCTGTTTTTATTTAGTTTAATAGAACCCTTAAATCGTTTTAAATTGAAAGTGCATTTAAGCCATTTTGATTTTGAAAGCCCAGATTAATTGTTCACGTATAGTTTCCCCTTGTTTCTGAATCTTAATCACTGTAATTAGGTAATCCGATTACAGTGACTATTTTGGTCTATTGGTATTTTTATATATATTAATCAAATTTTTTTTTACTTCCTAACTTTCATATACTTTTTATTTTTTTATTCCTAACAATAGACAGGCTACGTTTCAAAGTAAACAGGATTTCTTAAAATAAGTACTTGTAATGATGTCATCTTTTGACAATCAGATGGTTTGGTGAGATTGATTCTCCATTTATGTACTGTCAAAATTGTATGATAATGAAAAAGTTTTTGCATCTTCTCAGTCCTTTAGAGTGTCGTTAAAAGTCTTATAAATGACTTCTACACCTGTAAAATTCTTTCTTTTCATTGGCAAGTAACTTCATCGTCTGCACTTCTCCAGAAAAATAGAAGTCTAATGATGCAAAATAGTATATTTCTTTTTATACAGATCTGTTCATTTGTATATTACTTCTGAAACAGTTCATGCAATCTAACTTAGGCGCAGTATAATTAGATTTACTTGAACCTTAGCCAATACTTATTCATAATTTTTTTTTTTAATTTATGGTTAAAAATATAATGCTAATGGCAGCTCATAATCAAAATAGTGCTTCATATGCCCATTGCTCTTCCCACTGCTTATTTATTATAAATCACTTATAGAAAATAATTTATTTCACCCACAGCTATATATGGAATATGTTGAGAATCAAAAAATTGCTTTTCAAAAATTGGCCCCACAGTATTCTTCTTTAGACACATTCCGTTTCTTTCCACAACTTAAAGATATTTCATCATAAAAGACATAAAAACACAAAAATGTTAAGCCATCACCTGCACTACCACATATGGATTGGAAATTCGAAAGGCATTAAATAATCCAACAGCTCAGTTAACTGCCTCGAAGTATGTGGCATGCAGGCTGACATATCCACCTAATGAAGCCACTAAGCCAGCGCGCCTCAGCAAACTGGCCCACTTGACTGCCACTGATATATGCAAACATCATGCCACAAATAACGTCAACGTTTCCGTCTTGAAATTGAATTGGCAATTGAGCAAATCGAAAATTTGACTACGTCCGACACTGAGTCGGTCGGTATCATAACTGCTCTACTCGAAAGAATTAGGTGTGGCATTGGACTGCACATGCAACAACTGCTCTGCACCCGATGTCGAAATTATTAATGGCTTCGTTGGCGTTGATTTGGTGCTTGATTGATTTTGCACTCTGTCGACAGAATGCAATTTTGTGGTCAGACTGGAGCGGAAGTGCTCGTTGATAAGACCGTTCGACAACAAATAAAATTATTTTTCCAAATTTAAGCTTGCAACTGCTTTTTTTGTCCGCACAATCAAATTAAATAATTCGCTTTTGCTTCTCACAATTTTTTTGCTTATAGTTTTCTATCAATGTCGTATGTGCTTCTAAATTTTTGCTGTGATTTTTGTTTAAAAAGAATTAAAAATAATTTTTTTTCTTTTGGAAATGTAGATCAACCAAGTCAGAAAAAATGTATCCCTCAATGCTTAGCCGAGGTCCGGACGTTGAGATTGAACCCTACTATTGCCTACCAGTCGGTACTATTGCAGCACAAAATGGCGTTATATCCGTACAAATGGCTGCCGCAGCAGCAGCCGCAGCATCGCATGCCAATACACAAGCCACAGGTGTTGCACCAGTCGTTTGGAGCCAGCCCACATCACCTACCCCAATCAATCGCGGTTTTGCTGGCACACTTTCACCCACACATGCAGCAAATGCTGTTTTGGGCCTGACGAGCCTGGCGGGTGCTACAACTGGGGGCCACCGACTGACATATCCAAAGAAAAATGATGAAGGTAATTTGAGTATATTGTTTTAGTTTGCTACTTTGCTAATTAAAAACTAAACTTTTACCATTTTTCATGCACCCACGCAGTACATGGCAGTGCGGCTTCTTTACTATCGGGTGGTAGTTCCTTGTATGGTTCAGCTGAAGAACGGCAAGCAAATGAAATTCGACGACTTAAACGTGAACTTATGGATGCTCGGGAACAAGTGCTGAGCTTGAGCAGTCAACTATCCACAAACGTAAGTATAAATAAAGAGCTTTATTAAATGTTCTATTACTTCATACTTGCCACATGCAACAAAAAACTAACTTAAGCCACACTTAGATACATCTAAATTGTTTTTTATTATAATTTTTCAAAGCATGGGCCGTAATCGAACTTTTAAGATTAAATATATGAATATAGCAAAATATATTATAATTTCAATAAAATTAATATAGCAAAATATTTCACTTTTATTAAATAGCAAATTATATTACTGTGAGATATTGTTCATCTATTGTTCATTTTGCAATTATTTTTTTTTTGTCAAACATAATAAACTCATAGAAAAACAACTTTTAATCATAAAAATTTGTGAGTCTGAGTAATTCCAAGTATCATGAAGTCACAGTGGTGACTGGAATCAGGGCGCAATTCAAAAAGTAGATTGAGAGTTTATAAAAAAATATAAAAAAAATAATTGTGTTATATGGTCACCAATACTCCGTAGTAGAGTTGGTGAAGGAAAAAGCTAAACTAATATTTTTTATTAAATTTATTGTAGAAAAGAAATTTGTGATCTATCTTCATAAATAATAAAATAGATCTTCATAAACATAAATAGATTTTTAAAAAATTATCTTTAAACTGGTTGTTTGGTAAGAAAACAGCACCTATGTTATGCGTTGCATAGACAGAAGTGGAAAGTCTGCCGGCAATAATACCTACCAACTTACATCAGGGAAGAATCTATCATATGAATGGATGTGATTGCAAATAAATAGATGGACTACAAAACCTATGTAAAGTAGTCCTGTTAAATACCATGTTGGAAAATAGTTAGTTACATATTAGACAGTACAATGTGACTACTTTATTACTTACTTGACTAAGAACATCATTGAAAATTTCGGATGGACTACCATATATTAGTTTTTCTAGGATAATGATCGTTCATGCACTTTAGCGTAACAATTGACAATGCCCATAATCAGTGTTTTTTAGAAAAAGCTCTTATTGATTGATTAGTCTGTAATTTAGTAGACTATAAGTGCCACGTTTAGAAGTAAGAGCATTACGAAATTTTGAAGTAATATGAATAATACGTTTATGTGTTAGCTGAAAGTGCTAAATATTCAATGAAGCTATTCAATGATTATTAGCTTTACCAAAGGTTCTATGTGGTTATAACCCTTGAGTCTTTAATTATGCTGTAACACACTGGGCCTTGGAATCGCCGGTATTAACTAACCTAACCTGATGTACCAAAATCCAGACAAACATCAATTTTTTTTTTGTTTTGTGGTTAACGATCTTCCAGGATAAAGATGAAAAATTTTAAATACCGTTGTTATTGTCAACTGTGTTTGAGAGTCTAAATAATTTTTTTTTAAATTTTATAACATTGGCATCAGCTATGAATGAAGGTTTGGTGTACCAGTCGGCTGTTATAAGCCCCCCACTCTTTTATTAAGTGGTCCAACATAATCCTTAAAGTTAGTCTTCAAGTGACATTCTGTCATATGCGTTGCCTAATTTATAGTTTGTACATGATTTCTGCAGTTTTTTAATACTTCCAATACTTCAGTACACCAGTTACTTTATGCAACTTCGATTTCAGTGTCTTTCATGAAATAATTTGATAAGTTTTTCATACAATAACGCTGGAAGAATGGCTCAATGTTAGTTTATTCTATTATAAATATATTTTAAGTCCTACATACTAAATTTTTACTTTAGTAAAAACACATTTTTTCTTGGTTGACATAAGCCGAACCGACAAATTAAGTAAAAATTGTCATTCACATTTTGTTTCTTATGGTAAGTCCAGCTAGAGAATATCGATAGAAAATAATTCACACTAAGTAATTGTTCCATATATAATATAATATGCTAGCTACCTTTTACATGAAGAACTACTGCTAACTGTGGAACTGCTCACTATATGACAGAAAGCATCTGTTATCATATCCGTCATCTTTATCCAGAGGAATTTTTTCTGAATTTCATAATCAGAATTTTGTCAGATTTCATTGAGACTTTGTCTGAAATATTTCATTATCCCAGTTCTAATATCTGGCAAGAATTGTTTTACGAACTACTACCCGATAGGATATTAGATATTTATTTATTAACTATGGTTATATTTCGTACATCATCTCAACTTATTTTCAATGACAGGCAAATAAATTAGATAATGTGTAAAGGAGAATTTCATTTCTTGTAGGAAAACTGAACACTAGGCAACTGATCATATTATATGTTATGCTATATAAATAAAAATATAAAAACTGAAAAGTAAATAATCATAAAAAATTTTTTTTTTTGAAATATGTATTAATCAAATTTGAAATTTGAAGTTAATAAGAAAAAATTAATAAAAAAAATTAATAAAAAAAATAATTTAAAAAAATTTATAGACAACTTCAACATAATAAAATTTCTATAAAGGGTCTTAAGTCCGTTACAAAAGAAACCAAGCTTCTTATGCCTGTCCGAAATTTGAACATTGAACCTCGAATACTCTAACCAAAATACATAATCCAAAAATAACGAGTCAATTTGCGTCCGAAAACATAGACTTAAAAAAAAAGCACTTGCTTGGGCTCGTCCGGGAATTGAACCCGGGACCTTCCGCACCCGAAGCGAAAATCATTCCCCTAGACAAACGAGCCTGCTAGAATTCGGGCATTAGGATCTATATTTCAGTTAATTTATAATTAAAAAATAAATGTCCATTAATAATAAATATTAATTAAGCATTATACTTAATATATTATTATTATTTTAAATAATCATGAGAAATAATTTTTGTTTACAAACAACGCGAGTTAATTTTTTTCTATTAGAATTAAATAGAAAATAATGACAGTCTTCTCTCGTTGGAATTATACCAACCATTCACATCCAATTATACATATATTTTATTATTTTTGAGTTAATTTATGAACAAAAGAGTTATAATTTTTAACTTTATAATATACAATAGGATTTTTTTTGGTTGCAGTTCCTTTTATAAGTATGTGTAATAAGGACAATCAATATATTGTGCTCTATCGCATATTCTCGTTTTCTTTAATACAAAAATAATACAGTATATCGTGCTCTTTCACACAACTTGTTGCGAAACACAATAACAAAATGAAGGGCAAAGGAGTACCAGCTACTCGAATAATTTCACATATGCATTCAGTGTTGCCACCTTTGTTGAACGGTAACGCACACTAGACAGATATGATAATCGATAAGTTATCAGGTACGATTTTGAAAACAGTTTATAAAATAGATTAAAGGCTATGGGTGGTTGCAGAACTCCAATTCCAAATCATACTACAAAAAGGAGTTAGTAGGTCTGGAGTACTCTGGAATGAGTACTCTTGTTTGATTATTCGCCAGTATTGCTCGTTTTTTTCGTATTCAATCCGACTTAGGTCGGCTTCCATGTAAATTTTTTTCTGTTTAAAGTCATAGAAGCGAAAACATCGTCTTAATGTGCACATCGTGTAATTCTACCTAATAGTACTCTTGTAGTATTTTTTACTGAGTATTGTTTAAAATAATGTCGGCAGTGAATAATATGGCGTTTACACTGGCCGCAAATGACTCATTTCAAATCAGTCATTTAAAAGTGTTTACATTCGTTGTTATTCATTTGATCTCATTTCAAACAGCTGATTTGGCAACGTGTCTTTTTTTTTGGCCCGAGCCAAAAAAATGTATACGTATATACATTGTTTACGTATATGTAAATTTAATCACATTTAGGTGATTTCTATATCAACTGTAGTACATTTCAGTAATTTAAGTCCAAAGATCGCAGGGCTTAGTCAATGATATGAATAGAATTCGAGTGTTGAGTATTCATTGCAGTTCTCTGATGTAAATCCACTATTTTCCCTCCATTTTTAATTTTTTACGGTTATCGATCTAATCTGATACATTTAGTATATCGATCTAGTGTAGAATATTATGTTGCGAAGATAAATGAAGTATTGAAAGGCATACGCGGTAAACACCATTTTATGGACTATCGCACTTATTGTCGTATCAGTCTAGTGTGTTCTAAGTAAATGATTAAATGTTAAAAGAACGACTACACAACACATACTGAACACCCTTTTTCGGACTATATTGCTAAGCTACCTTAACAACAAGAAGCTACAATAACATAAATAAATATGCAGTTATAATAAATTTTTTTTTTATTTAAAGATAGAATTACAATTAAATATTCCGCTTAAAATATTGTTATAAATTTTTCAATCTCATAAATATCTTTGGAATTAGTTTTTTGGTTTCAATACAATATACAACCCAACCCATATTATAGCTGCAGTAATAATAATTGAATTAACTACCATAAATCGTCAATGATAAATAAAATCATTAGAATATGAATACACTTTTATGATTGTAAGATACTTTTAAAAATTACCCTAAAAATCTAATTCAAATATGCAGATTGTGTCTGGTGCATTGGCGATGAGCCAAAACTGTGCTTCATAAAATGCCAATCTATGGAGCAAATCATCTACAAAAGACATATTTCGTATTGATTTTCTTGAAAAGTCTTTTGACAATGTATGATAGAAAAGAGTAAAAATTGGAAAATATGAAAGACGTACAGAAACGAATATTTCATATGGAAACATGCTTTGATTTTAAAATGCAATGAATCACAATATTTTTTGAAAAGCGTTTTTCCCCAAAGGACAGACCAAGGAACGCTTGGAAAGAAATTTAAATGACATTAACATGAAATTTAATATTAAAGGATATGGAAAGGATACATAAACTAACGTATATTAGAGATAATACTTATACGAATATTAGAAAAATAGTTTGTGTGACTCTAATGCAACTGTATATGTACCTCTGCGTAGTACATTTTACGGAACAACTCTATTGCGGTTATCATATCTTGATATTAGATGCATCAAATGTACTCTAATAAATATTTTGATGATATATTCAAAGTATCTAGTGAGTTATGAATTAATATAAAAATGAAAAATAAAACGCATTCAGTTAAATATTAAAATCATGAAAATCCTATTTTACGTCCTCCGATGTATATAATATAATTAAGATATAATTTAATCTAATTTGAATCTAATCAAAGTCAAATCAGCTAATCAAATCATAATTTTTCTTATTTTATAACTTATAGATAATAGATAGAACAGATACATATACTTACTACTTCGTAGACTACATAGTCAATGTAATTGTATTTCAAAATATTATACTATAAAAAAAGATTGTTAACTTAGTAAGTGCAACAATTAGTAAGTTATTAAGTTTTGTATAGAGTTTTGTATAAAGACTGCTAATATGTACATACTATTTTCTGCAATCTTTTTCTGATTCACTATCTTATTAGTTAGGACTTTCAATAAATTAAAGAGTTCTTGAAATGCATCCATCCGCTTTGAAATTTATGGTATAATTCATTATTGCTTGTAGAGGTCTTTACAGAGTCTCTATCTGTATAGAGACTACTGTTTTCTGCAATATTTTTCTGACCCATAATCTAACTAGTTGTGACTTTCAATAAATTAAAGAATTCTTATAATGAATCTATCCGCTTTGAAAATCATGGTATGATTCATTATTGCTTGTAGTGGCCTCTACAGAATCTCTCTCTATAGGCCTCTCTGCAGAGGGACACAATCTTAAATATTTGAAATTATTGGCTAATTAATCTGGCTAATTTTGTTGGCCAAATACAAAGCCTTCTGTTTTATAATGTCTTTCTTTCGCTTGATTACTGAAATGGGATTTCAGTTTTTGACATTCACGGTGCAATGGGTAAAATTCATCAATTTTACTTCCGTAATAAAATGTTTTCCATGCTTTCCGCGTATTCATATTTAAATGATTACGTTTAAAATATTTGAATAAGACACAAGGAAACTGCTCAAAAAAATTTAATTAATAGGTCTGTTCCATGAGAAAAACACAAGTGAGTTGCAAGTTGCCATATATCTCTTTTTACACAAAACTCCATGGAACAGTTCTGTGTAAAGTCTGGTATGAACAGCTGTTTTTAATTAAACAAATCAAATAAAAATTTGAAGCTTGTTTTTAAAAGTTTTTTTTTATTGTGTTGTGTTGTTTTATTTTATATATAATTTGATTTGAAATTTCTTTTCACATTAGAAAAGATACACTACTGATTTATATATGTATCAACACAAATCTTAGGGTCATGTTATGATTGTAGTCACGTCACAGCAATTGTTATTGCTTTTAATGCAAAATGAAAATTTGACACTGACAGGTCATCTCATTTTGTTTTAAAAGCAACAACAATTATCGTGACGTGACTGCAATCATAATATGCCCCTTACAAGGACCCATGTTATGTAGAGTGTCACGGGCACGTCAAAATCAAAATTGTTGATTTCATAGCGAATTAAAAAACTGAGAGTGACAGAAAAAAACAAGTAGCGGTTTAAATTCGGTCATAAGAACGGAGGCTATCTGTGTCTTGTCACTCAGTAAAACTACAAAAATATTAATTTAAAAAAAAATTGATAAACTGTTGTGATACACTGCATAACATGCATTTTTGTCATAGAAACCCGTATCGATGTGCCCGTAACAATCTAAAAAAAGTTCATCATTTTGTCATTTCGCCATGTATGTTACGCTCTCTCTCTTCCTCTCCATATCTTTCTCTCTTCGTCTTTCTCTTTCTTTCTCTCTCTCACTCTCTGTCACTATCTGGTTCCACAAACACATTTTCTACAACATCTTAATTTTGTATAATTTATTATACGTTTGCGTTATTGGTGTACTAAAAAAATGTGCTCTAACCACATACAAATTAAATTGACCTCATCATTTTGTTAGAGATATTTCACCTCATGTGACTAATAAGATATGAAAACCAACATGTAGTATGGTTGAACTAACATGAAGTGTCGAGTATTTTGACCTGATATTTAGTTAAAATCTGGTTAAATCAACCAAATTATTTTTCTGAGTGTGGTCATGTTATAACGCCCCGATCTCGTGTGCTCACCAATGTATATTCGACTTTTCTATACATTTTTACTCTTTATAAACATTCATAACATTTGAATTTTTGTTGGTAACAAAAATATTTACTACGTACCTTGAAATAAGTTTTGCTCAATGATGAACACAACATCGCAGCTACATGCATGTTATTGGCAGTGCAACCAACACACAAAACAATAATCAATTCAATAAATTAGACAAAACACAAGAGGTTTTTAAACTTCTCGTTACTTTTTGATCCCAAGTTATAGTGTAAATAAATATTTAAAACTTTAATTAATGATTATAGACTTATATAGTGTCTTTAACATGTCCTTTTTTTTTTTTTTGTATTACAAAAAAATTTCGCTAGCTCAGAATTTCTACTATGAATTTTGCATGAAATGTTGCCCTTATTATTTTGCACTTTTGAAATTTATCATAATTTAATACTTCTAGTCTGTCTGCCAGTCTGCCTACCTGTTCGACTATATGTCTGTCAGTTTGCTTATCTATTTCACAGTTTAAAAGACAGAATGTCTGTGTAATTACCTGCCGTAGTTTGTCAGGATTTTCATGCAGCTTTGTCATACTTTACATATAAAAGAGAAGTTTGTCGTAATAAGTTGTCAACAAAACTGAAGAAAGCGGAAGCACTCTTGAAACTTTTTGAAAAGATTTACTGCAAATATTTTAAAAATAAGAAAAATACTACTTACCACTTTAACTTTTACTAAAAAGGCACATTTACAAAACTCAATGTTTGTGTTTTAAATTTTTTCTTTCTGTTGGTTTTTTGTATTTAAATATTTTTATTACAAGCAACATAGAAATATAGAAATTTAAAATTAATATAAATAAGTATCGTACCCTCAGTATTCAAATACTACAAATATTTAATCGCTCAATATGTAATAAGAATAACCATAATTGGCTGCTTTCACTAAGCACCTCTAATCTCTACTATTCAAATTTTTGCTCTCACCTTTCCACGAGGTATTTATTAATATCACCAACCTTATAAGAACCAAACCCTCGTGAAGTCTAAGGCAGGAGACATGCGGGAGTCAAAAGACCATCTAAAGAATATCTTTTTGGCTTATTTAGAAGTATAATAAATAAAGTACACTTTCGTTATCCTCAATATTCAAATAATCAAAATACTTGATTTATCAATACTTAATAACAACCTATATTAATATTATTAATCTCATAAAAATATAGGTAACAAACCCTAGTGAATTTTATTCTGAAAGACATGCAAAAGTCATTTGAAGAACATTTTAATGGTTCAACAGTACAAATCAGTGGTGAAATAAACTCAGTGGAACCCTCGGTCAACGGTAGCATCTATAGATCTAGTGAATAAGAGTTAAAGATTATAACTCAAGCCATAGTATTGTCTAACATTATGCCATTTTTCGAAATATATGACGAATTCTTCATATTCCACTTTATGTTGTAAGCAAAAGTAATCTTGATTAGGTTAGGTTAAAGTAGCGTCATTGTCTCCAAGACAGTCCACTTGAGTTCAAATAATGGCCCATTGTGGTACCACAGAAAAAGCACTACTTCATTTATATACTACAAAGTCAGTATATGACCAACGCCGAAAAGCAACGACTCCCTAATTAACTAAGTAAAGGTGAACCAACCTAACCGTTCTATAAATTTCACTAAGTACCTAATTTTGCAAGGTGACAGTTCAGTCAGTAAGAAAAAGAGGCCCTAAAGATTAAAGATCTTATCCAAGCTAAAGATGGATACTGACACATGAGATGGAGCACACTTTCTTACTCATCGTCAGAGCCACAACCGTGACAAAAGTGATTATAGGTTAGACGCAGGCACACAGCATGCTTGCCTATAATGCAGCAAACCCGTCAGCACTGAAAGGGTAATACTGAGCAGATTCCATCTTAGTTGAAGTAGCTGATTGGTACATTTTTTATCCAATTTAGATCATTTCAACCTATAGAGACCATGCAGACCCCATTAGTGAGGAAGTGCAAATTTTAAATATAAAAATCGGAGGTGCAAAACCTAATTTTTTTCCTACTCAATTTTCAAGTTTTAATTACGTTTTCACATTACGAAAAAAAACTATTTAGATGAATATCTTGCTCAAATCTTGCAACAGACCTTGTAGACCAAAACAAATTGCCGGTTCTGGCAGAAGCATTTTTCATTGCTCAGACTGCCACTTTACGTGGCATACAAAACACAAATTAAAAGTTAACAAAGTGTACATTATTTTGTTAAGCTAATTTTGCAGTTTTTTCTTTTTTTTTTTGCGAAGTGCAATTAGTAAAACTTAAGTTACAACTTGCAGTGCAGCACGATTGCCAGACATCATGCAACAAATACAAGTACAACAGCAAATATCGTTTCACTTTCCCATTTTTTGTTCGTCTTGATAAGAAAATCGTTCTGTTCAGGACTGTCGACTGGTTCAGAATAAACTGCCATTAAAGCACTTTGAATTGCCAGTAAAATTTTACTTTAGTCCTTCAACTCTATGCAGTACAACATAAAATGTCAAAGCTGCTTTTTTGCCTTCACCTGTTTCATTTTTTTTTTCTTACCAATTTTTGTGAAATATTATCAGCAATGGAAATAAAATTTTTGTTAGAAAAAAACCTATAAATTCGTCTGCGAGACAACATTAATCTTCGACAGCGACAAGATATTTCCGAGGAAATTAGTAGCAGTCGCAGTTTCCAAGGTCGAACTCATTCTCTGTTCATTACGCCTTGCATCTCAAGTTTTCGTACATGAAATTTTCCGAAAATAACATAAAACGTCCCGAGAAGATTTTGAATGTCAATCATTTTTATTTAACCTTAATGTGTAGTTATTTATTGCACTTCAAATAAAAGTAATATCCGCAAATATCGCATAAGAACGTAAGAACCCGTTTAAGTTGTTCTGGTCTTTGTTATTTAAAAAGTTTACCACATACAAAATAATTAATTAAGCAAAAACTCTATCAAAAACTCTATCTCTTCCCTCCAATCAATCATGAGATTCCTTACAACCTATACTCACCTCATTTATTAAAAGTTCCATTTGAAGATCTTCATTATCAATAAAAAAATTTAGCTAAAGTTTTATTCAATTTATTCATTTAATTAAAATTTTATTTTAAAAAGGATCGGATGTGTATTCAGGTTATGTGACTACTGGAACCAAGGATATAAGTTTGTGAGGAAAGAACACTTTCATTGTTAATACATTTAGTTCATATTTGATTGTGGAATGCATCAACTTTCATTTCTTCTATTTTAGTAAATAAAGGGATAAAGGTAATGGGATAGAAACTTGGTCAAGAGGCTTAATATTTAGAGGTATATCTAATTCAGATAATATGGGCATGGCATAGAAAGACGAGGAGTATGTGGAGGTTGTAAGATTATAACGCAATAGAAGGGGAGGTGGGTTAGTGATAGGCTCTGAGACCAGGATCATGAGTACTACAGTTATTGAGTGGGATGATACGGTCATCAGAATCTTGCTCATCAAATTATAGCGCAAGGTACTGAGGGGGTTTAAAGTGCATGACCTGCATGAGATCTGCAGTAAGGATACTATGGATTGAGAATCGGAGAAGAGGTTTCGCACCTTTTTGGTTTCACTTTTGAAAGTGGTGCTTTTATCAGTATAGCATCACTTTCCTACTAAATTCGAAAAATAGCGCTATGAGTAAGTCAGAAAAACATTAATGTACGAGACAATACGAATAATTTTAAAAGAACCATGGACCAAAAGCTAACCCTCTTCAAAGTGAACTATTCGTTTCCATATAACCATAGCCGCGAAACGTGGATTTGTAGCATTTCATCCATTATACTTATTAAAATGAAAATAATCAGCATTATTGAACTAAAAGTACAGTTTAATGTTCCGATATATATGCTTGATTCACATTTGAAGCAAATATGAAGTTTCTAGGTTATCTGTGTTTACAGGGAAATGAATCATAGAACAGCATGGGGCTAAACTTGGCTTACCCTGTAGTATCTCCTAAAACGCGTGCTTACCGGCACTCGTAAAAATGACACCAGAACAGCTGTTGTGTCTATATCCAGGCTTGACCAGAACCGGGCTTAAACTTTTGAGGGCCCCTTCTTTAACACACTCAGCTATATCTCCAGCTATAGTTAGCTAGACTCTCACTTTTATAAATGCTTCTGGCTGGTTCTAACTTGACCATTCTCCTAATCATTATTACAAAGTGTTATGGAATCGAAACGACATTATTAGCTAATTGAGGAGGAGTCATTTTTACCTCCTTACATTCTCCTTCTTAAGCTTTAAGAATTTAAAGCTTATTATACGAATACAGCCCTTTTCTGAGACTATTCCAACTTGTGACAAAATTACAAAGGTGGCACACATTGTTTGCTTAACAACTCTCCCGGCTGAAAGCAACACTTATTACTTTTCAGCACTCTATTACTCTTGCCATTCAAAAACATAGATCATGTCGTTTTACTGTGTTTGGTACCGAATAAAAGGAATTTAATTTTAATTCTATATATTTGGACGGTTTTCTTGCAAACTATCCGAATGTCATACCAAATATTTTGGAATGCAACATATCTGGCGGAAGTGGTTCAACTTTGATTAACTCTATTTTATGTGCAATAGAGTGCAAAGCTGTATTCAGAAGTAGTCAAGTGGAAAGCAAAAAGTCTGTTATTGACAAAAACTTTGAGTTTAGTAGTGAATTAGAAGTTTTGAACTAGTCGTCTTAGCTGTGACATATAGCAAAGATGAGTAAGTAATAAGATTTGTAACTAAATGGAAAAGTAATTTTGTTTCAAAATGAATGAAGTAACTATTTTAATATAAATGAAAACACCGTAATATTATTGTTCTTGTGAAAAATACTTTACTAACTGCTGCTTATAGTGGTTTACTCCAGTGAAGTTCCTTTAATATACGAGTACACATGCTGTGGCTTTAAGTGACATCGCACTTTTTATTACTATTTTTTTGCTACTGTTTTATAATAAAAGTCACCATATCGTAGCAATTCCTGTATGTTAGTTCGCCATAAACAATGCAATACAGCACTGCAAATCCAAACAGAGAGGTAAAATTCTATTGCCAACTTAAAGTATCTTCTCTATACTATATATGTTATGTACTCGTATAATATTTTTTTTGAAACATTTTTATACATAACACGCTTTGGTCATGGATTCCATAGAAGTGTTGCCATAATGCGACATAGCCGCAGAATAAAGATGAAAAATCTAGAAAAATGTGATGCGAATATCTCGGTGACCGCCAAATCACGCGCAAAAGAAACTAACTGCCATCATCAACGACAGCAACTGCAACAGCAACATCAGCAGCAACAATATATAAAAAAAGCAATTGCTGCATTGTTGTAGTGAAATTGGCATTGGTGCCACTGAAGATGTGTTGCAATAGTATAAAATGGAATGCCGAAGGGAAATTCTATATATATGTTATATATATATATATATAAATTTATATATACATTATTTTTATATTACATACATGAATATAGAAACTTTTGATAACAATACAAAGAGTTTAAAGCAGATGCAAATAGAAGAAGCTCTTTGGCACCTCTTTGGAAATCACAATTAATCAATATTTTTGTTATGACTTCTCATACTATTTTATGTATTAAATATATATAAATTATTATAGCAAACTATAAAAGTTTTAAAACATTTAAATATATAGTTATGAAATAAGTAATATTATATTCATGTTGAACCTTTTCCGAGTTAGTGCATCTGGGCACTTTTACTCTTTGATAGCTGGGGAGTTTCTGCAGAGGTCCATCCTTCTCACTGACTGATTTATGTATTCAACAAGATTCACTACTGTGTTAAAAGTTTGTGAAGAATCAGTCAAATATAATATATAAAATATATATTATTCATCAAAATTTATTGTGGCGACTTCAAACTGGATCCTTTCAGAAATAATACATTAACACCAACGAATAAATCGATTATCAAAATATTTTTTAAATGTGGTTTTTTTAAACTGACTTGCCTCGAATTCCCTTTCATGTCATCTTTTGACTGAGAAGGAGTGCCTCGAAATGCTAATATGAGTTTTGGAAAAAAAATCAGGAGGTTGGGTTTATCACTAGTGTCAATTCATTTATAATAACAACCTTGTGAGATGGTGTTTTATCGCGGTGCAAAATCCATAAGTTTTCTCTGTAAGAATCTAGACTTTTTCGACAAATTTTATCAGTCGCAAAATAACCAGATAATAATCTTTATTTTTTATCGCACCTTGTGAAAAAAATTCTGAGAACACAAGACAGACATAATCGCAAAAAACTAGCAGCATCACCACCTTCAGTTGTGATTAAGTTTAAAGTGATTCTTTCGATTTAAGTTGAGTAGGTTCACTTCATTTCTAAACGTCTGGTTTGCATGTCAACCTCATAACGTATTTCCACTTCCAATGAGTTTTAAAGATATGAATTTGATTTTGAAATGATTGCATTTTTTAAATGATTCGCGTCACGTCAACTGAAACATTTCAGCGACTGCCTTTCTTAGACGATTTTTAGAGACCTAAATTTTTCTTTACTTTAGCGATTTTAGGTTAAGTTGAAGTATCAACAACTTCAACTTCGATCAAAATGAGGAAAATGTTCCAACCCATCTTAATTGCTTTTAAATTCTTGTTTTTTGATAAAGTCGATGTACAGTAGAACTTATATTTAGAGCTTGTGCAGTTTTTACTTTAAGATAGATTTCTTGTTCGCATGCATCATGTTGCGTCGAGTAACCATATCACAACCATATCCCTCAAGCTCTTGTGGATACTTACTACACTGCAAAGTTAAACTCAATATAGCCCACCAACTCTTTAGTCACTAGTAGCATATATGTTGGATTTCAACGTTCCAAATAATGAAAAAGCTTTTATTCTAATCAAAATAATCAGAGTAAAAAATATACTTATTAGTGAATTACCCAGGCAATTACCACCATTTAAAAGTAAAAGTGTACTAATCTCTTACTCTAAGATGAAAACACAACAAAAATCGATACGTTTTAATAGATAGAACTCTGTATTATGGTACACCAAGAAGTGTCGTTGGTACCATTAAATGTAAAATAAATGCATAATCTTGATATAGTGCTTAGCTCTAGATGATTTGTCTTGTTTGTGTAGTCGTTATACAAAATTATATTATAACATTTATTATCTTATATTACTTTAGAGTAGGACATCCAACTCTGTTACCATACAATATATATATAATAATGGAAAAACTGGAATATTGAAATTGATTGAAGCCACTTATCAAATAATGGCAACTCTTTTATTTAATATTTGAAGATTCTGAAAAACGTAAATATCATAAATTTTATAAGTTCGGGAGTTCTAATTTTGAAGCCCCGCAATGGTTATAAATTCAGGATAGATACACTTGAAAAAATGCAATTGTTCAATGTTTTAAAATTGATTATATTACACACTATCGTCAAATAGTTTGAGTTGGGTTTTGTTGAGGTTTAAAATAACAACTCAATCATTTTCGCTATTGGAATTGACTTTTTATTAACAGAAATCAATTTTAGTTTAACTTATGAATAAAAATATTAAATTATTTTCTATCAATAATTAAAAATACAAATAGTAAACAAGTTTTTTTGATATAATAAAATCATATTGAAATCAATTCACTCTAGAGCATTTTGTCCCAAAAGCAAATCAATGCCGCTCTTGGCTTAATAAAGTTAGTAGCAAAACTTAAAAGGACATTTTATCACTCCCACCAATTTATGAAAGCATTTACCTCATTCTATGTGCCTTGAATTTAGAGTGGAAACTTTGCAACAATAAAAATAATATTTTTTTTTCAAAATAACTTTCACAATAGATTAAACTTTTCTTTGTTCAAATATCCTGTAGTAGTTTTGCACCCTACATTCAGACATCACTCGCCGCATGCATTGAGCATTTCAGTTAGGTTGTGAGCAATATTATGTTATATCATGCTTTTACTGTACCTTAAAGTAGTTAAGTTAATGAAATTAAGATTTGGTCGTTTCCATTGGAGAAGCATGGCAAATAGCTCGTTTGTTTACGTTTTACATATAAAAATATAAATATTTTATTTTCAGGAAATATAATAAATATTTTATTATTTTTATTTTTTTAAGGATTACATTCGTCATTTTTCATCTTAAATCAATTGATTTATTTATAATAAGCTCATTTATATAAAAGCTATTGGTATAATAAATTATCCTCATTAGCCGTCTTAATGAGCAAAATTGCCTAAATGAGTCAAGTGGAAGCATGGTATTATAATGACGGGAACGCCTGTTTTGGGTTGACTATAAAACTGAATTTTATTTGTAATTCTTTTTTAGTATTTCGGAAAATCGATTAAACTTTAATTTTTTTTTCAACTACAGTATGTACGGTAAATACTTATCGACTTCTTCAAACTAATTTTCTTTAAAATATTAATTTCTGCTATTTTTATATATTATCTCAGACTAATTGTTCAGTTTATCGAAACATGATTTATTGTATTTTGCTATCTTTTATTACAATTAATTGCCGACCATCTTTTTTCAATTCTTTCAACCAAGTTACCATGAAATGGACAGACTTTGGCTTTATTTAAACAGTATTCACTACTCGATACTATAATTAATTAATTAATTATCGCTCAGCAAATTTCATTACTTCAATATTTCAATAATATTTTATATTTATTTTTAATAGTTTCTGTAATTTTTAACGAACTTTAACTTTTGCCAAGCCACGCAATTTTCCACACGCAATTTTCCAAACGTTATTTACTAGGATGTCTGAAATCCATTGACCTAATTATAGTATTTAACTTGTTTATTATATTATGTTAGGTTAGGGTGAATCTCCACGTAGACCACTATTTTAAACTATATAAAATTCAGTTAACCCAACCTCTGGGTTAAAGGATTGTTAAGCAAATAATTACTAATTTCGTGAAAATATTTAATATGTGTTCCGAAGTAACTGAAAATATATCTATTACTTTATAGAAAAATTACCGGTAGCATTGATGCTTATTTCTAATAAAATTGCTTAATAAATGTTCAAAACGGTTGCTTTTGCAGGGATATAAATCCATATACCGTATTTGGAATACAGTTATATCCACAAAACTTTAGCTATTAGTGTGGTTTATGCAGTTACCAGCTATGAAGAACACTACAAAGACATGAATATTTTATTTTCGGGAAAGAATTAGATAACGTAGATAACGTTTGTCACTGCTTTTTAAAGGATAAGTTAAAAAGGAAAACAGTGTTCCAATAAAAAAAAAGATCTGCTTAAAGCAGGTGACGAGTAGCAAGTGCATGGTTTGTCTTCAACTACGTTGAGCCATCTCTGTACCAACATTACTACTTTTGCTGAAATTGTCCTCCTTCTTCCTCCTTCTCATTCCTCCTTCTTCTTCTCCTTCGATCGACATGCCAGCTGTTAGTTGGGTTGTTCACTGGTAGAATAGTTGTTTTCATGATTAGTTTACTGCTCTTTTTCTATCTTCAGGTGCTGCACAAGTTACTATCACGATCATGGTGTCCTTCCTACGCCTGTCGCAATCACTTACCGCATAGGGCGGTACGCAAATCTTAGATCAGTCATTGAATAATCACGAAGCTTATGAGAAATACACAAATTAGTCAGAGAGATGGGTGAGACTCTGCAAAAACCCACCAGCTATCAAATAGTAAAAGTACCCATACGCACTAACTCGGAAAGGGCTTAGATCTTGACTTAGATCTTGTAACTAAAGTTTCGTAACGGTAGCTTGACTTTCGTTCTCCTAACTTTTTGTTAGTTTTATCAGTTCTTTGTAAGCTTGATATTAGACTGTAACTGCTTATTTGGTTAAACCGATCGATCGATCGAATCGTTTTTGAGGCTCTAAGAATTTCTTTCGTACTGCATTGACAGGTAGATTTCCTTTATCGTGGGTGCCACCTGGGGTATTTTTTTGTGTTTTAAAATTCATCAAAGTTACTGTATTGATGTTTTAACGATTTTTTTTGTTCCAAATCATCTGTGTTTTACGGGAAAATTACAATTATTTACTAACAAGTGGTAATATGATGCTTTTACTTCTCTTTACTTGTTTGCCTTCCCATTTAACTTCTTTTACTTCTAAACAATAAAACATCCCATCATATATGTACATATATATAAATACATATATACGATTTATCTGATTTTGATGAAGACGATATACAATAATATGAAAGATAAAAGATTACAATGTATGTATATATGAATCATGTATGCGGTAAGAGTGATTAAGAAAATATATTTGTACGATTAATGAAATTATGAAATTATTATCTGTGATATCCATAATTTCAATCAGACAATACCGTAATATTTTTTTTTCCATTGAAAAGTAATGCCATTCGGTTTTTTACAACTTTCAGTTAATCAAGCTAAATTTTTTGTTTGCAATCATTTTAAAGTACTTAACAATTTTAAAATAATATCACTCGCTTCCTATTAGCTGCTTTTAATAATTATCAACTTCGCCATAAGATACACGGTACACACTTTGTCTCTACATTCCTAAATGGGTTCAGTAAACACAATAAAAACTCTGTCAATATTTGGCCTAAGGGAACCAACCTGTTGTTTTCGTTTATGTTTACAAACTTTTAACTGAGAAAAGTGCATTATTAATCGCTAGCTATGGACGTAAACAACAACTAAACAAGAATAACTTTTACTACTAAAATCGAGTACATTTGTAAATAGGTGAGTAAATATTGCCTCGAGGCGCACTTTGTTTAGATTTTGTTGTGTAATCTAGTTACACAGTTACACAGTGTAATGCGGATCCGTAGACTATTTTGTATGTCTATTGTCTACTTGAGATTGCTTTAACCATAAACGGTTCAGCAGAAAATTTCGACGTACAAATTTTAATGAAATATAAAACTTTAAATGAAACTTTATTACTTACATGCCATAGACATGCTTTAGATTTGAAAGTATGTAGATAAAATAACATCTTCTATATTGTGGAAGAACTGATAAATGCAAAAGACACTTACAAAATGTTGTTGGTCTGATAGACTGAGTAGTCTGACATTTAATTTCAATATACGTTCATTAACTTAATATAATAAATGGTAAATTTTATACATGCATTATAAAAAATATATCACAAAACTTAATGAAGTTAATATGCTACGACGATAACCTTTACCCTCCAGTCAATTTATCTTTGCAGTATCCCTGATAAGATAACAAATTGAAAATACCAAAAAACATGAATAGACGAACAATAAACACATGGGCTAATTGGTCAATAGTTAAATAATACATTTTGTTAAAAAATTTTTTGTTTTTAAAAGATATTATTTAAACCGATTTTCGACTATATTCTATAGTCATCATCAGGGTAGTACATAATGTTAATATAATGTTACAATATTTTAGTATATATCATACAGAAACAATTACACATCAATATTAAAACACTAATTACATACATACATATTTATTATTTAAGTAATAGGCTATTAAAGCACCCCGACCTCAAACATCTATTGTGCGCCTAAAGGCCAAACTAGGACAATTTTAGACTATTTATAAATCTTGTAATTGCTGTGGGCTGAATTTTACCTATTTGACTTGGAACTAATATCCGGCTTCCAAGGTAATCGAGTCTACATCTTGCCACGGCTGGGCAGTTGCATAGAACATGTTCTGATGTTTCCTTCTCCTCATGACAGAGTCCACAGGAGTCACTTTCCACCACACCTATAATCTTCTTGTGGTAATCAAGTCTACAGTGTCCTATAAAATAGCATCAACTTTGATGTGATCAGGATTAATGAATCTTTTTGACTGTCGCATGTCTGTTTGGGCTCTCCAGTGTTCAAATGGATGTTGTTTCTCCCGTTCACATAATAAGCTATTTGTGAAGCTATTTGTTAACCCGCAGAAGAGCTCTGGACCAATGAAAGGAGTACATGCACCCTTCTTTGCTAGGGTGTCTGCTATTTCATTGCACTCATGCCCTTCGTGTCCCGGTACCCACGTAAGAGTAACATAGTTCCTCGATGCTACGATGTTGAGAAGTTAAAAGCATTCCCAGACCAACTTTGATTGGAATAAGAATTTTGCTAAAGATTTTAGAGCTGCTTGGCTGTCTGAAAGGTTGCATATTTTGGTACCTCGGGTGCCCCTTCGTATGCATGCTCTTGCACATAGCCCTAAGGCATGGACCTCTGCCTGAAAAATGGAAGCAGTTTTTCCCATTGCGATTGCTTTGCGGAATTTTGGTCCTATAATTCCTGCTCCCGTACTGCCATCTTCCATTTTGGACCCATCAGTATACCATAATTGTGAGCCTTGTTTTAAGTTAATTTTATTGTTTCTTCAGGTGGATCGGTCACTAATGACCACTTCGAATTCCCTGAAGAAAGTTAATTTTCTATTCATCTTGTCAAAGACCTTAAGGCACGGAGAGTTCCCGACTTCATCTAGAATCTTTGCGAT
Organism: Teleopsis dalmanni; assembly: GCF_002237135.1. Classification (NCBI taxonomy): domain Eukaryota; kingdom Metazoa; phylum Arthropoda; class Insecta; order Diptera; family Diopsidae; genus Teleopsis; species Teleopsis dalmanni. Next base: position 63,014,763 of record NC_051848.1, on the reverse strand, counting down.
TCTTTGCGAACATACATACATATATAGAGAAGAAATAATTATACAATACTTTGAAAAAAAAATATAAAATACATAATAAGATATAATACATTTTATTTTAATTAATAAACAAATTTTAATTAATTTTTTTTTTTTCAGGTAAGTCTCCAAATTCTCTCTGTTTCTCTACTATTGTGTATAAGAGTACTCTAAACGAAATTGGTATGTTTTTTTAAAAAATATTTAAAACAGCTTTTGAATTTTAAATATTAAAGAAAAAGGTTTTATAAATATTTTTGACATCTAAATTGCAAGATACATGTAGAAAAATGTCCAAAAGAAATAAAACTATTAAACTAAAGCTGCAATGTTAAAGGTCAAACACTTATGTACATACATACATACATACGTATGTAGTATATATATATGTAATTATGTATATATAATTTCTTTCTGCATAATAGTTGTAGCCGGCGGATATGGTTGAGAATATCCCACCATAATCCTGTGGAATACATTTTGACGCCAATGTGACTGCTGGAGAAGCATTCCGTACTTATGTATGTATGTGTATCTGAATTCTGTTAAGTTGGTCCAATTTTGTTGATTTGAAGCATTAAACGCCGACAACTGGCTATTACATTTTACAACACTAACACTTTTGGCTGCACTTGTAATCAATCAATTTTCGTAGAAGTTTAGAGTAACAGATATTCTGGTACAAATGTATTAAAACCTTTATAGATTTTCCATATTTCATGCTGAATTTGGAAACAATGTATGCATCAATAGCTGCGTTTAAATGTAGCAGCCATGAATTGTTTGTCTCTGGCGGCATGACGTCTCCTGCCTTGGAATAAATGACTAGTAGACGTCGCGCCAAAAAATGTAAAGCAAATACATACAGTAGTATGAAAAATACAGTGGTACGTCCCATTTTGACGCCAGGACACTCAAACCATTACAACAACAACTAATAACTAAAGTTGAATGTTTGTGGCTATGTGCGAATACCGTACATACCACACAGCATCACAGTAACATATAAAGTATAAAGTATATACTAACCCCACCCACTCCAGTCTAATCGTATAAACATGGGGCCCATATGATTTTAAGTTAAACCAGTAATTTTTGCTGTTTTTTATTGTTGTTTGTAAAATGTTTTTTCTTTCACGGTTCTTTTTTTTTTTTGTTATTCTCTAATACTCTGGCTATTGTATCCTTGGCAAAGAATTCGCAGCTGACTTTGTGATGGAGACAATTTGCGCTTTTGAAGTCGACAGCGTCGTCATTTTGGCGCCAATACACAAAAAAAAATCATTTTAATAGTCTTTTATTTTGGGTTTTGGGTTGAGATTTATATTTTTGCTATTCATGGGCAACAAAAAGGGATGGAAGCATTTATCTGTGGGGTCCAAATATGTGATGTTGTGATGTTGTTGCAATTATGTGGATTTTAACTGATTCAATATGAATTTCTTACTTCAGTTTTGCGTATGCATTGAAAGACAGCAGACATTATCAGCAAACACAAATTATGAAAATAATTGTTAATTAAAAAAAAAATAAATAAAATTAAAATTCAAGGCATACGCGGAGGACACGGTTGTATAAATAAAAAAACAAATAGGCTTTCTTAAGAATATTAAACGCAATATAAACTAATAAACGCCCTTCCAAAGGGCCTTTACACAGAGGCTTAACACACGCTTGCCTTCGAAATAGTTTATATACACAATAAATGTGTATATACATTAAACGGGGTGCAATTAATATAATTACGCATTTGCTAGAGAATCGGCATTCGGGCTTATAATAAATATATTATATGAATAAAAATAATTCTAATCCGTTTTCTAGCTCAGCTGCCTGCATAGTGCAATTACATATGTTGGTATACATGTTAGGATACATGTTGCTGGAAGTGCTTGTAAACAGTTGTTGACAGAACTTGTTTGGCTGTTTTGAATGAGATAAGTGAGAGTATTGCGCTCTCTTGATCTTATTCGCTCTCTGTTTACATTCATTGTGTTTTTTGAACTGATCTTGGTTTAGTTATTCGTGAACGTTTTGTTCGTGAGGTGTATGTTGCGCACGAATGTTTTGTCCGGTTTAGTGTTAAGTAATGCCAATGATTTGTTATCTTTTTTTTTTTTTTTACTCTACGAAATGTTAACAAAGCAACGTGCTTATCTGGGAGATAAAATTTTATAAAGTACAAGTCATTTGTGAGTTCGGATTGTAAAATCTTTTGGTATTTCATTAAATTAAAATGATTTGAAATGCTTTCTTAACTGATTAAAAATCGATGTGAGTCTTGGAATATTATTCGTTTTCGCATGTTCCGCGTGACGCGCCAAGATGTGAACTTCAGTTCATTTTTTTCTATTGTGTAAATATTAAAAAATCTACATATTAGCAAAATGTTAATTAAGTTTAAATAAATAAATTTGGCTTTTTGCTATCTCAAGTGCTTCACAATTGTTTATCAATAAAATGACTTGTTTGTTATCAGCTGAGAAATGTTCTTTACGTAATTTTACAGTTCACTATAAAAATTAGTTAATAAAAAGTGTAGCTTAAAAATAATATTTAATAAAATTTAATTTGAAATCGTGTAATTAATTAAAATACGCCTGCACAACATTTTTTACTCCAGTTGAAATTTATTCAAAAATAAAAGAAATTCAGAAATTTAAGTGTTGACATATAAAGATAAAAAAAATAGAAAATAAATAATTCATATGATTTTTAGTAAAAGTAAATATTTTATCATACAAACAAACAAAAGTTAAATGAAATATTTTGGTATAGAATCAAATTAAAAAAAAAAATATTTGACAAGTGAGATAATAACTGCTTTATTTACATCCCAGATATAAGAATATCAATCACCGAAATCGAAAGTTTTCGAAATGTATTTTAATATTATAAAAATAATGCTTTTTAGCTCTAATTTAAAATTAATTTTGAATTAAATCTATAGTTCTCCTAGCAAAATATTTATTAAAGTACTAAATTTCAATAATGAATTAAAAAAAAACTATTAATTAAACTAAAAATGATATTAATATAATTAAAAATAACATTAATGTAATTAAAAATAATAATAAAAATAATGTTAATAGAATTAAAAAAAAAAGAATAGCAATATAATTAAAATAAATAAAATAAATAAAAAAAAAAGTTCAAAACTTTAAATAAATTTCAATTGAAAAAAATATTAATTTAACTAAAAATAATATCAATAGAATTAAAAATAATATTAATATAATTAAAAATAATAATACAACTAAAAATAATATTAATAGAATTAAAAATAATTTTAATAGAATTAAAAATAATAGTTTTATAATTAAAAAAAATTAGATATATAATAAATAAAGTTAAGAATTGAAAAAAAAATATTAATTTAACTAAAAATAATATCAATAGAATTAAAAATAATATTATTATAATTAAAAATAATAATAGAGCTAAAAATAATATTAATAGAATTACAAATAACTTTAATAGAATTAAAAATAATAGCAATATAATTAAAATAAATAAAATAAATAATAAATAAAGTTCAAAACCTTAATTAAATTTCAATTGAAAAAAATATTAATTTAACTAAAAATAATATCAATAGAATTAAAAATAATATTATTATAATTAAAAATAATAATAGAGCTAAAAATAATATTAATAGAATTACAAATAACTTTAATAGAATTAAAAATAATAGCAATATAATTAAAATAAATAAGATGAATAATAAATAAAATAAAGAATTGAAAAAAAAATATTTATTTAACTAAAAATAATATTAATAGAATTAAAAATGATAACAAAATAGAATTAATAGAATAGAATTAAAATTAAAATAACAAAAAAATTTTTTAAAAATATTTATAAAATTGAAAATAAAAATAAAAATAATAATAATATAATTAAAATAAATAATAAATAAAGTTCAAAATTTCAATTAGGAATTGAAACTAAAAATATTAATTGAACTAAATATAATATTAATAGAATAAAGAATCATATATATATATATATATATTAAGAGAATTAAAACTAATAAAATAATTAAATATAATGTTAATACAATTAAAAATAATGTTGATAGAATTCAAACAAATTTTAATAGAATTAAAAATAATAGTAATATAATTAAAATAAATAAAACAAATAAATTTCAATTAAAAATTGGAAAAAAAATATTAATTGAACTAAAAATAATATTAATAGAATTAAAAATAGTAGTAATATAATTAAAATAAATAAAATGAATAAAGTTCAAAATTTCAAATAATATTAATAGAATTAAGTATAATAATAATGGAATTAAAAATAATAATAATATTAAAAATCTATCAACAAAATTTAAAATATCGTTGATAGAAATAAAAACAATTATAATAGAATTAAAATAAATAATAATATAATTAAAAATAATATTAATAGAATGTTCGCATCAAAAGTCGAAACAAACTCCACTTGCAAACTGTTATTTTCAATAAAAATGGGTAATATTACTCCATGCCACACTTGAGTCATTCTTGAGGATTAATTTTAGTGCATTGATTTTTGATACTTACTACAGATTGAAAATTCTGCAGATTGAAAATTCGTAAACATGAACTCTGCTACATAGTGTGTGTATGTAGTAAAGTAAAAGAAACATTTTGAGAAGTAATTTAGCACTTTTTTGCACAATTGATAAGTTCGAATAATTGATCATGCAAATCGCAGTAATAAAGTTATAGTTAATCCTTTATGTACGGAGCTGTATGACATACTTAAAGGATTAAGTAATCTTCAAAGCGTATAATAAGATTTAACGAAATTTGTTCATGTGTTTTACATGACAGTAGGCACAACATATCTTTAAGGTTCAATTAGTTATGCCATACCACAGCCATATGTTTCATAAAAAAAAACCAGATATTGCAATAAAATTTTAGCATCATATTAGTAAATAATACTGTAGAATTTACATAAATTCTTTATGCTAACTATTTTATAGAAATCGCAGTTATACCATATATACTCGACATACTTAACACACAACACCTAAGCCAATATGGCTTAATTATAAGACTCGATATTATATTGGCTTAGCACTCTAAACAAAAAAGCATTACCGGGTTTTCTTATTAAATGCTTATTATATATAAGTTTTTTTTTATATTTTTAATGAAATATATAAACTACTTATGCTTGATGTATACTATACATTAAACAGGTGTTACTGTTGAAGGCAATGATACCATTTAATATAAGAAATAAGAAGCTGTTTTATTCCACAAGCCTGCTGTATAGGTTTAGCGAATGGAACGTGGCGTAATTATGTATTAATAATAATTAGTATAATTAATTTTTTATCTACTATTAGTATCGACTATTCAGCTTATGTTAAGTTTAGTGTTGTTATAAAAATGGTACGGTATTTCCGATTGAATTAATTTATTAATCGTTTCTAAATATGCTTCTCACGATACAGACACCTTTGTTATTAGCATAAAATGTTATATCAATTATAATAAATATAATATAAATATAAGTTAAATGTATATACACTTATAAGAAAGTATTTACTTATAAATAGTTTTGGTATTTATCTATTATTTATACATTAATTAGATAATGTAAAAATATATAGAAAATAATTTTATTTAAAACATGTTTCTTCATAAAATGATAGTATATATTTTTTGCAATCAGTACCAATACAATACAAGGACTTACATAAGAGAATCCAGTAACTCGTGAAGCACTCTGTAATAAAAAGTTAAAAAGTTAATTAACCTGCAATCAAATACTTTTAGTTTAGCACTAAATTTAATTGTCCGAAATAATTTAATTTTAATTTTCTTGATATATAATCATATGGCACTAGTCATTTGCAAATAATTTTCTAAACGAACTTTGCTCTGCATTTAAATAAATTATATAGATACTTTCATTTAACTTCAGCGAATTTATTTAAAAAAGAGTACTTATTAAACAATATGTTTTAAATTTTTTCAAATTTTAGTTGTAATTATATACAGTTTTTTAGAAAGACGCTAGATTATATTAACTACTTTCTACTATTCTATGTTAGATATAGAATATAATCTAATATTAACTACTATTATATTGAACTTGTAATGAATTACTTACGATGTTTTACTAAACTGATGAATCTATATTTAAAACTAACAAAATCTGTGTTACAAACCTAAAGTTTCTATAGCTTAACGCATTAATTTAAACAAAATCTGATTTACTGAAGGTAGAGTCTATTAAAAATCAATCAAGATTTTTATGATACAACCTGCCGATCTTTTAAAGATTGTCCTTAATTTTTCAATCGTTAAATATCATTCACATCTCAAGAAATACAGACATATATTTCAGACCTCTAACTACCTACATATGTCAGGAGTAACATATTAAACTCACTTAGAATATTTTAACGAAAGATACAATAAACTGGTTTAAAAATCAGCTGTTGCCTTCATATCTTGTTGCCGTACACATTTTCGTCCCAAGAACGTCAATATTGAAAGGAAAATTTCGAAACAAAAAAGGATAGAATATCTAGAACAATGTCTAGAATAAGAAACAAAACAAAATGCATCTCTGCGTTTGTAACTCGTTTAGTAATTTAACCCATTTTATTTGGAAATAGCAATTGCATGGTATTGAAACGCGTTCAAAAACTAGACGTGTCCGTCCCGACACTGCTCAAGTTCCGTAGACGACTTTCTTTTTGTATAATTTTTTTTTAAATGCACAGTATTTATTTAGAAATAAAAAAATATATATAATTATTTCCATAAAATAGATATTTTGCTATGAGAACTCTTTTTGTTTTTAAATTTTGTAATTTGTACCCAATTATGCGGTATTTTGCAAGTGTAAGTCATTAACCGATATCGGTTACACTATCAGCAAAGCAAACAGAAAGTAACTGCAGTGACATACTAAGATAAATAATTGTATCTATGAGATAACAGTGAAAATTATAAATAATTAAAAGCACACAAATTAAAAAAAAAAGAAAATTATTACATTTAATGAAATTCAATAAGCAATAAATAAATACTTAAATACGGCAATTTAATTTCAATATAAAAATCAATAAAAAAAACTCAATAATTCGAACGAAAAAAATAAAACAAAAAAATTATTTTATAATGCAAAGATCAATTGTTAATAAAGAAAACAAAAAAAAAAAAAACATTTTATATTGCAAAGATCAATTTTTACAAAAAAAAAATTCAACAAATGCGCTCTTTTTACCGAAGTTTAAACAGAATAAAATTTTTTTTAATGTAAAATTGCAAATTGCAGTTTGTATCTTTTCGTCAATTGCTTCAATAGTGAGAGAAAAAAAAAATGCATTAAAAATAAATCGAAATTTAATGGAGCATAAAAAGTAAAATTTAACCAAACAATGCAAATTACACATCGGCAACGGATACTGAAGCAGAGCCGATACTCTTGCCAGTGCCTGCCTCCATAAATTCAATCAATATCGTCATTGAAAAATGGTAATATCGCTAAAGATACTGTATACATCCGCATCTACTGTGGTTAAATTGCGCTTGTGGTAATTTGTGGTAAATTTTGAATAGCAGAATCAAAATAAAAAATATAGAACGATCATTGTCCGCAATTTGTTATTGTTATTGAGGAACATCCCACCCAGTTTTGTGTCTTTAATTTGTTTGAAATGTGATCTCGAAATGTCTGCCTTTTGTTATATGTTATATGTTAATGTCGTCCTTTTTAATGCCAATTTATAATGGTTGTTTTATTACCAGGATAACATTTTTTTTCTCGTTAATATGTAATTATTCTATACAAGGCCCACCCTTATATCTGATACAATATTTTCTACTTGTGCAAGATTTCGTATCAATTTTGTGATGCTATTTAGATTGGCATTTTGCTTTCATTCATCGATAGATAATTAGTGTTTAATTCATTTTTCATTAATAAAAGCCTGACATTTTATATAAATAAAAATTTCGACTAGTTTTCCTACGTGTATATATTACGTATGTTTATTATATATAATAGTATAATAGTCTGGGTATAATATTTTTATATATTTTTATTAAATGTTTTAATCGTTTTTAAACTAAGCATTAATATTTTCAAAATAATAATTCCTAATTTATAATAATTCTTAATAATTCCTAACCATAATTTGTACTCTCAGCGACATTTATAATATATATAATCTATATAGTTTGTAGTTTGCTTATTTCTAAATCCACTACAACCCGAATTGAGTTTTGGCCTTCATGATTCTACTCTTTTTTTCCAACTTCTACCGTTGAGAAACGATAGCACAGTTACGACAATATCATATAGCCAGTAGTCATCTTTGCTTTCTAACAGGTCTCTTTTTTTTATACATTTTGTAGCTTGCTTATTTCTGAAGGCACTATATTGAATTTTGGTTTCCCTATTTGTACTTTTTCATGTAACTCCTTGTGTTTAGAAACGATACAATAGCTCTAGAGGCATATTATGATTGCAGGCATGTGGTCTTACATTGTAATGTGGTCTTACATTTCTAATAGGTCTCTAATAATTTCTCTTTTTACACTGTGTAGTTTGCTATTTACTAAAGACATTACAATCTGAATTCGATTCTACTTTTTCATACAGCTCAATCTGTTGTGGAGCGATAGATCAGTTTTGGCAGTGAGGTCTTAACTTTCTAAGGAGTCTTTGTATGTCTTTAGTATTTTAAACGAAGATCTTATTTGAAATTTTCATTAAGGGCATTCATTGCACATGTCGTGCTTGCGATTATATCATTAAAGCTTTACAGAAATTGAGAATATCGGTTCGTCTTGAAATTAATAGAACTTTTTCAAACTCTTCATATTCACACACAGATTCATACTTATTTCATACAAAAAGTATTAAACTCTATGTTAATATTGCTTTCGATTAAAAATAGGTACTAATAGTAATAGTACCTATATCTTTTCTTACATATATCTGAACCTAAGGATCTTTATGATGAAAAGGTATAACATATTTGTTGTTGTTATTCGTTATTGTATTAATACAGTATATATTCTCTCATTATTTTTATATATAGTTTAAATATTCGAAAAGCGGTACTATCTAATAGTTGTACTCAACTATAGTACATTTTTATCGGTTTCAATTCTTTTTTACTGAATCATTTTTATTTTCTACTCATTGACTTAAACACTATAATACGAGTATATAGTAGCATTATCAATAAATAGAAAACTTTTTATGCTCGTGGAACTCATAATATCAATATCATCTTTTGATTTACAAAGATTTTTAGTGTCAAATATGATATTTTCTTCGTTTTATCAGTATAGGTCGAGAACTAGAACTCTCGGCAACAACAAAGTAACTTGATTAAAATCTAGTTAGAAAATTTTGCTGAAATAACACTATTTCAGAAAACAAAGGTAAAATAACAATAATCACAATTTATAACTGCAAATAAGCTATATATAAGCAACAGATGAGGTTTCAAGGCTAATAATTTTTTACTGATACTACGATATTACTCAATCCTCAAACTAATATTGTTTTGCGGCATTTTATGCTCAAAATAAAAAGTAATATTAACGATCTATATTGAACGGCTATATTGAATTTACAGAATTCTATTGAGTTAAGATCAGAGCACTTTGAAAAGCGCTATACACAGCTTTCTTTATATCTTCCTATTTGGTTCAGGAATTTTTTTACTAGAGTGCCAAAGTAGCATTAAGAATAAACTGTTTCAAAAAATCATACCTAGGATATACTAGCATTCTGCAAAAACTTCAAAATATTCCACAAAAAGTCAACCATCACTTGAGTCAACCAAATCTGATAAGTCTAAACACTTTTTACTGATATATGTGACCTATTTTGTACACTTAAAAGTTTTATAAAAAATATAATATATGAGAACATTTGTTTAAGTAGAGCACATCTTTTTTCTCTTTCTGTTTTTTAACAGCCAAATAAGTAAATACGGGTATGGTCTTGAATATTCTTCGCAAACTATACAAATATCGATAATAATACTTACCTACATATACACATCACTGTTTATGGTAATTTACTGTTAAACAGACAACAGGCGCTTGACATTTTCTATTTAGTGTTTTCAAATTTTGGATACTCTAAATTCATGGTATCATATCCTGTACACATTTGCTATTTGAGCCTGTGGCTGAACCCAAACAGAAAGACAGAATCTACAAAAATACTTGAATTGAATAATGGCAACACATGGAACAAAACAAACAAAGCGCGTCGTGTGAATGGGCAATACGCAAAGTAGGTAGAAAAATGTGAAACTCAAGAAAAATAAGTGAAGTTCCAAGTAGACAGGCAGACAGACAGACAGACATATATACGGGGACACACATAAATGTGTAAGAACGTATGGGCGAACAAAGTGCGAGATACTTCAATAGCTGAGACACTGTCGATGTGTTACTTAAGCTGAGGCAGCAGATGTCCGCCTATATTTGTTTGTCTCAAGATGAATGAGCGAAATGTGTAGGTACCTAATTTCCCACTACTTTTGAAGCCAGAAAATTTAATGTTCCTGTGTGAGATAAATTCTTCTTCACCGATTAATTAAAACGGTTCTCTTTTGTTTCTGGTTGCGCTAACTGTCTTGAATAAAGGCACAGGAGCAAAGTGAAAGCAAAAAATTTAGGGAATTTTTTGTGTTTTTTGTAGGGTGTGTTGCAGTTGTTTTATTTTTTTATATTTTGCATTTAAGTCTCTCCGAACGACAGTCTATCTAACTTGTCTTGAAGGAATTTTTTGTGCGTACATGCGTACGGCGTATCATAAATTCCGGAAGCACACCCATTTGGTATGAGAGCAGCGCTTATTACTTAACTTAGCAAGCCATGAATACTTTGTGCCCATATCAGATATACTATATATAATCGTACATTACTTTAAAGCCACCAACAAATGGTGGCAGAGCACATAAAAATATTTAAGAAAACATACTTAATAAATTTTTATTATACCATATTTTAAGGCTTCGCATATTCATCTCAAATGCCTTTAAATTTTGAAAAGAACGGCAAGACAATATTTATGACTTCATTTTGTTCTTAAATTTATTTCTGTCCGATTAATTTTAATTTGAAGTGTTCGGTTTCTTACTGCAAGCTCATGTGAGATACTCTTCAATTAGTGTGAGTTTGATTAATTTCAAGTATCACTTAAGTGGCAATGCATTAAATTCATTACAATAGACAATAAAGTCCATAAGTTGCACAATTAAGTAATTTATTATGAAACATTTATTATGGCAGATAAATCATCTTTTCTGGAAGTACATAAGTCACAAATGAATATAATATTCTTTTAACAATAATCGTTCCTCGATGTACGCCTTACAATTCGTCGCTGGTTCTTCTCGAATTTCCCTTAAGCACTTAACTGTAGAATTCGAGCTGTTTTTAAAGTCTCCTCTAAAATTTTTAATTGTTTTATTTTTTTATTTTTTTTTATCAAAACTAAGTCAAGTGCGAGTATCCGTAAATATAATAAAGATAGAACAAATGTGTTTCTTCTAACATGTGGAAATTATACAAACACTTATAATAGCTCATACTTAAAAAACTATTAATAGTATTATTTGTATTCATAAAATCAAATTTCTTGCTGGACAACAAAAGTACATCCTGTATGAAGCTATATGCCAGTGGATGTTACTATTTTAGAATATTCATAAACCTGATCCAGTGGATTTTACTGTTTCAGCATGTTCATTAGCCTGAATCAATGGGTGTTACTTATTTAGAATATTCATAAACCCGAAACAGTGGAAGTTATTGGTTTAGAATATTCAAAAGCCTGAATGTGAGTGGATGTTACTGTTCCATCATATTCAAAAGTCTGAATCAGCAGGTGTTACTTATTTTGAATATTCATACGTCTAAACTTATTATATGGACCAAAGTCAACATATTTTTATATCAATACCTTTACTACAATTATGAATACCAAAAAAATATTTGTAAAGTGGTAAAGCAGATATATTGGACTTCCATTAAACTATTTACGAAGTGATTTGTTTTTTAGTTTACAATAACTGGGAGACAATTTGATAAGGAACAATCAAAATCGCAGTAGAGCAGGAGATCAGATCAATGTACCTTTAAATAACTCCTTAATGAAAATGCCCTTAATATCCTAAATGAAACTGATCCAAAAACCTGCTTCCTTCTACAGATATATTAAGGCAGATTAGGCCGAGATGAGTCACTCTTATTAATTCTAACTTTACAAATACCAATAACTCTTGTTTTAATGGACAAAGGTGCTCTAATATGCAAAGAGAAGCTAAAGAGAAATTACTCCAAAGAAAACTTAATATCTAAAGTTAAGATAAAATAACTTAAACTTTCATTCACATGGATCTTCATTTCATTCAATGAAGGTTAAAATTAATTTCAATGTTTAAATAATATTCCTTAACATTTATAAATGCTTAGATCTTAAAAGAACAGTAACTAGTATACAATATGTACACTTCCGAGACATTGGTAATATGAAGTTCTAAATTCTTCTATTCACAATAGTTTCATAACTGTTAGGTCTTATATATATATATACATTAGAGTTGTATATATGTTTGTATATATATACATATGAGTTGCATATATGTTTTTATGAAAATATATTAATATTTGTTACAATACACATAAGTTTGCTATAATTTAACTTAAATTACAGTGTTTTCTAATGAAACATAAATGTCAATCTACCGTACCTCAACAAATGCTACTGATTTTCAGAATTTATGGGACTTTATAAACTTATTCATTGACAGTCAATAAAATTTATTGCTTTTCAGCAATATTTTTTTATGTTAACTGATGAATAAAAAGATACACAAATTGTTCTATTAATTGGCAAACAAATGCTCCACTGACTATAATTTTTCATGTGAAAAGTGTACAAAAATGAAAATGGCAATGAATTATTGTAAAAATTGTCAATCACCGGAAAAACTCGGAAAAACTTGGAAAAACACGTAACTGCAAATATTTGCTCGTACCTCTCTCTCCATGTCTGTATCCGATGATTTTATATGAAAATATTTACACTATGCATTTCTCCAAATGCTGTTTCCTCTGCAAAACGTGAATTTAATATTTTTTAATTAATATATTTAATAAATTAATATAGCATTATTGCACTTCATTTCCTTAATTGCCTCCACAAACATTTTTTTTATATAAATGCATGAATAATTGCAATATGAAAATATATTTTTTATCTGTTTATAGATGCAATGAAATGGATATTTCATTTGCAAAACATTTTCCAATGATACAAAGTAATTTTTTAAAAAAATTGATTATATTAAACAGATACGCCTAAAGATGTTCTACTCCTACAGATACTCACTGGCAAATCGTAGTAAAAAATCAGATTACATAAATTAAATAATAATAATTTTTTTTTGTATCCTAAAATAAAACCAGAATAGTCTAAATTAAAGACTAAACTAATATAATTATTTTATGATATCAGAATAGAATGGAGAAAGTGTTGTGACATTATTAGACCGAAAGTGTAATTACACAATCCAAACACAAGCTAAGGTCTCATCTATAGTACAGGTTTGATGATGAGTCCTTTACGATACTCTTAAGCTCTTGATCTAAGTCAGGGATGTGCAAAGCATCCCTGGGTTAGACCAGGGTTCGTGTTTGGTTAAGACAGCCCTGATCTAAGTCATTCTTTCCTTCTAACGATTTGGTTTTCTTTCTTTATACGTGTATTCTCAAGTCAAGAGCTAACTGCATTATTTTAACCAATCAATTTTCTTTGAGGAGTGTGTAGGACTACTGATCTCAGTTTCTGATAGTTTTTGCCCGTTTCCTTAAAATAATAAATTTTTTCCCCGGGCTAAAATAGATTATTATAGATCATCTGATGTATCTCAAAAAATTGTTTCATCACAAGCAGAACACCGTAAGGACTTGATTAGACTGCAGGTTCCAAAAAAACTAGCTGCCAGTCTAATAGTGGCTATTATCTTTATGCATGAAAGGCTCGGTCTATATATATATAGAAGTCTGTAGAATCTTGTTTGTAATGATCTTTTGAACATCACGTAAGCCATTTATGAATATACTTAATCAACACATATAAACAGTCTCTCTGTTTTTTAGCTTAGTCAGGAAAATTTAACTAAGTGTTGGTTTCTGTAAGTCCTGACAAATTAACTGGAAAAATGTATAAAATTGATTAACCATTTTTGGCAACGTCCCATAGAAAATATTGGCCACAAATAATTCTATATATGTATATGCAAATGTTTATATATGTTCATTAGTTCTAACGTCAAATATGTATCTGGAAAAAAACTGAAGTCAAATATTTAATCTTATTTTGTTTCTTAATTTTAAAATTTACATTTAATTTATTAAGTCATTAAAATCTTATGGCAACAACTTTCCGACTAGCAGGGCTTCTGTAATTATTTTTTAAAAGCAGAACCGTACGCCTTCTTGAAATAAAGTGAAGTTTTTTTTTGACTTGAAATTATAGACACACAGTCATCGCGAGTCTGTATATGCCCTATGTTTAGTTCTTGATGTCACGACAACCGAACTATTTTAATTTACGAGAATTTTAACAACTTACAGGTAGTTGGTATCTCAACATTTGTAAATGCCACAATCCATGGGTCGATTATTTGATTGTTATCTTTCCCTAGACTTTTTAGCTGTAATTTTTAAATGTAAATTTAATGTCAACGTTATGACAGCAAGTAGTGGACTTTACACCAGTAATTTGGTTGCTTTGTATTCTATTGAAAACACTACACGTGTTGATTGCTCATAAGTTCAAACCTTCAGAAATATAAATTTTGACAGCATAAAAAATGTTAAGTGTTTTTAGATTTTGACTTAACAGCTTAACAAAAAATTTTTGGAAGAGAGTAGCCGCTGTAATATAGTATATGGAACATATTGATCCTGAGTTAGACATTCATATTTTTTTTAACAAATTTTTTATAATTATATTTTTGTGGTTTTAATTGATCGAATTATCAACGATATTTATTTTCCTAGATTCGCTGTAATTGTTTCTTTCTCCATGTTTCATACCTTTTTCGACAACTAAATGACTATGCACTTCCGGTTAATTTGTATGCACGAATATTTTTTTAATTAAAGGTTAAAAAAAACTTCATATAAAAATTACACAGCAAAGGTAAGCGTTCCTTCCTTGAGGAAGAGGGGAAGTAATGCATTGATTCAGGCAGATTTCTTTTATTGTTCTCTAAGCAAATAGAGGACTGTTTTTCTATTTTTAGTTTTGTTCGAAAGTACACGCCTCTTTAGAGGTAAGTCATGAGAACAAACTAAAAATCCATACTTAATTATTAAATTTATTTTAAATTACACATTAAGGTTAGTAAATATCCGAAATTCGATGCCTTGTATTTATTTTTCTGTAGTGACTATTTAAGAACTGTGCGTGGGAAAATCTTTTTAAGAAAATGTGGTTCTCAGATATAGGGCGGTTCTAGTAAACATATTATGGCTTAGGAGAATCAATTGGGTTTATAATTTATTTACAAAGATTTGATCACAAAATTGATATGAATTTTTGCAAATATATTATCCTTTATAAAAATTATGTGGAAGTTATAATTTAGGAACGCGCTTAAATGTTACCGTCACAGTTTTTTTCCTATAAATTGGTAGCACTCTATTGTACCCATATTACTAAAATTTCAACATAATCTAATCTGTGAAGAATATGCCCACAACAGCTATTCCACTAATCATACTTTTCACAAAAAAGTATCGTTATACACGAGTAATCGACAAAAAAAACTCAACGTATGTGATGGACAAAGCGGTGTACTTATCTAACATGGTCCTGATTCAAATTTATAAATTTATCATTTGGAAGTAGGCGTTTCAAGCCACAAAAGCCTTTGTTGCGGCAGTTGTGACTATTTATGACCTAGAAATGGTAAAGATGTTCTAGAAACTAACCGTGACCTCAGGTGATTTGAGTCAGATGGTAATCCAAATCACACTATATTTTGACCTCAAGGTGAGGAATGGGTTTTTAAATTAAACATTTGTTGGACAACTGCCAACGAGTATAAGCGAGTATAAGCGTTTAGCAAAATTTTGTTTGATGTTTGCTTTTCATTTATAAAAAATATAATTGATATATTAATATATACATATTAATTTATATATTATATATAAATATGTAATTAATTTCTGCTGACAATATAAAATAAAATATCATCTGCTATACAATTCAAATATGAACAAACATAAGCTCTTCTAGAACTTCCACAGAACTTTCTGACATATAAAAACTCTGCCACATGCAGTAATCAACTTAAGCCAATGGAAACGACCAAATCATAATTTGATTAACAAAAGTCATATTAGCTGCAGTGGAAATTTCATATAATGGAACATAGCGTTTAGCATAGCATTTGTTCTCTGATTAGTGTCACACCTTGTCTATTAAAAAGGAGACTTACCTCTTTTGCATGTAGTAAGTCCAGTCGGATCTTTCCAATAATAATACTAATATTCTCAGTACTTTAGTCAAGATTTTGGAAGCAAACTGATTGACTGCGTTTTATGTATCTATAGGTGGATGTTTGTGTATATGTATGTTTGTTTAATTTTATAAAAATTAAGAACACTAACTTCTTTTCAAGTTATTTTCAATTTATTTTCAAATTGTGTTTACTACAGTGTTTACACTGATTGCTTGCTTTTAACCAATAGTTTACAAATAAAATATTTAGATTTTTAGTGTCTGTAAAAAAATATTTTTGTATATAAACTTAAGTTACTTCTGCGAGTTTACTCGAAAAAAAACTTATGTTTGTAAGTTGTCTAATTATTATTAGTGCCAAACATGCAGTTTTCTATAATGACCGACTGCATTTATGAAGTCAAGTCAAATTTGCAACCTTAACAGCTGCTCGGTTTCGACATTTTGGCTTAATATTGTGACTGGTTTTGCGCTACAAAATTATTTGCCTTTTGTTTTTGCCTTTGTTTTTACTTCACAATCTGCTCATTGCATGTGAAACAATTTGTTTCAATGGAGGAAGACAGATGTTGCAGATCCATTGTTGACGCTTGCTTGGTGTTGCAAGTAGTCTTAATTAAAAAAATTGTTGTCTTGCAGAAGCATTGTTAGATGTTGTGTGCTGCATTTCAGATGACATATTCCAGCATATTTCCTAAAGATTTCCATTACTGCCATTTATTCAAAATATAAAAGAATAGCAATTTTTTCTATTATATTGAAGTCGTTGCATCGTAAACACAGACCAAAATATTTAACGAAAAAAATCAATTCAGTAAAATAAGTTCTTATTTCTATATTATATTGTATTTTTTTTTATATATACACAAGTATACTAAAAGTTATACATACACAAGTTATTTATTATTTATTTGAAGAAATAATCATAATTAAAAAAAGTTCTAAAAGTTCATTCTGTTACTAAATATTTTCTATATTTCACTGCATTTTTTAAGTAATTAGTTTGTCTATCCCTAATTTAGACTTCAGCTAATCCTTCACTTCAGTGGGGCCACGGTGCGCTGTCCCAATGTTTCACAATGTATATATATAGTCTAACCCGTTCAACCTCATTGCGTGCGTTCAATACGCCTATCATCTCAACTTCATTAAGTAAATCTTTTGCAAAATACACCATTCTGAATTCCTTCACCGAATATAGAACAGCGAATATTTTTTGTTGTACCCAAATTCCATAATTTGAACTGCGGTATATAGTTGCAGCACTATATTGTCTATAATTGATATCGTTCAGTTGTATATCATCATAACGAATTTTCATTATCCACGTTATTTTATTTGCCTTATACCCTAAATATTGCGCAACTATGTGAACCATGAACTAATCGGTGCGTGTCTGACTTACAAATTTTCTTTGTAGACTGCGGCTGTTTTTCTTTTTCTCTAATCCAGCGATCCACGGTCCACAGGTAGTTCACAAAATGGTTAAAAATGGTTCGTGAGTCAAATTTAACAGGTATGGATATGGATACATAGCTTGCAGTTTGTTCACGGAAACTTCACTTATTTAAAAATAAAAACAAATAATTTCCAAATAATTATATACTTGTGTATATATGGACTATATATATCAATATCCAGTATGCATATAGCCTGACGTTGTCGAGTTTTAGTATTAGTAATGAAATTAACATAATTCTTGTATTCTTAAATATAACCATATAGTTAATGTACTGTGTTGAAGAAAATTATATGACTACTTTAAAGTCTTATATGTACGTTTAGCTTGAAATACGTCTAATGAGTTTTCTTCGAAGACGAATTTCATGTCTTTGCATAATTTTGATAATAAAGATATTTTGTTAATTTACAAATTATGAAATTCTACTCTAAGAAACTACCAAACTGAAGTATATAATTTTCTTAGCATTAGTCAATTATCTTCCTATTTCGGTTCAACAAATTTTCAAAAAGTTTTGCAATATATTTTTCTCCTTTTAAGGCTTTTTCTGGCATTTATTGCAAAATTAATAACAAAAAATGGAGAATTATTATGAAATGCATGTTTAAGCAACATAATTCTATAAAACTTTTAAATAAAATACTTATGCACTCAATTGTGGCATTCTTTTTTTAATATTTAAGTATTAAGTTGCATTTTACAGAATTTTTTTAATAATTCTTGGTGGAATTCTTCTTCTACGTACCATACGTACTCATTATAAAACTTTGCCACAAAACCTATAACAAGAAACCGCATTCAAGTAGAAGTTAAGAAATTAAAATAAAATCTTATAATAACTTGAAAGTATTATTATAATAATATTTGCGATAAGATAAACCAAACGTAATAGTCAGAAAAAGCGCAAACCTTAAATACTTTTACTGCAAATGAATTACCGCAGTGTACATCACTTGAGTGCACTGGCAATGCAGATACACTGAGGTTCTGGCTGTTACACTCCAATTGCCTGCCTTGTTCGCTGTCATCCCGTCATCATTCTATCGTCATCGTCATCACTGCTATCGCCATCATTATCTTCATCATTGCCGTCATCATCGTCATAGTCAGCAATGTGAAGTCCAACAGCGAAATTTAAAAAATAAAATTACTTTTAAAAAACACAAACCCAACGAAAGTATCTATCTTAATGAATAAGAACCACAATTGCATGTTTTAAATTGCTACTATCCTTAGGCGGGTTGCATGCTGATGGGTTAATGTTGCATATTAAGAACAACGGCAGTGCTTGTCAATAAAAAGTAGAAGAATTCGTTATATACGGATATGGTCCGTCGCTCCAACAAAAAGCGGAATACAATTGCTGCCGTTGTAAGTACTGCAAGTATGGCAAGTACGGCAAACTATCAAATACTTTACATAATCCAGTAAAAAATTTTAGGACTACAAATGAGTGCAACAAAGAAACTTTGAGTAGCATTGTAGATCAGATAGAGGAAATAGTAATTATGTCAAATCAAATAATTCATTCTTTAATACAAAACAAATGATTAAAGAATTTTGCTTGAATCATCTTAACTAAAAGACATACTCCTCTACTCCTATACTTCTCTAGTATCTTAAATCATGTTTGCGAGAGTTTTCTTTACACAAGGAAACCCTCAAAAAAAATCCATACAAGTTCTTTAAAATAGATATTTATACTGAAGTTTTCTATTGGTAATTACGCCGATGAAGTAGATCCTTCACTGATATTCTGCCTACATCTTCTGACATTTAAGCGAATAGAAGTGAGGTTATTACTTCCTAAATGGCAGTCTTTTAAATAACTCATACATGCTTTCTAGTTAACTTGTAAGTAAGAAATATTCCTTTCTTTATGTTTTATTTTTCTTCAGAAATACATGTTTTTGGTGTGGTTTAAGTCCACGCCTAGATGAGACCTAGCCAAGTTCTAGATGACTTGTAAGAAAGAAATACTCCTTTGTTTAAATCCACATCTAGATGACATCTTGACAAAGGACCATTTCTAGATGACTTGTAAGAAAGAAATGGTCCTTTGTTTAAATCCACATCTGGATGAAAATTTCTAGATGATTTGTAAGAAAGAAATCTTCTTTTGTTTATGCTTTCCTTTTTTCGTTAAGTGTATGTTGCCGATGTGGTTAAAGTCGTATGATACCAAATCAGGTAAATACGGAGATTGTTTTAACTTACCGATAAACATAATTGTCAATAAAAGAATTTACTACAAGTAGCTATTTTTATAAAGCCCAAAATCCATCTTATAAGTTATAAGATAAATTGAATATATAGAATTGTTTGTAATAAAGTACTTTATAGTTATATGTAGGAAAACTTAAAATTTTTATTTGACCAACAGTTTATTTTGATGACCAACAGTTTAAAGAAAATTTAACGATTTCAAAGTTAAGTAACTTCTAATAAAAAAAATATACCTATTCCAAATCTACTGTAAAGAAACTTACTAAAACTCTTTTGTATAAACTTAATCAATTTTTTATTGATCTTTACAAACTCATAGCCTCGACGAGTCAGCATAATTGTTGGTATTTCTAAGTACCTTCGGATGATTTGTCACCTGGTTATATCATTTAAGATGCGAATGTCCTCTTACAGTAGCAAGTCTTCAGTGCAAACAAGGTATGGGGATTAAACTCAAATCTATGCATGACAGAAATCATACTAATAACACGAGTCCTGTGTACTGCAACTACGGCACTCAGCGTTTGGGTTCAAATCCCATTGAGGTGTGATATAGAAACACGCCATCAAAAATCTTTAAATAATGTAATGGATTCTCAAGAACTCTCCATGTATAAATGCCCACAGAAAAGTTTATCTATATTTGGTATCACTATAGCGACTAATAGATGTATGTTTGGCTTATGACTAACCGGATTAAACTAACCTACACTAGGTAGAAAAGTATATAAAGAAAAGTTTACCTAGTAACTACTCAAATTAGTGAAAATGTAATTTAAGCTATTGAAAATCAGACCATCTCTAATGATTGTTGAAAGTTTTTTGAACTTAATTAACAAAAAAACTGAGCCCATTGGATAGTAAGAAAAGCAAATGGAAATAGTTTGTGGGAAATATAAGTCCTAATGTAGTATGGATAAAACAATATAAATACAAAAGTTATTTTTTTTTTTTGGGAAAAAAAAATATCTCTTACACTAAAAGTTTAAAATTTAAAGAAAAAGTATCCAGCTCTGAATAGCAACATTCAGTACATAAAGTAAATAACATGTTGACTTGCTTTAAAATAACGAACATTGGCAAAAGTCGAAACTGCAGATACAAATCATATTACCAACGAAACATTTAATAGTAAACAATTTTTATTTTATTTTATTGGATAGATGGATTTACGAATCGAAGTACACCAAAGCTTCACAACAAAAACCGTGAATAACGCGTCTCTTACTCTGCATACAAATTGAGTTTGCTGGCGTGCTATCGGGCTGAATGCCAGTACTTTTTACTTACACTTTTTGGTAGAACTTTAACGTTTTTTTAGGAACTTTTAACTTTAATAAAACATAAAAATAAAACCACAACTTAAATGCGGTTGTCGTTAAACAATTTTGTATCTTTTTTAAATTTATTTCATTTGCACGTAGAAATACGTACGATGCACCTAAACTTTAACGCGTTGATATCTTGATAAATTGATTTATTACGTGAGCTGGGTTCAATGGAAATCGATGAGATGGGATGAGATGAGATAGATATTGACTTCAACAATGCTCATACTGATATGATAATTGTTGAAATATATATACTTACTTATTAACAAAATTTCATCTCTTTGTAGGTATAAAGGTAGGAATATTTCAGTAGGTGAAGTCACTATAGATACGTACGACAGGTTTGAGATACTTATTAATCGGTAGTCAGAAATGAATTGATTTAAATATTTTTGAATTGAAGTAAATTTTCATTTAGTAAATATGTCATTACAGTTTAAATACTTAAATTTTTAGAAGTTTTAAATTAAATCTACAATATTCTCAAAAAATTTATATATTTTAACAACACCGTAAAATTTTTTATGCACATAAACTTCTGTAGATACATTAATGCAAAACGTACTCGTCGTATTTTGACAATGTTAATTTTGAAATTAATTTTTAATGATTTCTTTTTTATAAAATTTATTAAATTTCACAAATATAATAAATCTACTACGAATAAAGTAACGTCAAAAAGCGGTAAAAAACAGATAGCACAGGCCACTTATGCGAGAACCACGCACGCTAAGTTTGGATCCCATGAGGGAAATATCTGACAAATTTGCAAAAGTGCGGTAATTTTCTTTATAGAATTTTAACTTTTTTTACAGAATATACACTTATCAATTAATTGTATAAATTCGAAAAGTATTAAGCAGTCTAAGCAACTCATTCAAGCTGTTTCTTAGTCAAAACAGACCAACATTATAAGTCACTGATTTTTCCTTTCCGAACTTCCTTCTGTAAACTACTAATTTTTTAATATACATAGTACTTAAAAACACCGACACCTGAATAATGTGTGTGATCCAGTTCGAAACATTTGCTAAACTTATCTGTTCGTTATCTCTAGTTGCCAGCTTACTAGGTTCATGCTCTCTATAAGTCTTTTATTTATGGTAACTAACTGAGGTTGGTTTAGGATTTTAAAGCAGTTAATGTTTACAATCAGCATATTATCATTATTGTCAGTTACTTCTAATTGTTTGGGGAGAGCATAATAGATCTCATAGGTCATAATGTGCTAATATCTTTTTCAATAAAATTAATAATAATCTGGTTCCTGAGTATTGCGACTAAGCACATCTTCAGATTCGTTTATATTAAAGTGATCTAACCTACATAAGTTAGGTTAAATCATTATATATACATTATAAAATTATATATTATTATTTATATGAGAATCAAAAAAACTAATTCAATTCTCTTTGCCACACTGCAGTGAAAAGTGAATAACTATAACCCAATTTATTTTGAATTAAGTTCTAAAAGCTAATAAAATTGAACCCAATATTGTTGTTAATCTTAGTCTTTATTTTACTGTAAAAATATGAACTTTCATATTTAATTTATGTTAAGAAATGAAATAAACTAAACTAAATCTAATTTTTCTACTAATTTTTATGATACCAAAAAGATTGACTAAAACGTATTTTTATTTATGAAACAATAAATTAAAGATGAATGGTTGTCTTACCATAAAACCAGTAGACTTTTCTGATATTTCACGCCCATATCATGACTCAATTAGGATGTACAGATCTCGATATGAGAATGAAAAGTTCCTTGTTTTAGTTTTGAGGGTTCAGACAACGACATACCTTCATTTCGTTGATAAGTTTTATATCTAATTTTTTAAATTATAAATGTGGAATAGCCCTGTATATTTATATTTAAAAAATATAATTATGCATAAATATGTATATAAAATTGTGTCAATATTTTAAATATTAATGTGAATTCCTTCCATTGGGTATACATATTATGTTTTTTGTGTCTGTAAAATCGGTAAATGAATAAACGTAATCAAAATTCAAGCATAAATTCGTTGGTTTTATTAAAACAGTTTATTTTTATGTTTAAACCTCGATGTTTATTAAAACAAAAAATTTTAAAAACAAAAATGTTAATTTTTGTTGAAGAAAAAACAATTCTAAATATCTTAAATTTATCTTAATTCTCCATTCCAGAATTAATAATATTGAAAGCCTTCGAAATAATGACTTCAATCATAGTCAAATAAAATTTTATTTTATAAGAGAATCGCGTTATATATCCCAGCCAACACGTCGAGCATCACCATTAGTATTTATAATATTTAAAAATATAATTTCGTATTAACTATATATACTATAAGTACACAGGGTTATACATTTTGTAGTTCTGAAAAAAAAAAATAAACGTAAATAAATTGCACTCGCGATTAAGATTTTGATTCGATTTTTATTTCATCATGTTGTTTGGACACTGCCATTAGATGTAAGCGAAAATATCATTTATATATATTCCAGAAGATATATCACAGTATTAAATCCTTCAGACTCTATTTTCTACAACTTAACAGATGTTTCCCGTTTTGAAAGCTTCAAAAATTTAAGAAATCCTCGCATAAATACGATCCTTTGAATTACTTTAGAACATTATAAAGCTTAATAGGCCAGAAGTGATAAACCGCTTGATCTTGGTAACCAATTATGCACTAAAACCTTTAATTAATTAGAAAATTTTTAATATTGCTAAATCAGAGAAGCGACATATCTTTCACCTTCATATTCTTAAGGTCATGCTTAAATTAATCATAATTCTTAAAACAGTATCGGTCATCATATCTCCAAATGAGTTTTTGTAGATGAAATGGTCAATCGATAATACATTTTCACTGACCGAGAATACCTCTATTTCAGCTCTAATAACTCACCAGAAAAATGTTCACCATTTTTGTAATAAGTTATAACCATTTTAAACTTTAACTAAACATATGACGCCTTGGATAATCGTTCTATTTGATATATATTACTTAAAGAGTGTTACCAAATGACCACGAAAAGAGTAACCCTTTAAGAATAACGTTAATCGTTACGTACCAATTCAGTAGTAGGGTTTTTTAAGAAAGTTGAAAAATAAAATACCATAATGTGATATATCCATGACCTTACTTTAACCAGTTGGTCGTTTTGATATCTGATTTGTTATGTTAATTTTCTCACAAATATAAAATCACATTAAAATTACTTGTGTAAACTGAAGCCAAGCCATGAAAAAGTGAATTTTCATAAAAAAAACTCTATTAATGATTATGAGTTCCACTGCCTTGACACTTCTCGGTTAATTGCTTACAAAAATTTTTAGTACTCCTTGCAATATCTAAACTCAAGCTGTGCGTATTTTTCTGCCTGTTGTCTTTACTCAGCCAGATCGAATATCTCAGAAATGTGCCAAAAAAACTGTTCATTCATAAGCAAGTTTTGAGATTTTTATTCAAATTTAAATTACCTCTAATCTCCATTAAGTCTGCGAATTATAAATACGAATTTATATTTATGACCATACCCGTACCCGTACCCGTACCCGTATTTTGCGTTTTTATTTTTATATAATTTTAATTTATTTTTGTTGATCTTAAATGTTTATTGTTTTGTGCCGCCAGATAAGTGATGTCATACCAAATTAATAGAAACATCAGTTTAAGCCTTTATTCAGCAGTCAATAAGCAAATTCTCTTGGCCAAAACGGCGTTATACCCACAGGTACAGAAATGTATCTGCCACTGACAAATAGATGGATAGCGAAACAGAGAGACGCCTGTCGTTAGATTTTCTTAATTGAAATGAACACTCCTCGATTTCTGAAACGTTAATAAAATTATTTTAGATTGTTAACGTGTCTTACTGACAAGTTCGTAGTATGTGCAGAAACTTAACACTTTTAATTTTTAATATATAAAATAATATCTAGATATTTCTTAAAAAGCTTTAAAGATTACAAAAAAAAAATGAAGGCATATACGTGTTTATTTTGTTTTCTTTTATTTTATTAGTTTATTTTATTTTGTTTTATTATTTTATTTAATTTGTTTTATTATTTTATTTTATTATTTTTTTTATTTTATTTTTCTATATAATGTTATTCTTTTATTTTACTATTTTACTATTTTTCTATTTGATAATATTTTTAAATTAATATTTTATTTTTTTATGTTATTTTTTATTTTTTTTTATTATTTTTTTTTATTATTTTTTTTTATTATTATTTTATATTAATATTTTATTTTATTATTTTATTTCCTTATTTTATTTCCTTATTTTATTTTATTTTTTTTTTACTATTTTATGTTATTCTTTTATTTTATTACTTTTCTATTTGATAATTTTTTTAATTTAATGTTTTATTTTGTTTTTTTATTATTTCCTTTTATTATTTTATATAAATATTTTATTTTATTATTTTATTTTCTTATTGTATTTTATTTTATTATTTTCTTTTATTTTATTATTTTCTTGTATTTTATTATTTTCTTTTATTTTTTTTTTATTTTGTTATTTTATATCTTTATTTTATTTTATTATTTGATTTTATTTTATTCTTTTATTTTATCTTTTTATTTTATTATTTTATATTATTATTTCGTTTTATTGGTTTCTTATTTTATTTTATTACTTTACTCTATTTTTCTATTTTTTTTTATTAATTTATTATTTTATTTTATTTTGTTATTTTATATCATTATTTTATTTTTTTATTGTATTTTATTCTTTTGTTTTATTAGTTTATATTATTATTATTTTTATTTTATTTTATTATTTTACTATTTTATTTTATTATTTTACTATTTTATTTTAATATACTATTTTATATTTTTTTTATTTTATTATTTTATTTTATATTTTTATTTTTTTAGTTTAGTTTATTTTAAATAAATATGTGTTTTATTTTATGTATAGAATAATATGTATATAATTGTATTATTTTATTTATAAATTATATATTATTTTATTTATAAAATAAAATAATATGTATTTTATTATTTTATTTTATTTTATATTATTATTAGTTATATTTTTTTTGTTTTATTTTGTTTTTTGTTTAATTTTTTTATTTGATATTTTATATAATGATGTTATTTTTTTTTAAATTTACTATATTTTATTTTGTTGTTCTTTTTTTATTTTATTCTTGTATTCTTTTCTTGTTTTTTTTTTTTTGTTATTAAGTGTGATATATTTTATTATTATTTTCTAACTCAATTTTATCATATATATAAATATTTCTACAACGATTATAACCTTTTTACTATTATGAACGTGACTCTATTCATATAACTTATTTTTTCTGTTAATTGTTAATTAATTTTTAGCAATTAACAAATATACTGTGTTATTTATTTAAAAACTCTATTTTACAAAACGTAAAAAGTTTTTCATTTTCGACATCAACTTTTGTCGCAAATTCCGTGGTGCTAAGCGATACTTAATGAATGGATCGTTAATTTTTGAATTTAAAGCTCTTCGATAATTGTTTCTCCTTAACTTGTTTATATTTTTTTTTTATTTTTTTGCTTAATTTTCTGTTTTGTTGTTTAAAAGTTTTTATTTAAAAATTATTTTTTATAGGAATTTTCGACATTGAATTAGAAACTGCAAACGAGTTTGTTGACATATTGCGTATAGTTTTATGCCAATGACGTTTTTGTGGTCTTGAAATTTATGGAATGTTTTGCTACTTAGAATTTTTTTGAAATACCAAATTTGTTCTGCTTAGAATTATAAATTTGCTAATTTTTGCTTTAATTATTAACAGCAATGCATCATATGTGGCTTCAAGATTGACAACTAAGGCCAGAAAGTTGACGTCAATTGTTTGTCTCGCACAATGTAGGCAGTAAACGTAATTAAGTCAATGCATAAAGTGACCTAACTGCATAAAATAAAACAAAAAACAAATTTTAAAAATTAATTGTAAATCGAAAAATTGTTTACTAAACTTTGTATTGAAAATATTTTGAGATATTTATATGTGCACCCTTTACTTTACACACACTTCTACTTCTGCCAATTCTTCCCCGACCAGAGGTTGGTCGGGTAGTCGGGTAGAAGCCGGGTTGAAATACATAAAATAAATGATTAAACGTTTCTTAGGCCACATTTTCCTCTTCGAAAAAAGTGGCAACTCTCTCAGAGATTTCTATTTTGGTTGATTAGCCTACCGGGTTACAGCGGATCTAATAAAACTCTTAAGGTATCTATTGAAAACCAGATAGTTTACCAGAAGATTTGAATTAGGTAAGGTAAATCTTACAATAATTTTACCTGAATGTGTGTTCCAATAACAATTGTAGTGGTACTGTCACTGTAAGTATAACACTACTAGTCATATGATAACACTAGTTTACAGACAAATTGCATATAGCTATATGTAGGGCATTAACATTTAATTTTTCTTATCAATTTTACTACACTTAACTCAAAATTCATATGTAATAAAATGTTTTAAACAGGTTTTTGAGATATGAAGCATTGAAATTTTTTTTCATTTTGTTCTCTTCAGACCTAGCTTCACATGTTGCATTATATCTCACTTTACAAAGGTCCAATTGGGGTAAACAAGATACCATATTAAAGATTTTCAGTGCTATGAAATACAAATTATATCATCATATCATAATTTTTATAATTTTTATTTGTTGTTGAAATAAAATTGTGATTTCTGTAGACTACGAAATATATCATATCATATCATAATATGTTATTATAATTTTTTATCAATTTTTATTTGTTGTCAAAATCAAATAATAATAATATTTTGATTTCTCCTCTTTAAATTATTATCATTGTTTTATCATTGAATTTTACTTTTTTATATATTCTATTTAATCCTGTTCTTTTGGTCTTCATCAGAAAAATGTATGCTACATTAGAGCATTTTGTTTAAATAATAATATGAAAGATTATCTCTGAGATCATCAAAGATTCTAATTATCAATTATATACGCACAAATTGCGTTATTCTTTTAAAAACTTTCAAATTCTTTTATTTAAGTTAAGAAATATATAAAGAGTCTTGTTATATGCTCTTTCCTCTTAATATATCTCTCCTCTTCATCTAATATATTACTCTTAAAATATTTAATATAGTCAAACTTCCATAACTCGAACTTCTATAACTTGAACTAAATAGAGTGCAACAGGGTTTAGAGAGCAAATTGCATACGATCACAAATAAATTCTTTAATTCGAAGTCTCCATAAATCGAACCTTTTTTTTTGTAAAATGAAGTTTGACTGTTCATCTCTTTCCTCAAGTAGGTGTTTGTTTACTTTGATACGTTTATTGTATTTGTATGGTCTACTTCCCTTGTATAATATTTTATAATAATTAATCTGCCACCTGAAGTCGCATCCAGGTATCGGATCTAGAAAACAAGTAATTTCATACTTAGACAAGTAATCAAATGGTCTTAATATATTTATCGATATAAACATCCCCAAATGGTATTATACTAACCTTGCATAATACCGTTCATTTTTCATTCGCCTACATATAGACGCATTCAGGTACCAAATCGTGAAGATACGCGTAATCCATTCTACAAAAATAAGTAATCAAAATATCGGAAAGTATTATTTATCGATTTAAACAATATAAGTATTTGTTAAAAATATTCGTAGATATTATTTTAGTAACTAATTAGATTAAATTAGAACTTTGTAAAGAATGTGAAATTTATTTCTCTCAGTCAATTCAGTTTTACTTATTATTAATAAATTTAAACCACCATCAGTATTCAAATTTTAGAATCTTAAAGTATTTTATTGATCATAGGATTATGTACCCTGTGATAGTTTTCAGTGTTCTATGCAGTTTATACTATGAATCATTTAATAGGATTCTTATATCCTAAGTAGGATATAGAAGTTGCCATTAGAAATTTTATGAAAAGTTAACTTTTTTAATACAAAAGTATATCTTAACAAAGTCAATGAATTTATCAGTTAATATAAAACCCATCTACTAGATTTTTCCTTAAAGTCAATATGCACATTTCTGCATTAAAGCAATGGACTTAGGCTTTCTTTTTTTAACTTCAGGCAAATCGTAAACATTATCGTAGCGTTTTTGAATGGAACTTTACGTTAACATTTTTTCAATTTTTTTTTTCATGAAATCTATAAAAACTGCCATAAACATTAAAAAAAGCAGCTATCAGCAGCAGCAAAAAGCACACAGCTGTCAAAATGACATAGAGGCGACGAGTTTAATTCGCGCTATAATGAAAGTGAAGCCGTCAATGTATGGCTAAATCAGCGCTTAAAGTAAGTCTTGATGATGATTAATGTTTTAAGGAAATTAACATCAAACAATGAGTATATACTATGAGTATATACACATAAAGATACTTATCTAGTTACGTGTTGCTTAACTGGGTAATGCGCCATGAAATAGGTTTCATTCACGAAAGAAGTGTAGGATTTACGCGTAGTCCACTAAAATTATTATTAATCTTTCCTATCAATTGAATAGGAAATTCATTGGCGGTGCCATAAAAAAAATTCCATAACGAGTAATTCCCAGCTAATGTAGATAATTTTTGCGGTGTGCAAATTGTGTGGATATAATTTCCCTAATACCAATGGCTTAAAATATGACTATTTTTATAAAAGTTAATTTTTTACTTACTTTTAGATTGAAACTACTTAATTAGGTTACTAAAATTGCATTTATATGAGCTCATACTAAGTAGAATTTTTTTAAAAATTCAATTAGGAACTCTAATTAGTATTATTATTAATATGAGAACTTCTAAGCTGTTCCATATTGTATGTATTAGTATATCATTTATGTATACGCTTTTAGCTTTATTAAATTCCAAGTCCATTTCTAATCATTTCTATTATAATTTTAAAAAATTTATTTTAATATTTAAATTTTATTTATTTTTTACAGCTTTAAATATAATTCTGCCTGTTAGAAAATTTTCATATCCAAATATCTATCTGCATAGATAATATCGTTCTCTTATCGCCATTTTTTTTCGCTCTTTCTTTTTGTTTGAAAAAGACTTCAAATATATTCTCACTTAAATAATCTATTTGAATCAGAACACTTAAAACATTATTGGATATATAATTATAATTTTTTTTATTCTCCCTCATTTCTTGGAGGGATAAGATTTTATTTTCGAATTTAATATTTTATTTTCGAATTTGATATTTTATTTTCGAATTTGATATTTTATTTTCGACTTTGATATACTATATTATTTATTTTTAGAAATCGCCCGCACGCATTTAAAGCTGCTTTTTGATCCGTCATCGAAGATGTCTTAAAGACATGGATACATGCCTGAAGAGCGATCGATCAATATGTATAACGGTATTCGAAGACATTTTTCGAAAATATTAACCAAATGTCTTCAGAGACATTTTGCGTACATGTCTCGTAAACTGGATGTATCCATGTCTTGCATAGCGGACGCATACCCATTTATTTTTTTTACCCTTTGCTTGTATTTTCCTCTTTTTTTGTGCTCTTTAAATAGTAAATTTTATTTCTCTTTTAATAACTAGAAAAGAATTCGTACGTAATTAGTTTTTATTTTTATTTTAAATACATATTTTATACAATATATTTAGATAATTATATATTTTTTTATAAAAATAAATTAGAATTAAATTAAATTGAAAAATATAAATGAAATAGAAAATTTTACCTCACGTAATATTTATATTTTCAACTTAAGATTGGTACTGACAATAATAAAGGCATAGCGACATTAAGACCACAAAGATCAATGACCGTCCCGAAGACAATGTCTTCGAAGTCCACTTTTCCATTTGCTTTATGTATTCTTTATCCTAACTTATCACTTGCTCTGCGTTTTATCGTTCACATTTGTTACATTCGCTACGTCTACGATGCCCAATGTAGCCTTTAGTCCGTATTCTTCTAATTCGAGCTACTCGAACATTGATGTGCTCGATACAAATGTTCGAATTCGAATATGCTCAATTTGATCGAGTATCCTAATGCTTGAACTAAGTGAAGCTTTATTTTCTTTTAGATATATGTTTTATGTGGTGTACAAATACACATCGAAGCAAGCCTAACATTTTATTTTTTTTACTGCATTTGCAGGATTAAAAAAAAAACTAAATTAAATAAACATTAATAACTTTCGATTCGTTGCAAATCTAATTAAATTTATTGAAATTTTTGTTTATCGAAATGTATCTATTGGTTAAGCAACTTCAATGTATGAATATTTTTATTAAATAAATTTCAACTAAAATTAATTACAATAAAAAAGTATAGACGTAAAATGATATACTAAAGTTTTATTGTTTTAAGTCGTAAATCGTAAATACATTTGTGCTGCTAGACTTTGTAGGTTGGGAAAGCTCGAAGTGGGCGTTTTTTTTTAATTTTATGAATTCCAAAAACATGGCAACCTGGTCATTTACACTCTGCGCATCGAGACGTGAGTAATGGGTTAATGTGCTCAACGATTTGCATTATCAATGCAACTGCCATTTTAAAACAATTCTTTTATATATCAAATTTTTTTCAAAGCATTAATTTTTTTTTTTTTAATAGAGTAAAAACAAAATTATTTTAATATGCAAAAACTGTTGATTTTATTTTTAATTATGCTGAGTTTGAAAAAGCATTCAAGGGTTGTTCAATCACGAACATGAGTTTGACCTCCGGCAGAATGTTCAATCATGAACATGAATTTATACCATATATTTAATTACTATAGTTTATATTATCACCTAAATTCTTAGAATAATGTACTAAGGAAAAATATAGATAAATAGCAACCGTATTTAATTATTAAACTAAAATATATTCATAAAAACAATAGGAGGAAAATCCCAAGTGTTGGGACTTCCGTCCTTTTTTAACCTTTTTTAACCTTTTCTGACAAATGTAATACAGTCCATTAAAATCATAATATTTTAACCTTGATGTAGAAATTAGTCTTAAAATATTTTTGTATAAAAACACAACATTATTTTAAATAAAATCAGTAGCTAAAATATACTCAAACTGTGTACTTCAATAAAATAAAAGTACATTTGGTCCTTCGAGCCGGATATAGCAAAAATGCTATATCAGTGTACTACAATAATAAATCAGTACATTCAGTGGCAAGAACTTGGATCCGGATAATAATATAAAAGTACATTTGGTCCTTCGAGCCGGATATAGCAAAAATGCTATAATCAAAGGAGAAGTTAAATAAAACTTAAATCTATAATTTTCCTCTACCAGTGGTAAGAGACTATAGGAAAACAAAAGCATTGTCAGGGCTAAACATTGACTAATAAAAACAACAGAAAGCATGGTCAGGGCTAAACATTGACTAATAAAAACAACAGAAAGCATGGTCAGGGCTAAACATTGACGTAATAATAATAACAAAAGGCATCGTAGCAGCAGTAGACCATAAAAAGCAGCAACATGATGCATGACAATAAAACGTGCCAGGAAGCAGAAAAGGACGAGATAATGTCTAAATTTATATTGACAATTCTCAAACTAAAAGAAATGTTTATACAAGGACTGCAGTTGGAAGAAAAACAGGAGCTAATAATAGAGAGAAAAAGCTGGCAAAGGCAAATATATATAATGCAAAATTATTATTATATGTTGCGAATTGAACATAAAGTACGTTCTGAAGAGCTAGTTAAAGAGAAAGATGATATTGATGATTGGCATCGTGAAGCTGAAGTAAAACTACTAAAAAAAGTAAAAAAGCTAACTGAGGCTGAGCAGTCGACATCACGTCCTTGGGAGACTAGACGTCTTAAAGGAGAGCTTATAGATTTGAAGGTGTCAGAATTAGAACAAGAAGTTGATTTTGGCAAATTCAAAAGTAAACTCCAAGAAGAAGTAATAGCTACTCTGAAGAAGGAAATCGATAAACAACACAAATTTTCCACAGTTAAGATACAGGATGCAGAAACACATCAACAGGTGGTACGTAAACGTGAACAAGCGGCTCAACAAGAATTGGTAAGAATGCAACGTGAGTTGATTGATCTTAAGCATAATTCAGAAGATACAATACAAAAGCTTAAAAATGCAAAAGATGAAATAGAAACAGAAGTACGTCAAATGAAAAATGACATGACTAACGAATTAGAAGAATATCGACTTTATACAGACAAACTCTCAATGGAATTACAATTACTTAATAATGAAATGTCTGCTATGAGAAACGAACTTGAAATATTTAAAGAAAAAGCAAGTTTATATGATAGTTTGAAATTGCAAAATGAGAAAGATTTAAATGAACTTGATTTTGCTAATTCAAAAATAAAAGATTTAGAAAGTCAAATCGCTTCATATGAGGATTGGAAAGATACAACGAAGAATAACCATGCACGCCTATCAAGCTTTCCTGATATTGAAAAAGAAGTCGAGTTCTTGCGTGACAAAAACAAAAGTTTGCATGAACTGATAGGTGATAAGGTATTGCTGGAAGAACAAGTCTATGGTTTGAAAACGCAACTCAAAATTGAAGATCCTGAAGACACACTCAGTAAAAGCGAAGCTGAAACACCTGAAGAAATATTCAATGAGAATATTAATAATAAAAATTACAACGAAAAAGAATCCGAAGAAAATGAACTTCTAGGTATATCAGTGGATACCAATAACCATGAAGGCAAATTTGAATTAAATAATAATTTAATAATTTCAAAAACAAATTTACAAATAATGAATCTAAAAATTTTGTTCAACACAAATTATGTTTTATATCTGTTCTTTGGCCCCGGAACTCCTCACTACGGAGGATTTTGTACGGCACAAACATTAAATAATATCTTTACAGAATTGTATGCAGTTCCAGTTCAATGGCAGTTCGAAGTAATTCTCAAGCATAAGTATTGGAAGCTTTGGGAAAAATGGAAGGAAAAATTTCTCATATATATATGATGACGGCGTCAGACATGAAGGAGGCGATACAACTACTACAACATAATCATATTAAATAATTATGATTAAAATTTTATTATGGCCCCCGGCAGAATGTTCAATCACGAACATGAGTTTGACCTCCGGCAGAATGTTCAATCATGAACATGAATTTATACCATATATTTAATTACTATAGTTTATATTATCACCTAAATTCTTAGAATAATGTACTAAGGAAAAATATAGATAAATAGCAACCGTATTTAATTATTAAACTAAAATATATTCATAAAAACAATAGGAGGAAAATCCCAAGTGTTGGGACTTCCGTCCTTTTTTAACCTTTTTTAACCTTTTCTGACAAATGTAATACAGTCCATTAAAATCATAATATTTTAACCTTGATGTAGAAATTAGTCTTAAAATATTTTTGTATAAAAACACAACATTATTTTAAATAAAATCAGTAGCTAAAATATACTCAAACTGTGTACTTCAATAAAATAAAAGTACAAGGGTATTTCAATCATTTATATTTGAGCTATATTTTTACCAATTAAATCAGTTATTCGAATAAATAAATATATATATTTTGTTATTTATATTTAGTTATATTAGTTCATTATTTTAATCTCAGGTGGATTTCGAAAAATTTATACAACTGTCACAGTTTTTTTTTTTTTTTTTGCGTAGCCGGTGTTTTAAATGGCTGAGCATTTTCTTGATTAGAAAAGTACAAATAATTCTGAGTTAATACAAAACTTTTAGCTGACATACTCAATTACCATCAATCAATCATAAAAATAAACATTTTCGTGTAATTTAAGGGCCTTCTTATTATGCAGGCCTATTATGTGGTGCTCTTGCATACCTTTTTGCCTAAAGGTTAACGCATAAATCAAGCCGTACGTCAATAAACGCTATTAATGATAAAATTAAGTATTTTTCTCCAAAAAGTAAATAAATGCTGCCAGAAAAGTTTTGTTTACAAAAGTCAAAAAAAATTAACGAAAATGATATATAGCCAATAAAGAATAAATCATACGCCCACTTATTTTGAATATAATTATCTGTGGGAAATTATTTAAATTACGTGCCGTTTAGACTGGTTTCGCCTAATAAAATTTTTATGCACAACTGGCCAAATAAATTTTAATCGATTAAAATTTTTTTTATTTTCTTACAAATTTTTTTAAAGTTCAAAAATGGAAAATAATTGGAGTTACTAATTTTAGCACTTCCACTACGTGATGTGATTCCATAAATAAATTTAAGTAATTATTCTTGTAATTACAAATATAAGTACAACGCGGTTGAAATAAGTAATTACCATCACTTTCTCGTTTTTGTTAGTTATTATATTATTATTTATAACACAGAATGAATGGAGACCCATGAACATCTTTTAAGGCAAATTCGTTTAAAAATTAAATTTTTAATAATATCCAAAGAAATGTTTGTGCTGCTTTTAGAAATAGAAACTAAAATTATAATACATACCTATATGGATAGATAGATTTAGATAAATTTTGAAAGAGTTTTGAAGAGAAAGAGGAACTATGTCACCACGTGACTGCATGCTTTGAGGATTATTGTGAAAAATCCACTTTAGTTCCATAGGCGCGTAGCAGTCAGGAATGCCATTATGTCCCTTGGAGAGATGTTGCCTAATTCCATTATAAGTGGATAGGCAGTTGATAAGTACCGCAGTCTGAGTCTGGCAAGACTATCACAATAACACAGAATGTGTTCTGCTGTTACCTCTTCTTCATGACGAAGTCTGCAGCTATCGTTCCATGTAATACCTAGATTCGATAGATGTTTTTTGACTTCACAATGTTGAGTGAAAAACTCTGTGACCAATCGCTAGTTTTGGCTATATGAAATCATAATATTATTTATATAATTATTATTTATTGAATGGGTGTAATCGATTCGTATTCTAATTCTTACTTATCTTGTTAGTAAGAATTAGAATATATATGTATATATACATGTATATAGTATATGATTTATAATTTTATAGTCTTTGACATCACTTTCAACGTGTTATAAATTTCTTGAGAAACTTACTTATATAGTACTATTTATTTACTATCGTATAAAAAATGTTTTTAATAACATACATACATTATTTAGGTGAATAAACTCTTTCTTATAAATTTATTAACGTAAAATGTCCCATAAGTAATTGGAGTAATACAAATAAGAATTCCGTTACTGATTTTATCCAATAATGTTACATAATATAATATGGGTTTTAAGAAACATTTTTGAAAGAAGTCAAACAGCAGGCAGGTCAAGACCTCCATTGACTCTATTAATCCTACGATTTGGTATATAGCCATCAGTCACTAAGGGGGAGAATTAACATATACTATAACAAAAACTTTGACACCCTCGTTTAATATACGGTTAATTATTTTGAAATAATTCTAAATGTAATTTCATATCAAAAATGTGTAAAAATACATTACACCATCATCTAAAATTTTATTATATTGACTTATGCATTCCAGCATTACTCAAACGTAATAACATAATTTAGTTTTCAATTGCTTACAATGCCTTTGTAATTTCAGGGTCTCGTATTTAATCGCTTACTTGAATGAACTTTACTTACCAACTCTTCATCTAAGTATTTCTGAAGCCTTGAACTGAAGCAGAATGAATGCGACTTGCGGTAAATCGTAATACTCGTAATAGACTCATTAACGCACAATTAAGACCAATTTTACTACTCGTACACTACACAGCTTTGTTTGTTATGAAAAAAAACTACTTTACTCTGGTCGCTTAGGTGCTCAAGACTATTAAGAAAATAATTTGTCCTGAACCATTAAATCTACGTTTTGTACTTTGTTTAATTTGTTTACGAAATAAGTTCAAAAAGGTAGGTAGGTATTAACTCTGCATAAGAAAATATAAAAAATAATCGAAATTTAAATTGTAATCCAAGTAAATTACTTTACGTAATATTAATTCAGTCCATTTGTTTAAATATCCTATCTACTGTAATACCTTCTATGCTCTACAATTTATTTGACTTACAACACTTCCTGATAAAAATTCCATTTAGCCCCTACGAAACTCATGCTATGAAGAATGAGAACTTTATACGATTTTTACATCGTGACTATGTAAAATGATTTTAATCTAGATGTGATGTTAAATTGTACTTTAAAGTTTACAATTTTTATTTGCAGCGAAAATAACTGCTAAAAACTGGCACTATAGGTCAGATCTGGTGATTCTGCGGAATGGCCAAATGATTTGAATCATAATATGCAAAATTTTGTCATGTCAACTGCCATGAAGTAAATAATCCTTATCTTGCAAATAGATATGTAAATAGAGTTCTGATACTAATTTTAATCCATAATGTTACATAGTATAATATGGGATTAACTTAAGGTTTTCCAAATTAGTCAAACAGCAGCCAGGTCAAGAACCCTCCAAATGGTGGACATTCGTCTTGATGCATAAAAATACTTGAAGATCAGAAGTATTTAGATTAAGGTCTATCCGAACGGAACACTGGACTAAAGGATGATTTGGAGTCAGATTAGGCCTGTACTGTCATAACTCCTGTAAAACATGTCTACCGGCGGTAGAAGAGGAGACATCGGAGCACCTATATCGAGAGTGGTCCAAAACCAAACTTAAGAGCAATTATTGTATACACTCGGGGGATTAGTAATGGACAGGTAGTTGCATTTATCAATGCCCATAATTACAAGAACTGTTGAATTAAAGCGGTATTCAAAGCTAATTTAGCAGGACTCTTTCTCATTCCACTATATCTACCTACCTATGTTACCATATAAACACATGCTATTATCTTCTTGCAGAACATATTATAGGACGTTTTTTTAGAACTCCTTTTTCTTTTGATTTCTAATTTTGATTAAGTATTCGTCAAAAAGGACTTGTTTAAAACAAGTTGTTTTACTTCAGCTGTTCTAATCGAGTCTTTCGAATGTTGACTTGGATCCAAAATCAACGACTATAGCACCCGCTACAATATGGTTAAAAATGATAAGCTGATCGTTAAAAAATATATCGGTCACCCAATTTTTGCTGTGCAGTATATAGTTTACTTGATTTAAATAAGATGAAATTTAAATGACATATTCTAATTTAAAAACAAAAATTCATTCATATCTAGATACTTTTTTCTCATCATATTTATAAGCATTTAAAACGGTCAATGAAAAAAATAATTAGAAATAATTTTGACAATACAAACAATTGAGAGTTTAAGGATATTATTCTGGATTATTGGTTTTACATATATTAGTCTCAAAAAGATTAACTATAAGAAAGAAATCCGATTTAGAAAAGTATAATAAACCTTAAAACTCAATCCCAAATCAGTTCATTTTACTCCCTTTACGTCAAAGTTTCTCACCGCATTGAACCTCTAGGGGTTGAGTTAAAAATCAGTGAATATATATGAACACATAAAAGTTAATTGACTGTTACAAACATTTCTTGAAATCATAATGAATGATATTAAAAATATGAAATCAAAAATTTATTTTATTTTTTTGAACCAATGCATCCACATGTGGGATGCTCAGTAACGCAAATTTAAAGTAAGTTAATTTTTTTGACCATTTATACGCATTCCAAAGAGTTTTCCGAATATGCTCTGCTGACCTATTGCCTTCTCAAGCGCCTATAACAATTTATTTAATTATAAAAATTATATCTAATATGTAAAATAAAATCTTATTGTAGAAATTCTTTTAAATTAAGCAAACGCGCTGTGTTGACTTAAGTGGAATTGATGAAATCAAACTTCATCAAAATTCATAAAAACTTGTGCATGTGTAGGACCGTATTTAAATCGCTATTTGTCTTCATCTGCAGTAGTGCCCGCAACCGTTTAAGTAACTAATCAAAGCAATTGTTTCCAATGGTGCGCCTTACGTGTTTATTGTTTTCCATGTTTTTTACATAAACATTTTTAATGCATAACAAAATAATATCGCAAGTGTACATTACAAAATTATCATTTACGTAAATGTACATCATTTCGAAGCAGTTCTTGGTATTTTGCAATGATCATTAAAGTAAACTATAACCGTCAATATATAGTGTACTAACGAACAGAATACAGCAATTACGTCAAATGCGTTCTTGCGTCGAAAGCGATATATCGTCAAGTCAAGACCAAGTTGCCAGCGTCATGTATGAGCCGACTTTCCTTTTCATCGACTTCTCTGCGGATTCCAGTCTATGTCTATGCGTGTACTGTCATCTCGGGGTCTCCGTAGTGTGTGGCCTAACCAGCTTATATTACGCGTGAGTATCTGCTGGAAAACTTTCTTTGGCTTGGGCCTCTAAAAGATTGTCGATTTGACGCCGAAGTTATATTTCCAATGGATTTCCATATCCATATTGACTAACTAGATAATCTGTTGTACTTAAATTAATAATTTAACTAAAATACTTTTTTTCTAGTTTGAGATTCTTATATAGAAAGGGAAATTACAATAATTTTGTGCCTTCTGTTTGAAGTTCTGATCTTAACAGCTTACAATATATATACTACGCTTTCTTAGCTAAGGTCATGCGTTCTTTAATCGCTAACGATTTATAACCTGTAATAGACAATATAACGTTTAGATGCTGGAATTCCCGCACATATTCACAACTATCTTGATCCCAGTGTTTTAATTTTAATTAATGAAAAATTTTTTTCATCCTTATTGAGAGGTAGATCTATATTTTTCGAAGCTCATTTATTTTTAAAAATAATTTTTTTGAAAGTATTTTGTTTTCTTTATATTCCTGACGTAGATCAATATAACACGTCTGCAAACACTATATCTACAAAGTTACTTGTTTATTTGTGTTTTATATAATAACATAATAAAACACCGCTATATATAATAAACATTTGGGGAGAGTAGTATTGATTACCTCGGCGGTAATTGGTTTTATTGATTCTATGGATATTACAAGATTTTCAATCATATAAGGCAATACGTTATGTTTAATTGTTTCCAAAACCTTTCAAGAGACAATTGATCGAATAAGTGTCATATAATACGAAGTCATAGTATTTCTCAAACATGTGATTTAAGGCAAAATATTGGTTCATTCGTAATTTTTCGTTTCGAAGCCTGCATTTATAGTCTCCTCGATCTCATCTCATCTTCCTTTTGCTAATCTTTGCAAAGCAATTATTTCACTTAACAAGCACTTTAGCAAAAAATTTTTTAGCACTAATAGTTAAAAATTTGCCACAATGAAAAAAGTACTCGTACATGAAATATATTTAGTCAGAATTAGTTTTATATTGTAGACTCTCAAAATTAGCTAATACAGAGGCCCATCTAGTACAATAGGATTATTTTTGAGGGATTGCATTAATTGGGCTGTTATTATATCATGAAATTAACACCTAAAAATCTGATGTACAGGCTGCTGAAGAAGAAGGATTAGTCGATTGTTGTTGGGTACCTCTTGGAAAATTACTTCCGTTGTAGTTTGATTCCATGTTATACTGCCACCAGATCCATTAGTGATGGGTCCAAAGTTCTATTCAAATGCAAGCCGCCTCTAACTTGAGAAACACCCGCCTACCAGGTTGCAATTCGGGTTCCGAAAAACCACCAGCATTTGTTGTGTATTAATTTTCACTTCGGGACTCCTCTTCGACCTCATCGAGTGAATGACTACCATGAGTAACCCTACCAATAGCATTGCCCTACTAAGCCCTTTCACCTCGACAAGGTATCAAAGGTTGTATGCTTCACTTAAGAGAAATATATAGAAATATTCATTATCATCATTTTTGAGGATTTCAAGGGCTTATATAAAGTTTTGATTAATCTTTAAAATCAGGATAGTTAGTGATATTTTAATCCATATATAATGAATCATACTATACATATATATTGACATTTTTTAAATTGTTATCGAAATGTTCTCAATTTCGCTACAATATCCCATTATATTATTGTAGTGATTTTCATTATTTCCTAAACGTAAGTTAGCTAAATAACAAATATAGTCGAATGGAGTTTTATACATAGAACTTTTGTAAATCCAGGCGGGTGCAGTTTGAAGATGAATTAAATTAGTGTACTTTATCTTTATGTTCATCCCATATCTGTGAAAAATGAGGTTATATGTATTTATAATTTTAATTACATTAGAATTGACATCAAAATTATTATTAGAATTATGATTTCTTCTGTATGAAGTGCATTAAAGCGAGAAATTATATTCCTCTGCGTTCTATATACATTTTTCTGCTTTTTTGCTAATGAATGTGTGGTTCCTGAACTAAAACTTAACTGAGTCCATCACAGAGAAATATTTACTGATAACGCAAATAATGCAATTTGTTGATGCCGTAGATGTTGTGGTTGCTTTTGACGCTGAGTAATGAGTGCAGCTTATCTTTTGATTGTCAATTGCATAATATTTTCTGTCGGTTGTGTGACAAATTACTTCATACGCTTGCATCATTTTTATGCAACTCTTGGTCAGTTGCAACGCAGTTCAACTGCAGAAAGTGTGCCTCTTTTTTACAATTTTCTTGAAAAAATTAAATTTGATTTTTAAGTTTCACTTAATTTTTATTTCAAATATCAGTAG
This sequence comes from Teleopsis dalmanni, assembly GCF_002237135.1. Classification (NCBI taxonomy): domain Eukaryota; kingdom Metazoa; phylum Arthropoda; class Insecta; order Diptera; family Diopsidae; genus Teleopsis; species Teleopsis dalmanni. The sequence goes on along the minus strand of NC_051848.1, from coordinate 62,972,668 downwards.
TTCAACTTAAGGTTGAGAGAAATGCCATCGTTTTTCATTAGGTGTCGAACTAAAAACATTTTCAAGTGCATGGCAAATAGTAATGAACCAATTTGTTAGTAACTCCAAAGTGTGAAAATAAAATACTTGCTATACTTTATGCAATTATTTAATACTCCGTTTACACTTACACTTATCCAACCCCAAAAACACATTTTTGTATGGATTTTGTATGGATATTTTATGAAAAATGACATTAATGTAAATGTACACAAAATAAAGAAAGTTTTTGTGTTTAGAACTGATCTATCCATCAAATAAGATCAACGTAATCGTAATTAACGTCTTGTGTTATATATTATGATATTCAGAGCAAAAAAAATATAACACAGTCTTATTGTTTTTTGTCTTTATTAGATATAAAAAAAAATTTGCAAATATTTGTTCTTTATTCAATTATACCAATTTTTCCATTGAACATTAAATTAATTTTATAGTGGACATGAGTTGATCCATGGTATGGTCAAAATCTGCCCTCTCATGCTTCTTGCATATCACCACAATTAAGCGCAATTTACTCAATATATACAGTATTAGCTAAATTACTAAGCATATTAAGAGCTCATGGAGCTCATAAAGCACTACGGACAAAACATTGATTGATGTTTAAAACTTGGAAAAAGAGCGCACTGCATTAACCACAACTGGCACCGCAATCTGCCAGTCAAAGTCAGCGTACATTTTAAGATCTTTATTAAATATTTTTTATTTTTATTACTCTTTGAAACAGCAATTAATCATTATTACCACGAATGTGTATAGCAGAAACATTTGAAAAATAAAACAACAAAAAAAAAAAATTTGACAAACTTAAATTAACGCATCTGAAGGGCGTAAAAATGTTAACTTTAGAGCGCTGCAGTTTAGCGACAATAACTACAAATTAAAACATTTCCAGAAGAACTCAAAACAAAAATAAAAAAAAAACAACAATGAAAAGTGTTTAAAAGTTTTAACTGTGAGTCCACAAATTAAGTCACCGCATCCACAACATCAAACGCATAAACGACAGCGCAATTACTGCTGTCATTGCAACAACAATGTCAGCCACTACGCGCCCACCGCCGCCGACTACACCAGTCTACGATGGTTACGCGACAATACGTGCGCGTGGTCTTTGTCGTACACGTTCCATACGTAGCACAGAAAATGCGGACGCGGATGATGATGAGACAACTATAAAGTCTACCTCAACCACACCAGCAAATGCAAGTCACCAGATACAATTGCAATTACGTCCACCGTACGAACGCAAACGCACACTTTCTCTTAAAAGTAATTTTAGTCAAAGCTCGAGTTGTTCGGGCAACACGTGCCATACACCGCAGCATCACAATCACATCGTACACAATCAACAGCAACCTTACAGCTCAGGAGGCAATATTAGCACCACAGAAGAGCTTTATGCTAGCCGTCATCTTGCGAAACCAGTTAAAACACCTACTATTGCTGATATTGAACCTCTATACGCCACTGCAGCAAATGGAAGTAATACTTTTCGTCCCCTGTCGGATGCTTCATCTTCTTCGGGTGGCGGCTGTCGTGACAGTGTTATAGATTCTACTGGATCCGGCAGTATTGGTAACGTATATCAAAATATAAAAAAGAATTCACGATTTTCGTTGGATTCTTTGCAAAGCAGCACTACACCAAAAACTCCCGATTACAATACTGCGGAGGAAGAAAGCATATTTCTTTATACTGCACCCGAAAGTCCTAAACGAAGGCTAGACAGAGGTTTGCGTAGTTCGTACGGCTGTGATTCGGAACGCTGTTATTCACCTGTACCAAAGAACTCATTTGAAATGCAGGAGTATCCGGTTGTAAATAATCGTACACCTTCGGAACATTCGCATTCTTCGTCTTCTCCATCGAAAACTCGGTGTACGCCTTTACGTTCCGGTTCAACTGCCAGTGCTCATTTTAAGCGTACACAATCCTTAGGTGAAAGTGGACGCACTCTAACATTAATGTCAAATTCTTATCACTGCAGTGAGACGAACAGTCCAACATATATTTCACGTTCACTGCTGTCACCAACACCACCGCAGGCACCTGTACGTCGTGAAAGCCTCTACTCGACACCAAAGATATATACTTCACCTATGCATACAGTAACAACTACAGTAGAAAGTCCTATGCGTAGACCATTGACACCTTCTTTGCCACGCATGACATATCAAACGTCATTACAATCGCACTCAACTCCGCAACGGAGTTCAAGTGCAGAAATACTGGAACGTTCTCACACCAGTCACAGTTTAGCTACAATAGATCAAGATGAAATACTTGTTGTACCAACAGCTATGCCAGTTTTGCCAAGCGGAGTTGATCGACGTTATCATACACTTGGTCATATGCGTGTGCAAAGTTTGGGCACTAATTTGTACCGTGCACATGACTCATCAATGGGTTCTATGTTAAATATGATCACTGGCATATATTATACTCAAAGCATACAAGATTATCATACAAATTTGCAACCGAACAAATCGGCCGGTAATATATACGATTGTACAGAACCTAGGATCACAAATATAAATAGCTTGGGAACGGAATATGTAGATCCATTAGATTTTAAAATTGGCTGTCAAACTACACTTCGCAGTAAACCAATTATTCCTTGGTACGAGCTGGCTATCAAACGTGACTTTAAGCGACAATCTTGTCCACCTATTAGTAGTCATGGACAGACCAACACTAATGCAACGCCCAGCCCAAATCGGAACAGTGAAAATCAGGTTTTTATAAATTATTTAACACTATTTTTTATTTCTTTTATTTATGGTACTATATTTTAAAATTTAAGTATATATTATGAAAGAAAAAAATTAAATCTTCAATTCAGTTGCATATAAATGACATTATTTGTGAATATAAGCAGACATCAGTAAAAAAAAAAGATAACATTTAGTTTATAAGAGACATGTTATGTTACAAAAAGCACTATGATTGATAAAAAATAAAAAAAAAAACAACTTCACCCCAGAACCATGTCTTCTACTTCCGTATATATACGCCCTATCAAGCACGTAGCTGGGCAAGAACATATATAACATATGTTACAGGAAGCACCACTAAAAATGAAACTACACTTGAGACTTGAGACTTATAAAAATTAAAAATATCATTACACAAGTCTAACCTTAGAACCATATCCTGTGCCTCAATCTATATATCTATATACGTAACCATGGACGATATTAATACATATATACCTTCGTTATTAATGCATCATAACTGTTTAATAAGATAGCAGCACTTTTTTAAATTACAAAAAGTTTCCGAAAGACCTTCCCGAAAGTAATTTCTGCTACGGGCTTGCGCCCTTTTATACCGCTATATAAATTACTGACAGTATAGTTTCACAAGTGTAAAGCCATTCTAGCCATTTTATAATATAATAAGGTATTTATTGACCAGCGATCTATAAAAAATATATTATCGCTACCCATTGGTTTTTATAAAAATCTTGGACTTTGAAATTAGTTTTAATGCGAAAATATTTATGGTTTTTTAATGAATATTTAACCAAACTGAAGTCGTGTTATAATTTAGAATTATAACCATTTGCCTTAAATGGTCTCTATACCTTAATCGTATACTGTTAAATATATTTATGAATAACGATAAGGAGTGATCAAACCACTTCTGTGTAATCTTGTCACACTGCCTTTAGGAACAGTGTCGAATCCACAATGAACCAAATTTTGAATGAAGTATAGAATGTTGCTCACCGATATTATACTTCATTAATTGCCTAGTAACTGTGTTCATTCGAAGCATTTCCTTTTAGAGATATTTTAGCAATTATCCATAAATTCTTGAATAAGTTTAAATTACACAAATGGTTAGGTAAGTAAATCTGTGCTGTTACTATAGGCAAACGTTCTCTAAACCAATTAGAATTGTAAATTATTGGCATCAGAATTACAAATTTGTGGTTTTATGTTGAATGGATGTGGACTCCACGTAACCGAATAACTTTCTTTGTTAGAAGACTGAATAAAGAAGTGAATTGAATTAAGAAGTGAACAATGTAAAATGTAAAATGTTAAATGTTAAAGAGCTGAATGAGTAAGGAATTGCATGCAATACCGGGCGGAAAAAATATACATTGGTAACTGTCAGATACCGTTGCTTACCAGTTTGACATTCCAGTGATTGATTCAATAAAACTTACATTGAGTGTAGTCAAGCATATTAAATACTAAAGAAATCTTACAAATATTTAAGTTACATTTTCTCTTGTTTTGCACACCTCCATATGGCTTTTGTACTGCTTGCGAAGAAGCGTTTCGAATCAAAAAATAATTAATATTGCGGATGTAGTGCGTTTGAATGCCAACCAATGAGTTACTCACAGAATTACATACATAAACCAACACCATTCTTCTTTCCATTAAGAAAAGTTTACTTGGGGGAACAAAATTATTACTCAGCAAAGAAATTGATTTGTGGTCATAGTATAGTAATATAATACAAGATAACTATAAGCAGTTTCCATAGCAGACTATAGTGATTCCTGCGTAACTGTTCTAGAAGTATGGTAAATATCTTATGATTTAATTTTGTTGAGTCAAAATCGATATTCAATAAGAGAAAGTAATTTTAACATTTCTACTGATATTAATTGTCCTATTTACATTGATCTGGCGAAGAACTCAAATACAGTGAACTACTATTCCAGTTTAATATTATCCTTTCAGCGACCAATTAATATTAATAATTTAAAGTAATGTTAAGGAAAAATGATTAATAGATCGTCATGTCGTTAATGCTGCAATTTTTCAATCAAGTACACCCATAAAAGTCACACCACATCACAGTGCAGAGTGTGATAGTTACATATATCTCATCTAAATTAGCATATCCCTTATTGACTAATGTAGTGTTATTGATAGGTTTGTAAACAATATAAAGTTAATCATTATTTCAAAATAAAGTAGATATGCAGAAAATTATTATAGAAAGTTTACATAAAAATTTTGATATTAAGAAAACGTGCCAGAAGCCTAACTCTCCGAAATGAAAGAACATAATGAGCACCTTAACTACTCTAGTAAGTTTAGCCAACAGAGATATGATGAGCAAAGAAAAAATATAACATATATATCACATATCAGACCTCTTCAGAAATGATGGCTTTTCCAACACTTAAATAATATTTGTTCAGAGTTATTTTAAATTATCTTATAAAAGTCTCACAATACCAATTTATTATTTAAGTAATAGGCTATTAAAGCACCCCGACCTAAAAGATCTATTGTGCGCCTAAAGGCCCAACTAGGACAATTTTAGACTATTTATAAATCTTGTAATTGCTGTGGGCTTAATTTAACCTATTTGACTTGGGACTAATATTCGGCTTCCAAGGTAATCGAGTCTACGTCTTACCACCGCTAGGCAGTTGCATAAAACATGTTTTGATGTTTCCTTCTCCTAATGACAGAGTCGACAGGAGTCACTTTCCACCACACCTATAATCTTCATGTGGTACTTAAGTCTACAGTGTCCTATAAGAAGTTCAGTGTAGAGTTATTTTAAATTATCTTATAAAAGTCTCACAATACCAATTTAAAAAAATTGTTTATTTGTTTATTGAAGCATAGCTGAACTTGATTAAATAATGTTAAGAAACGGAACACAATTTCCTATAACAATATGAAACTAAAGAATTATATTGTATAGCAGCAGTATCTAAATCTGAAGCGATCGATTTAAATTTTACTAAGAAAACAGAGTTTATATTCTTTAATAAAGATAATAGTACTTTCATCTGACCTCTGGTTTATATATCCCTACCAGCTACAACCAAATTCTTATATTGTTGTTGTTGTCATTGTGCTCTGGGAGCTATAAGCAGGTAACATGAAAGAATTTACCAGACAATTACATGGATAGATATGTGGATGAGTAATGGTTGAAGTTGGGAGAGAGAGAATAGGGAGTAAGGGTGAATTGGGGTGAATGAGATTTAGACAAATTCTTAACGATCAATGTAGTTTTTTATTTTAATATATTTTAATATTATAATATATAATGTAACTTGTAGTATTCAAAATTAAAAACAATTTGTTAATTAATGTATAATAAAAAAAATAACTAAATTATTACTTTAATATAAATTATGATATGTCTCTAATAATCAAATCAAGAGGAAACTCAATATATACATTATCCACTTATGCAGTAAACACACTTAATTATTCAATTTATATGACAGCTATAGCATACGACCATCTGACTTCCGCTCCCTTTACCATATAAACAACAGCCTATTATTGTTATTAAAAATCTATTGTGCAAAATTTATTTGTTTATTCTAAAAACTTAGAGATTGATGTTCGTGCAAACAGATAGATATATAGAAGTATAAACAGATAGGGAAACGAACTTTGGCAGATCAATTTATATCGCTAAGATGATTAAGAGTTTGTAATCGCTTTTTCGCTGTGTCACAAATATCATTGCAAATTTATCACATTCTTTTCATCACACATTTATGAAGTTTATTATTTATATTTTGCTAAGCGTGACTTTAATTTTAAATTCTTTCATTAATTATTAAGCAGCTTTCATGCTACTTAAGCATTTGTAGCATTTTTCTACGAATTCGTGTTAATGTATCTTTAAGTGGTGATATTAATTTGTTTAAAACTTTAGGCAACAGTGACAGTTTTTAGCCTAGTTAAAGCCTAGTGTGGGGTAGAGATAAGCCCCCCAGCCATTATAGAGTAAAAGTGTGTAATAGCACTAACTCAAGAAGAAGAAGAATCAAGAATCAAGAAGAAAAACTCACACTACAATTCCCGCTACTCCAGTCCAATTATGTATATTTACGTTATAGAATTTCAACTAAAAATCAGTCTTTTCTACGTTCAGTCTTTTCTATCAGTCTTTTCTACAATAAATGTAAAGATAAACCTATTGAAAGTGTTAGATAAAGCCTTGATAGAATTTTATAAACAAAATCTAAAAAGAACAAAATACCTATAGACACCTATAGATAACTTCGAAGAGTTTATTAATTAATGCTTTCCAGCATTTTAGGATGTGTAATTATATATGATAACAGATAGAAGAAAAAAGATAATGTGTTAATAATAATTAAATAATAATAATAGTGTATAATTTTTTCGAAATTGTATAATATTTATTAGTATGAACACATTGTCTTTTTTGTTCTATCTATTATCTATAATCGTTTTATTTCGGAACACATTTTCTTTACGTACGCTGGTGTGAACGCTGGTTCTTAGATAAACCAGGTCTTCACAACATAGAACCTATAGTGTTCAATATTGACTTGCGTCCAAAGATCGCTCAAAAATCTGTTTGTTAATAGAAATAACTTTTGTTTTTCTCCTCATATATCACAACATCTCCTAGCTGGTAGTTTAAAGTTTGCAAAACCCGCATTAACGGCAAATGTGTATAGGACAACCGTAATAAGTATTACCAGAACCAGTACGGTTAAAATCAGCTTCTCAAATTTTAGTTTCCTTGCCTAAAATATCGTTTAGTATCGGAAAGCTTCTTCCCCATCATAATAGAGTTGGTTCTGATGCTGAACATCATATTACACAACCGTAAACCTTAATCCATACCTAAAATGCACTTAATACTTACATTCATTGCGTCTACACTTACTCCGAAAGTGGATTGAGTTCAGTTCTATTGGGTGTTAGTTAAATTAATAAAACTTATGCCTTACAAATGTCACACTGTTGCACATCCATTAAGTGAATAAAAAAGGAATAAATACGTATAAAAATCTACAAAATAATATCAGTCTATTTATTTATTAATTTTTTTTCTTTTTTTGTTTCATATTATTATTTTTAATTGGGTCATAGTTTGTATATGTAGTCGGCTTTTGGTGCGAAGGCTGCAGACAAGTTTATTGCAGTGTAGACAGGCAAAGTTGCATTTAAAAGTATGCTGGCAATTTCACTAAGCACAACTCTCTTTCCAATATTGCAACAGAGGCTCTGGTTGTTGCCGCTTCAGCTTTTTGCCCAACAACTCCACTTGATCTTGACTTAGAGGTGTATAAGGCAAAAAACTGTGTAAATAATAGACAATATGACGTTTCCTTAATACTGGTTGGCTGGTGTATGGCATAGATTAATTCATTTTAATCACACTAAATATTTATATGAACAATAAAACAAAGTTGAAAATATTTTACATTACTAATTTTTTCAACATTTTTTTATTTAACAATATTGTTTTGAATGTAAAAATTTCAAGGCCCGTTGTTGTAATTAAAGTTATTTCGCAAATTTTTAAATGATCCATGGCGAACTTGTTTTACGAGAATAATAATTAATAATGTTCTGCTACTGTATTCAGTTTTCTACTTTATTTATTTCTTTAAACTGTAATAATTTAAGTATGTATGTACATATTATGCACCTATGATGAATAAAAATTTCCATGAGTCATCTTCCATGAACTCATCTAATAGATTTTCATTAGTTTCATTCCAACACAAAATAACATTTTTTAGTTCCATAAATTAACTGAATTACATCGAAAGCTTCGCAAATGACTTAAACTTTTGAAAATGTTTCATAAAACTAGTTTCTATAATATTTTAATTTATTATTAATTATTGATTTATTGTAATTTTTATTTTATTATTTTTTTATAATTTTTTATATATATGTTATTAGTTAATATTATACATATTCGCTGTTTATATTGAAAATATATAGTTGAAACTTATTGAATATTTTAGATCATAGTTCAATTTTTTTTTTTTTTTTCTGAAAATTCATTTGTTTTTTGGTTGATATTTTTATAATTGTAAGATCGAAACACCAGGTTTCGTCTGATGTCCATGCCCATGTGTCCTATTGACATTGAACAATACATTTAAGTGTTTGCATTTAAATTGATATATCTTTTAAATTTCTCATGCTGATGTTACGTTAAGAATACTTTTATAAAATTCGAACTCAATCAAAGAAAATCTATAGGAATATATTGCGAACTTGTCACCGCGTCACTCATCCTTTGAGGATTATTGTGACATACCCACTTCAGTTCCATAGACGAGTAGCAGTTAAGAATGCCAATATGTCCTTTGGAGAGATGTTGCCTAATTCTGCTATAGTCGGATAGGCAGTGCATACCGAAGTCTGAGTCTGGCAAGACTATCACAGTGACACAAAATATTTTCTGCTGTTTCCTCTTCTTCGCAACAAAGTCTGCAGCTATCGTCTCTAGTAATACCTAGATTCGATAGATGCTTTTTGACTCCGCAGTGCCCAGTGGGAAACCCTGTGACAAGTCGGATACCACTTCTGTTCAGCATTAGTAGCTTCCTAGTTCTGGCTTTTGATCGAAACGCCATGGATTATTTGGCTTGTCTGCAGGCAATTGATTATCCCAATCAGTTTAAGCTGCTCTTTCCAGCCACTCATTAGTTTTAAGTTTGAAAAAGCTCCACGAAGGACCGCAGAATGATTGTGGCTTATAACTAACTGTATAACAAAAGTTAGTGAATGAAGAAAAATTACTGTTTTTCAACAAAAAAAAAAAAAAAGAAAAAGAAAAGGAATACAAAAGCCATCTATTCAAAACATGAGATTTGAGAATCATATGCGAAGCCGCTACAAAATGTTACTTAAATAAATTTGGCAACTCTAAAGCAGTTAGTTACTTACTTGAAGTGTAGTGAGAAACAAATCCTCCTCAGTAAGCAAAGAAATCCATTTTCGCACAATTCCTCGTAATAATGTGTAGAATAATCGACCAGTTGAAACCAGCCAGAAGCATTGACAAATACGAGTATCCGGCCCATGCTAACAGTGAAAATATCGCTGAGTGTGTTAAAAAAAAAAGGACACTCAAAATATTAAGTCTGGGTCTCGACAAGTCAGGATCAGATATACACTGCTGTGAATACAAAAAGAAAATAGAGCTGCTTATTTCTAAACGCTCAACTTAATACTAAATCGCATATTAAACGTAAAAGCCTCTTATTAAGGATATACGAAGTTAAATAATAAGAAACCAATGGGTTCGTTTCCCTAATACTCAATATTTAATGAACTTACTTAAATCACGATGGTTGTCACATACCATATCTCTAAGGGTTAACACTAACATTTCAAGACTTTTTGAGACGTATTCAATGAGTACTATTTCAGTCTATCTACCTACCTAAACTAGTTGAATATTTTTCTTGAAGATCTATTAATAATGAAACTAAAATTAGTATTTAATTACTTTTTTAAATGGCTAATGAATGTTTAACTTCAAATATTTTCACCTTCATTTACAATTTGATTATAGAAAGTTTAAAGTTGGAAAAAAGTAGAATAATAAAATAATGTCATTAAAATTATTGACTGGTATTTTGTGTACTGCGCTCAAAAAAATTGATGTGAACTTTTTAAACCACCTGGCGTCTGATTAGAATCTTCAGATAGCAATACCTTGAGCTATTACCTTCGGTCAAATTCTGTGTGTAACATGGAATTCTTAATCTTCAATACTTAATCGTATTACGCATATTCGTTCGTGCCGAGTTAAGTAAATTAAACATAAAACTTTTAAATACATAAAGTTTTGTTCTGCCATATATTGCCTCCTAACATCAAAATTACCGCACCCATTTTTAAGACTTTTTAGTTTTATTTGCATTTTACATTAATATTGAATTTAATTATATTTTTATTGGAAATCACAATTTTTAATAATTTATAAAAAAATTGTTAAGCCATTTAAAAATAGATGTGATCATTAATATTTAATTACTTAGACGATAAATAAATTTTTAGACTTTGTACCTACCATATAGCTTATTTCCTTATTAATATACTATTAGCAAGTTAAGCAACACTAAGTCAAACAAATTATAATTAAAAAAGAAAATAATTACGTGAAAAGTAAAACGCTTTGTAAATTAAATAGCCTGAATATTTATACCAGTATATAATGATATACATATTAACGTAATTATCATTGAAATAAATGAAATGTAAACATTATATACTATTATATAGATTGTGATAAAGCAGCTCTAGTTACGAACATTAGAAGTTACCTAAAAAAAAAGACTGTATCATTTCGTAATTCTAGTAGTACTGGTAGTACTAGTAGTAGGTACATTTCGTAGTACTATTTCAGTAAAACTATATATGCCAAACAGAAATGTCATTCAAGCTATAATGTGTTAAGTTTAGTTCCTATGTTAGTTAACCTTTTAAAAACATTGAACGTTTAACAACCGCATCGATTTTTTTTAATGATAAGGTTCATTTTTTGATTAATGGATATATGAACAAACAGACTCCTCACATCTGAAGTACTTAAAATTAACTTTCGAAAGGCCATTGCTTTCACTAAAAGTCACTGTATAGTGAATCATTTAGTTTGTAAGTATGACTGGATCGTACTTTTTTTAAAGTGACATGATTTTGACACGAACAGTCAATTCTAATTGCTATAACCACATAATCATCATTTTTTTTTGACATGTTATTGAAAATATAGATGTGGATGATATATAATTTCAACAGGATGGTGCCACAATTCACACACAAAAGGTTCTATTTTAGCTTCGTTGCACAAAAAACCTGGTTGTGTTTTTCATGTTTTATAGATGTTAGCTGCTAAACGATTTGGTTGTACTGGACTAATTTTGTAGTATTATCCCAAAATCCTATTAGTGTGAATAGTATTCAAACTCGTATCGAAGTTTGAATATGTGAAAACGAACGATCAAATATGACATATCCTAAAATCTTGACATCAAACTCCATTATTTTGTCAACACTTTTATTAAGGTGCATTCAGCACTTAAAGTTAAAGAAAGTTTGATTAGCGGAAACCAGTGTAAAATGTAGTGAAATGGAAAATTCACTAAAATTAGTTAAATTCGCAACTAATCTAACTCAGGCTAACTGAAAGATAATCTCAATTTGTAGAAGCTGCAATCAACTGAGTTAATTAATGTTTGTTTAAACTTTATACCGCAGATTACAAATAATACCAGGCAAGATATCAACAACATTTAAGCTAGCCGACATACTTGAGTTTTTAAAAGCAATTGAAATGAGCAAGATTTTATGGAGTTATTCTATATTTGTAGAGTATGACATATATCATCCACCTTCACACATTAAATTAGAATGAACTACAGATCAGTTAAATCGACGAATAATATTATATGGATTATTGCTGCACTTTCTTCATAAGAAATAATTGCTTAACACCTGACTGTACTCGGACCTAAGTTATATTGGTTTATAGATGAAAAAAATGTAAAGAATTAAATTATTGTTATATCTTCTTCCCAAAGAAGATATAATAATGGTATGTAAAGCTGATGACTTAAGTAGGTATTTAACATCGGAATTATTATCTCTATTACACACACATGACAGCTAAATAATATATAAGAAACGAATTTAGTGACAGCGCGTGCTATAGGGTTAAAATTAATAATTTCGAATGTAATTATTATTATTGTAATTAAATAATTTAATTTTATTATATTATAGCAATATATGTATACTGATTACATATTCACATTGGCATGTCGTTGTTCAAATGCTTTAAGCTGTAAGCTTAAAATAACGTAAAATAATAATTAATGAAGCATCAATATTGACCAGTTTAATTCATTTTTATTGCCTTTTTTTCTTAAAATATGAAACACTGCAGTTTAAAAAAATAGTTTAAAATTCATGAAATAATTGCAACCGCCAGCTGCAAGGCTGCTCAGCTTTATTGCTCATTAAATATTTCGCAATTAACTTAAATTTGCAATAAATTGCTTTCATATATAGTTATGTGTAGGGGAATAACATATAAGCTGAAGAAAACATTAATTAATCGTTTTTATTCTGTAATAAAAAATTGCTAGTGCGTTACAGGCGCGATAATGCACTGAAAGACAATATGCGGATACATATATGATTAAATAACATTTTCTGCTTTTTGGCTTAAAAGATGGCAATAAAAAATATGTTTTTTTCTTAAGTGAATTGCCCTGCAATATACCTTAACTCCTGTGGATTTGTCGCCAACATCTTAGTTCCAAGAATATAACACTTTTCCTCTAGTGAAGAATAAAAAAGGAAAGCTTTATTCTTCTCAACTTAGTCAATAGTATACTAATAGTATACCTATAGTATACTAATAGTATACCTATAGTATACTAAACATTTTTAACAATGTAATAATTAATTTTGGATTATATTATCCAAAATAATATTTTTGTATTGCGTTTATTATTTTTTTATTTTTATTTTTTATTTTTATTTTTTATTTTTATTTCTTTTTTTTAATTTTTTTTCCTCTTTCCCTTTTTTTGTTTTCTATTTTTGTTTTTGTTTTTTTTTTAATTTTGTTTTTGTTTTTTTTTTATTTTTGTTTTTTGTTTTCAGTTTTTTTATTATTTTTTCTTGTTTTCTATTTTCTTTTATTTTTTCTTGTTTTCTATTTTTATTAATTTTTTTATTGTCTTCTATTTTTTTTTATTTTTTTGCTGTTTTCTTTTTTTTCTTTATTTTCTTATTATTTTCATTTTATCCTTTATTTTGTATTATTTATTGTTTTATGTATTTTTATATTTTTTTTATAATTATAATTTACGTACACATATGTGTATTTTTTAGAAAGATTTATGTTTTTTTATAAATTTTTGTTTTACAAAGTTCTTCATACTTTTAGTTTTATATATGTTTCTTACAGTTTTTGTTTTATATATATGTATATATATATTTTTTTGTTTAATATAGATTAATAATATATATATTTTTTGTATTTTTCTTATATTTGTTTTTTACAAAAATATGTTTTTATATAGTTTGGTTTTATATAGTTTTTATGTAGTTTTGTACAAAAAAAATATAAAAATAAAAAAAATTTAATAAAATATAAAATAAAAAAATAAAAAACATATATGAAGCAAAAAAAAAACATAAAGAACTATATAAAATCCAAATATTTTAAAGACTATATTTTTGTTTTATATAATTTATGCTTTTTTGTTTAATATATGTTTTTTATATTTTTTTGTACCATTTTTTTTTTTGTTTATTTGATTTTTTTTTTTTATATTTTATTATTATTTTCTATTTTTATATTTTTGCTTTTTTATTTTTGATTTTTTTTCCATTTATTTTTTCATGTATTCTTTTTATATCTTTTTTTATATTCTTCTTTCTATATTTTGGTTATCATACATTTAGTATTATATTTTTATTATTACTATTTCTTTGTTAAATATTTTTTGTCATTTTTTTTTATGTATTATAATTTTGTTTTACTATATTTTTTTTTTCATCAAATTTTTTTCTTAGTTCACAATTCCACATTCAGATAATTTAGAAAACATCAGAAATAAACTTATGAATAATAATAATTTAATGTAATAATTTATAAGTATATAAAAAATTAAATGTATTTGTAATATATTTTTCTAAAAACACTTTGTAACTCTTTGTTGTGGGATTTTAATCTAGTCCGAACTGATTTATATATAATAAATAAGATAAAAAAATGTTTACTTATTATTTTATATTTTAAAAGAAAAACAGTCATACAACACAAGAAAGATTGGATCACTTATTCAAGTCTTAACATAAGACAGATATAGTGAATATCGTGTCGCAGCGGCCAATATATATTTCTAGACTTCTATGTGCTGTTCTTTTGTTTCTTGAATAATTTTTTTTTACTTTACTAACATATATCTCATATTTAATATTTTTTACAACAAAATCACAATTTTTAATATTAATTTTTATAGCAGTTTTTTCAGTATAGTATATATCCTTCTAGTAAAGCTGAAAGTATCCCCATCACGCTTTTGTTAATATAAAACGTATTCTATTATACGCAAAATGAGATATATTCGTACTATTGTAAAGATTTGTTATATATTACATTTCGACAGAAGGCAGGTTTTATACATTTGTTCAGGAAAAAACCAAATATATCATCTTAAATATTTTAGGATGATGTATTAAACATTTTATCAATAACACAAGATAATGTTATATCTTATAATGATTGTATACTATCATTTTAATAACTATTTTTGTATTTTCTTTCAACTATCATCTATCTACAGATCTACATTCCTTTGACTACTATTCCAATAAAATCAACCATTAAAAGTCACATTTTTAAAATACAAATTCGGTTCAAATATTTTTTAGGCTTAAAGCAAAATCTTAATTGTTGATTGTTTTTTTTTTTTGTTAATTGAAACATTTGGTAATGTGTCCCTACTGCATGTCATATTCTTAAAAATGCAGTCTTATATTTTGATTTCCTGTAATCTTTTCAAAAGAGTTCTTGTTTGACTGCTTGCTTTTTTAATCAATCAAATTAAGAATAAAAAAATGAACCCATCATTCATAACTTTTAAAAAAACCGGAAGCTGTTGGGCTTCATTTAATATAAAATATACAGTAACATGTACTGTTATTAACATGAAGGCATATATGGAGCAGGCACACATATGTAAGTCTTCGAAATTATTTTACCTTAGTTGGCCAACGATTTCTTGTCTCAATTTGAAGTGCAAGAAAGGTACGACAATTCCTTATCCAGAGAGTAGCACAAAATCCACTTATTTTTTTTTTATAATCAACTTTTTTTCCTGTTAGTGAACGAACTGGAACCTTGCACTTCTTTCACTCCTACTTTTTATGACTTTTATCATTATTGCTGCTTTCTGTTGTACTACAAATTCTGTTTTTGTTTTGATTCCCCATGGAAAAATAATGGTATTGATGTGATTATTTTTGTTTGAAGCTATTATTCTAGGAGTATATTTTTTAGTTTCCTTTTAATTTTTTTTTATTTTTTTTTATTTTTTTTTTGACGTTCAAACCACGCTTGTCGTATACTCACCATATACACCATATTAAGGAATGATATGTGCGGAGTTTATAATGCATTACGTATGTGTGTGTACATGTGTATATATATACCTCATATACGTGCTTCTTGACCTCAACTCTTCGCGCTCTGCGAGTAGCCTGCAATTCAAGTACTGCTTTTGTGTGGAAAGTAGGTACTTGTATCTTGATTACGGCTGCCGTGTAGCGCATAACGTTGATAGATAATCAGAGATTGCGCTGCACTGGTCTGGTGTAGTGTGGTGTGGTACGGTGTGCGAGTTTTGTGTGCAGTATTACGTGCTAGTCCCTAAGGTTATGTACGATGCGTTACGTTCTTTAATGAAAAGAAGTTGACTGACTGTTGGTGTGTTTGAGTTATACAAAAAAAAAATCATCTACAAACTAATGATTTCAAAGAAAAACCAGTTTATTTCAAATAGAATTTGTTGAAGGTTTCCATTCAAAGAGATAAGAACAGGTGCTGCTCTACGTATCTTGTACCACTTTTTCCACTGTACTCCTTGGCAATGCAACGCAAACCACCATGATTATTTCGTGATGTTGAACGTTGTTATATGATAATTACTTGGAATTAAATTTTAAATTAAATCTAATCTTACTTCACTTTTCAGATTAAAGATATAATAAATTTAAGTGTCTCTTTTTATTGGTTTAACAATTTGTTTGTTAAACAAAATTGTCGTTTTTATTCGATATTATTTTTTGAAGTTTTTTTAAAAATAATATCAAGTTGTCTAAATTTAATCTAAATTATTTTTTCATTTTATGATCCTACCCCATACTCTATACGAGTATATAGATTAAAATGAATTTATTAAAATATCCTACGACAAACATATAACTTGGATTTGTTACATATTTTTAATTGATTTTTATTAAAAAAAAAAATAGTAAATAATAAGAAATTTTTTGTGTTACCTGACTCAAGAGTGTTGCGGGGGTCATTCCTAAACCAAGTGCAAGAATTTCAAATCAAACTCATCCAAATAATTATTTTTATTGTGATGATAGCTTAAAACGCCCATTTAAAATGTATGTAAAAAAATAAAACTTCATATCTATAAGTGTTATTACGATGACTATTTTATGTAGTACTTATACTCCTAGACCTCTTAATTTTATTTTTTACATAAAGAGAAAAGGGTTTAAAATTTTTCTACTCTCAATAAATTTCAAGTCGCTAATTTGAAATACGGAATTTAAATAACTATTTTAATTTTTGCTTGATATTTAAACATTCTTACTAACTCTTGATCTGAATAAGCCACTAAGCACTATAGTTTTTAAATTGCCGCACATTATTTTAAGCCTAAATTAAAATCAAAATTATTGCTTACTTAATTTTCCCGAGAACTCAAGCTGAAAGTTACAAAAATAGACTGGCTTATCGGGTAAACATGAAAACTCTACGTTTATATTAAAATTACAATGCACAAGCAAATTCTAAAGCCAATATGGTCTTATAGTTCTTGAATTTGGGGCTAGGCTACCTAATGCTATATCAACATAATCCGATGGCTTCAAAATAAAATTCTACGAAATAATCTTATTGAATAGTTTGTAAGAATATTAAAGAAATAGCGGAGTTCCAATTTAAGTTACTCCATATTAACTAATAAGAAGCTAACAAGCTTTTCAACACATTTTAAGAAACTAATTGATCTAATAGTCATTTAATCTCTTAGTAAAAATATTAGATGACATCAAAGGAAAACTACTCTTTAATTCTCTTCTCTAAGTTGTGGTTTTAACAAACAATATTATGTACATTTATTTATATTTATAATAAAAAATTTTTTTTACTAGAATCAAAAAAAGATTAATGAATAGATTTTGAACTTTTCACACCGCGTCTTATTATTTATACTACTTTTTATCAAGTATTTCTTCCTCAGCATATCTTTATGTACTCTTATCGTAATTACCCAGTATTTTTAATAAGCCTTTTTTCACCTTAAAAGAATTCTATAGATAAGTTCACTTTAAATTCACTTAACGTGAATGATAAGCAAATTTAAATGAAATAATATTCACGTACGTGACATTTTAAATTTATTTGATATATTAGAAAAAACATTGATATTTATTTAAATTTATTAACAACTACTGTGTTTATATACATTATTTTTGAACTAGCAATACCGCAAAAAAACAGTAGATACTTTCTCATATGCTTTGCATTGAAAATGTTTCTTCATCTATTTTACTAAATTTTTTTATTTAAAATTTTTTTTTATTTGTTTTATATTAATATTTCTTTTGATTTGTCTTATTTCAATATTTTTTTATTTGTCTTACTATTTTTTTTAGTTTTCTTTTATTTTTACATTTTTTTTTTATTATTATATATTTTATTATTTCTACATATTTTTGTTTTATTACTTACTTTTTTCATATTTGTTTATATTTTTTTATTATTACATATTTATTTTCGGAATTACATATTTTTTTATTATTGTATTTTTTTTAGTATTACATTTTTTTTTTTATTTTTTTGTATTATTATTATTATTTTTTATTATTAATTTTTTTTTGTATAATTTTTTTTATTATTTTTATATATTTCATTATTATTATATTTTTTATTATTATTGTTATCTTTTTTATTATTATTTTTTTATTATTATTTTTTTATTATTATTTTTTTGTTATTATTTTTTTATTATTATAATTTTTTTTTTTTAGTATTATTTTTTTTAATATTTTTCTAATTACTAATTTTTTTTATTTTATTTATTTTTTTTTTTTGTTTACTTTTATTTTTTTAATTTTTGATATTTTCAATAACGCTTTTAAAAAATCATTAATGTTTTCTTTAACTAAATGTCCAACTATCAAATTTTAACAATTCATCAAGACAGATGTCTCAATCAAAGTGTCATATCTCCAATTAAAATCACTTCATCGATGTATACTTCAACCGAGCTTAAAACAAAAATCAGTAATCTTGTGTTTAAAAACAATGGAGACTATTTTCAGAAGTCATTTGCTGTGAGCTTTAAATTTTGCTTAATGATTTCTTGGCATCGTAATTACTTCGATGTTCAAAAATGTAAACAATCAAAAATTAAACAGCAAACGTAACAAACTACATATTCAGTGACGGACACCGAGAATCAATAAATTTTATATACTATAAAATTTAAGTGCAGATGAGGAGCACAATGGTGAGCTCTTGTTGTGCCTTTTTATGGGCTTTTAAGCAACTCGATTTGTTTGCATTATACAGATTTAATCGTCTATGTGTGTATGTGATTTCATATCCGTTACCATTTTCTTTTTCATTATAAGTTTTCATATAATATATACGAATATGTTAGCAATATTATATATACCATTATACAGTACAAGACTTATGAATAAATATGATATTAAACACTAAACTCATGTTTCAAGTTTTTTTAAAAAACAGATTTAATTCAAAAATAAAACCCTTCTAATAAAACTTAAGTATATATAATTATCAGTATTTATTATTAGCGATTATTCGCTGTTTCGCTACTGTGCTCCCGACAATAAATCTAATGACATGAAACCTGTAACTATCCTGTTTAATTGCAAGTTATTTAACAGATATTCTATTCTTATTAATGAATTCTTATTAATGACAAACTATCAAAGAAGGAAGTACTCTTCTAAAAACATGCTTTTTATTTCGAACCGAAAGCTGTGAAGGAGCAGAGAATAATCGCTTATAATCACTTTTTTTCCTTAGTTTCTAGAACTGTTATAATGTGTGTTTAGAACATTCACTACAATGAATTAATAGACCTAAGTGAATATTTTGAATCACCTACACACAACCTATAATGTGTGTTGAATAAAAACCGCAGATCAAGTTCCTGTAATATATAGCAGTTTTCTGGAAAACTGCAGTTAGTCTTACAGTATTCACGCAATGTTAATGGTTCCCAAGACCTAGTCTTCTTATATATAGGTTAGTTTCATTGGGTATTTACCTATAATATAACAATTTCTATCTATAATTAGTTAGATTAAAAAGTACAAATAAGAGCTACTCTTACTAATTTCTCGGTAAACATAGACCGGTATCGCCAAGTATACATCCAGGAAAACGTTTTGAATTTTTCTATATTGTACTGGAAAATATACTGAAGTAATGTTATAATACCTCTCTTTAAAAGTGAGTTTTCTTTAAACAGCTAAAATTTTGTACAATGTAATGCTCTTGGGTAGTGGTCTCATTGTAGGCATCTCAGTCAGAGAAGTTATTAAAGTAACAGTAATAACTCAAATTAATTGGAGGGCTATATTTGTACACATGTGTATTATTATGTTATTATTATCTTGTATTATAAGTTAAATTTCTTTTAAATTGCTGAAATTATCTAAAATTAACTCCAGCCTAGTTTGACTTATCCGCCACATTGTCTGATATAAATGTGTATGAAAGGCAAAAAGTCAAACTTAATTTTAAAGATGAAATGTAATTCCATAGACGAAGCTTAGATTTGAGTGAAGTGTTGAAATAAGTAACTAAATAGTGTAATATTAAAAATTTAAAATGAAATATAACATAAAAAAGTCTATATTTTACATTTATATATAACAAAACATCTTTTACTGCTGATGTTGGACACTATCACTGAGGGTATGATCAACTGCATATCACTAGAACTATATCTACTACAATTGCAATCTATTACTCGTAATTTCTTCTCATAGAAATTACTTAAGTATTTCCCTTTAGCAAATCTTCGCAATCGGTTGAAGATGAAAGCCTTTGTGGTTCCGCATATGCCGAACTTCAATTCAAGATACGACGATGTTTAATTTAACGGCACTGTTTGCACATTTGTTTATAAATTAAGATATTTTCTGCTGATGTGCATAATATGCATAAATTTATCAAATACAGGGTAATTTGTTATAAATCGTAAGTACATATATACTTTGATCATAGCATTACAAATGCAATCAATAAAAAATTATAGAAAGTAGATAACCAGAAACTTTATTAATATATTATTTTTAATTTTCATTTTAAATAATATCTATTATATCTACTGAATTTTTACTAATCACATCCTGTGTTTCATAATGTATCTACAGAAAATTGTCTTCTTTCAGTTTTGCAATATTTAAAGACATAACTTTTGATTGCCTTTAAAGATTTTTGCCTGTCAGCCCATATCATTATTGTAAGATTTTTATTTTTTAAATATGGTTTTGTTTTTTGATTTAATACCGACATAAATTAATATCCTTAATATACAATTTGTGTGGTGACTACTTAAGCATTTTTTAAATAAACATAAACAATGCCGTGCTAGGGTTTAGAACACCCGGACATTGTATTGTTCCTGCGAAATCGATTTTGTGGTCTCACATCTAAATACTTCTCAGTTTTATTTATTTTGATAGTAATTTTGTGTTATATTTTTACTAGTATTATTGTCATTTTGAAAATTAGTGACTTCAGATAAAAATATTTGTTTGAGTGTTTCAATTGCAAATGCTAAGTTTCTTAAAACTATATAAAATAAAATAAACAAATTTGAAAAAAATGCCATACTCATAATTAAAAATAGTTTATACTTAACTGTCATATTTCTAAATATACAACACTAAAAACTGTAATGCTGCAATTTCATTCAAGTTTTTTTTAATTCTAACTTAGAGTTTGTATGAGTTTTAGAATTATACAATACCAACCAATGCATTGTATATAAACAGTGTCTAAATATAAATAAATTGAACCTCTTTGCAAATTTTGCGGAGAGTTCTTTATTAAATATAAATATTACACAAACACCTGTAACAACTTGTTTCTAACCCCTTAGCTTGCAAAAGAAATATCAAATATACTAGTCTTGTTAATCACAATAGACTCACGTATTTTATTCGCTTACTTCATCTTTCACCTCAATCGGAGGTACTATCTAGATGTTTAGAGCACATTTCTGCGAACATACTGCTGATGACGGACAAAGTCCTTATTACTTCAGTAGTGCAATTAAACCTTCTTAAGTACTCTGGAACGACAACCCTTAGATTCTGCTACTCTTTATACAAAACTTTTACAAAAGGATTGAAGAACTTGTCTGGAACGAAAACCCTCAAAGTCTTATTACGTATTACTTCAGTAGTGCTATTGGACTGCTTATGAACTCTGGAACAACAACCCTCAGACCCTCAGACTTAGCTTGCAAAAGAAATATCAAATATACTAGTCTTGTTAATCACAATAGACTCACGTATTTTATTCGCTTACTTCATCTTTCACCTCAATCGGAGGTACTATCTAGATGTTTAGAGCACATTTCTGCGTACATACTGCTGGTGACGGACAAAGTCCTTATTACTTCAGTAGTTCAATTAAACCTTCTTATAAACTCTGGAACGACAACCCTTAGATTCTGGTACTGTTTATACAAAACTTTTGCAAAAAGGATTGAAGAACTTGTCTGGAATGAAAACTCTCAAAGTCTTATTACTTATTCCTTATTACTTCAGTAGTGCTATTGGACTGCTTATGAACTCTGGAACAACAACCCTCAGACTCTGCTAAAGTTTATCGAAAATCTTTGCAAATAGCGCAAAGAAAGTCAAAATCCTAAACAATAACTAACATATCAAATATCAGATTCTTAAAATTAAGCAACAATGGTTTTTTTATTCTTCAATATTTATTTTATCCCTTTAAATATAATCACCACCGGAGCCGTTACACATATGCGAGTGGATATTCCAATTTTCAAAACACTGTTTAAAGGCAGACAAAGGTTTGGCCTTTTAATCCCACTCTAAAATCTTTTTTATGTGTTCTCAAATTAGCGAATCTATTTTGGTTGTCATATATAATTCTAGATTTTGAAAATGTAATACAGTCAAACTTTTATAACTAGAACTTTTCTAACTGAATACAGTGTAACAGGGTTTAGATAGCAAATTACAAACGGTCACAAATGAAATGTTTAAGTCGAAGTTTCCATAAATTGAACCTCTTTTTTGCAATATAGTTCTTTGAAGTTATATGTTTTAATAAATTAATATACATACCAACTATAGATTTTAATAATTCAATTTTATTCAATTCGTTAAATGCTCAATGTTAATTTTAAAGAATTTTATCTAGATGCTAGATTGTATTTATCTGTCTGACATACTGAGAGACTATATGTAGGAAACTGTCAGATCTGACGAGATTAAAACCTATCTTCGAACTAGTCGAGTACATATGTGGAGGGTTTTTAAAGCGTATAATGTCTTCTTCACTGCATTAGAAACATGTGGATAAGCTTGATAAACCCTTTCACACTATGTTTGTGAAAAATGTAAATTAACTTAAAATAAATAATTTTGTCTAGGAATATTTCATACATCCACGTATATATTAAATTAATTTATAATAACAATATATCTATATATATATATTTTTCGTTTACTGATTTCAAGCTATTAGTTCGTAAATAGTTGAGGTAGTATAGTTTTATTCAAGAGTGAAAACAAAAATATTTTTAAAAATAAATTTTAATTTTAAAAGATATTTTGGCTCATGGCAATCCAAATTATTTGTTATTATTTCATATTTACAATATTTGTTAAACAAAAAAGCTGATGTCGCATTTACTTTGTAAACAGATTTTGAATTCCATGTAAATGTCGTTGTTACACATGTCGATGAGCTTATCATCGAGTCTTACCTTGACTGATGTCATTTGAAATCAAAACTGATTTATTTCACTTCACTTGTGTATGTGACATAGAAAGTTTTTAAATGTTATTAATTAATTACGAACCATTAAAAACATAAAATTTAATTCAATATGAAACATTAACAACATTAGAAAAAGCAGACGTAGTATGTCAGCACACTTGGAAAATTGAATCATTCGAAATGACATTAAGAACGTCAATGAATGTCAAACGCAATGACCTCACGTTCGCGACTTGAATTTCATTTGAAAAAAGCATTGAGTAAAGAAACGAATGAATGTAGATACAATTGAATACTGATATCACCTTCTCAGCTGCAATGAAACCATATTAAATAAGATCAATTTAACAAATAAATAATAAAAACAATAAAAATGTATCTTACTTGTTTTCATAATTGTCAAATTAAAATTGACAAGTTTTTTGTGCACGCCACTGCCTTTCTACTTTTTCTGTAATATCAGAATATAGTTAATGGCATTAAAGAAATCTATTGAATTTAAATTAAATTAAATCAAAATTTGAAATTTGAAATTAGAGTCAGAATTAAAAATTCTTATAGTGAAACTTTAAAACTAATTAAGAAATATACTTTTATTTACTTAGATGTTAGATATTTATTTACTTAGAATATCGCCAAATATTCGACATCAGTGGTCTTTGGGAATATGCTTAGATTTCATCATTTTTGGACTAGTTTTTTCGAATATGCTAGTTCAAGGAGGATAACAAAACAACAAAAAAAAAGCATATATAGAAAGTTTATATTATATGAAAAAAAAATTCGATCAATAAACTCTTCTATAAATCACTGAGAAGTTCAAAATATAATATAATGAATTTAAAACTATGAAGACCATATATTTTAACAAATTTTCATATTTTCCTAAGAGGTTTCAGAATATATTTATGTCAAAAAATAAATCATTCTCCACCACCAAATCTACTTTAATGGGTTAGACATTAAGGATTTTATCGATAAGTTTCTACAGAGAAACATATAATTTTTGTTAAAACCAGTTTGAATGAAAATGGACAGTATTCGAAATATTCTGAGATTCTGAGAAGATGCTTATGACTGAAGAAGAGTAATAGGAAGTATAAGAACCAGTGAAGTAGTGACATGGGAAAAGTTTAAAAATTTGACAGCAAAAAATATTCATATTATATGTTTCATCCAAAACATTATACTATACATTAAACCTTTTTTTTTTTGCTGTCATTACAGTTAGTGATAATTATTATCTATAGTTAATAAACATAAATTTTAAACAAATGAAATCATGACTGAGAAATTCCAACAGAAAATTGCTTTATGCATCATATCTTATATTAAAAACAGTATAGAATTATGTTCACTTTTATTTTATTAATAAATCTACATTTATACTTATTTCTTATACATTGTTCTAAGTGCATGTATAAAGCACTAAAGTGCTAGAGAATGATTGAACTTGAAATAATAAAAAAATGAATAGTATTCATTTTTAAAATCGTAGTTTAGAAGTTAGTTTATTTAGTTTTTAGTTTAGTTAGTTTTATTTATTAATTTTAATTTGAAAAACATTTAATTTGAAAAGCATCCTTTTTTTAGCATTTTGGGCTTCCAGTGGAATGGAATGAATACAAAAACAATGAGCGAAACTATTATATTTCAAGTTCAATCATTCTCTAGCACTTTCATGCTTTATACATACATTTAGAACAATGTATTAGAAATAAGTATAAATAAAGAATTTCTAAAATAAAAGTGAAAACAATTCTATACTGTTTTTAATAAATTTAAATTCAAATTTTCTAATTAGACACATTTTCTCCTGGAATTTCTCAGTCATAATTTGATTTCTTTAAAATTAATGTTTATTAACTATAGATAATAATTGTCACTAACTATAATGACAGCAAAAAAAACAATGGTAATATAGTTTAATGTTTTGGATGGAACATATAATATGAATATTTTTTGCTGCCAAATTTTTAAATTTTTCCCATGTCACTACTTCGCTGGTTCTTATACTTCCTATTATTCCTCTTCAGTCATAAGCATCTTCTTTCTTCAGAACAATCGAATACTGTCCATTTCCATTCAAACTGATTTTAACAAAAATTATATGTTTCTGTTCAGATACTTATCGATAATATCCTTAATGTCTAACCCATTAAAGTAGATTTGGTGGTGGAGAATGATTTATTTTTTGACATAATCATATTCTAAAACCTCTTCTTAGGAAAATATGAAAATTTGATAAAATAAATGGTCTTCATAGTTTTAAAT
The DNA here is from genome assembly GCF_002237135.1 of Teleopsis dalmanni. Taxonomy (NCBI): domain Eukaryota; kingdom Metazoa; phylum Arthropoda; class Insecta; order Diptera; family Diopsidae; genus Teleopsis; species Teleopsis dalmanni. Next base: position 62,946,775 of record NC_051848.1, on the reverse strand, counting down.
TCATTATATTATATTTTGAACTTCTCAGTGATTTATAGAAGAGTTTATTGATCGAATTTTTTTTCATATAATATAAACTTTCTATATATGGTTTTTTTTGTTGTTTTGTTATTAGCACATTCGAAAGCACAACTAGTCCAAAAATGATGAAATATAATCTAAAATCCAAAGACCACTGATGTCGAATATTTGGCGATATTCTAAGTAAATAAATATCTAACATTCTTAATTAGTTTTAAAGTTTTACTATAAGAATTTTTAATTCTGACTCTAATTTCAAATTTTAATATAATAGTAATTAAATTTAATTAGATTTTTTTAACGCCATTAACTATATTTTGATATTACAGAAAAAGTAGAAAGGCAGTGGCGTGCACAAAAAACTTGTCAATTTTAATTTGACAATTATGAAAACAAGTAAGATACATTTTTATTGTTTTTATTATTTATTTGTTAAGTTGATCTCATTTAATATAGTTTCATTGCAGCTGAGAAACTGACATCAGTATTTAATTGTGTGTACATATATTTGTAAGGTGGTTCAGGAGATGACTTAAGTTGGTTCAAATGGTATCAGAACGGGTTGAATAGTAATACTTTTTTTTCATCCAATTTTTGAGTTTTCGATTCTACAGTTATCACATTTATCTGCTCCTCACCGTCCTTTTACAAGCTAATATTTACTTTAAGAATTATGGAAACGCTATTTCTAAAAGACTGATATAAAATCGACCGGTAATGGAAAAGTGAAAATGGGATTCTAACCACTGTGTTGTAACTTTTATTATTATTTTTAAATAAATGTTAAATCGAATTGTTGCTAAAAACATATACATATGTCCATAGTTTGGTTGAGTGAAAATAAACGATCAAGAAATATTTTAAAGACACGTAGTCCACCTTCGTTTTACTCAAAAGCAAACTAAAGCTACTGATGACATGCTTGATAAGAAGGGGGAATACTACTAACGTAGTAGTGTAGTGGCAGCAAAAACAAGTACAAAATTAACATTTTTAAAAATGTTTTTTTATGTATACTCTAGAAAAAAATGTTAGCAACAAATGCATAATAGGAGGAGCAATAGTAATAAGCACAGAAAAAATACGGCAACTCATTTGCACAAAAATTGCAAGCGAATATATTGTAACAAACCAAACGATGCGAAGTGTTTCGCATCATATGACACCCCCGCCACTGCCAAACAAGCAATAACAAAAACTACCAGCAAACAACAAACAACAACTTCATTGGTAGTGTATGCAACATTTATGATGGACAGACAAACGAAAGTACAGCACGTTTTACACTGTGAAAAATGTTTACCAAGCCCCACTATAGTGCACGTTTGCTGAGGATATGAGCAGCCACTGCACCAACAAAAAAAAAAAACAAATTTGTATGATTGCAGAACTAGGCGAAAAAAAATTTCGAATATAAAGAAAAAAATTGGCAAAGCGGAAATTTTAATAAAAACAAACTCTAGAAATGACAATGAAAGCACTCAAAAAATTAACAAGTTGCTCGGCTGAAGCTAAAAAAAATTCACAAAAGCTAAAAAACCGGATTTCAAAAAGAGTGGCATTACCCTTTAACTTCTTGGCAATGATAACGAAATCAAAATAAAAAACTCACTCAACTCTTGCTGCTTTTAAATTATAAGCAGCAAATCAACGATAACAACAAATACAAATTACTCCATTCCATTTAAAACTACCGATACAGTGCTTGGTACTGAACCGAAGCGAGCACTGAACGTCTGCCATTGCCCCACAGCGAACTACTGCATTTGCTCTGATTGCTTGCTTTCTGTTAAATAAGCTACGCTTATTCCTTCCCCTCGCTTCTTTGTTTTTTATATTGTTGCCCTCGCAAAGTGCTTATCATTACAATTTTATTTTCGAAAAAGAACAGAAAAAATATATTTGAAATACAAGAGCGTTGGAGAGGATCGCTGGAGAAGAGAATGCAATCAAACGTTCTACAACCAAAGTTCAAGTTCAATGGCATATAAATTGTTTCTTAAATTTAAATGCACTATTTGGGTGCACTGTTTTATTGTAAGTATATGGATTGGTTGTTACAATATCTCAAATATTGACATAAACGAACACATGATATCTGTTCAGCATCGTGTCAATCAAACCTTTACTGCATTCCTAGACTCTATAGAATAGAATTGGGATAGGAGACCCGCAGTAAAATAAAGCATCGCGACCTTTATACTTACGTATTTTTCTGTACTGCAAATAATTCCGAATCGAACAAAAGTTATATTTCTTGCTTCTCTAACAAAAGACGATAATGTACTCGTTTACCGACAACAGAAGCATTCTCGCCCCTGTAAACAAGGTCTCAAACAATCTCAAGTCCTCTTAAAGTAAATAATTCAAATCTAAACAAATTTGTTAGAAAAGAAACACTCTTGTTGGCTGTAGACCAGGCACTATCCTATGCCTTAAGAAGACGTTATTATACTCAATTTTTCAGAAAGAAGACGAGAAGTAGATGAAGCTATATTTGAACTTATATTTAAAGCTATATACTTGAAAGTAAAGCAAGACTACCACAACCAAAATCACTTAGGACCATGTTATATTGACAGTTATGGTCACATCAAATGTGAAATCGTTGTTGTTTTCAATGTGAATTATAAAATTGAGAATACGAGAAATTTCGATTGAAATTTGATAACGGGGACAAGACTTTCTATGCATCTTCACGTTGGTCAAAACTGTATTCCTCAGTAAAAAATGTCAAAATATGCGCCTATTAAGAGTAAAAATGTGTAGAGCAAATGTGAATATGCTAACATATCCACAAAAAAGTAGTAACCATTTATATTTGGGTACAAAAAAAAACGACATGAAATTGACAATTGTGATTTAACTCTCTGTATAACATGCCCTTCAGCCATGACTAAAGAGTGCATAAAACTTCCCTGGCCATTTGTCATTTCACAGTCTGTATAACCTTATTGAGAATTTTAAACTATAATAAATGAAGAATTGTACGCAACTGAATAAACATAACTTAAGAATCATGACAGAAATACTGACAGAGGACAGTGGATTGAACTATTAGCTTACAAATTTCGGAACTCACTCTATAGAAACTGATAAGCTTGCCTAACAGAGCTGTATTAATGAATAAAAAATATTAAGACGGGCGACTTTGATTGTAGTAAAGAAATAAAACTTGATATAATAAATTTAACACTAAAATCTAACAAGAAACTCAAACTCGTACAAGTTGTCTAAGTCCACGAAGGAGCACAAGACATCTCTAGATAGCGGTACAAAATCAATTAACTTGATAATAATTATATAGCAATTCGAAGACATACTAGTATCGTAAATTAAACATATGCTCTATTAACTAGCTATTACTAACTAATAACTAACAACTATATCGTTCTGTGAATCTGGGAACCAAATAGTCGTTAAAGAAACTATAAATGAAGTTGTTAGTAATTTTATTGAAAAGAATGTGAAAAGAATGTTTGCTTTAGGTAAGAAAGCAAACGGATGAAGACTCCAAAAATTTTCCAATTGTAAAGATTTTTGGACACAACAACACAGTCAAAAATAGATTATCAAAACATGCTTGCCGATTTTTCTAAACATTATCAGCATTTCAGCAAAAAATAATTAAAATCTTTTTTGCTTATACGGTATTGATTACATATGAAAATAGTTGCCTACACATCGTATTTATGACTTCCTTATATTTTGTTTTAACTTTTTACTTGCAATTTTTTTTTTTATTTATACACATTACACTATTGGTTTGTATATATCTTCCACATTGAATGGGGACGTAAATCTATCTCAATTTCTACTAAACCCCACTATTATTGTTACTCCATGTTCGGTGATCACATCATTGTTGTATGTTATCAACGCAGATGTGATTGTGCTGGTGTTCCCGCTTCGTTGAAGGTATATTGCGCAATTTAAACGCAATCACACAAAAGTGTACATTCCCTTCTTATATTATTTGATTTACAATTACATTATTTTCTAGATTCCTTTAAAAAAATATATAAGCTATTAAGTTATCACGAATCTTCTTAATTATTACTAATAATTTTATTATTATTAATCTTCGAAAGAAAACTTTGGTTGTTAATTCAATAAATAAACTCATTAAGCTATAAAAGAAAAAGTCAAAGTAATTGATTCCTTTTTCTCATGGGTCATGTTTTCCAAACACAAAACTTTTACGTGGTAATGAAAAAGGAATGGGGGGGGGGGTTCTTTTCATAATTTTATGAAATAAAATCACTATGTAACTTATTTGTAAAAGAAACACGCAAATTTTTATATGCCTAATTGGCAGCCACTTTCGGTGCTTAACAATTAATTAACAATTATTATTGACATGCTATCATAATTAACATTAGTAACAAAACGACAAAAAAAGCAAAACAATAAACAAAGCAAAACAATAAACAAAGCAACACAATAAACAAACCACAACACTAAACACAGTAAAGGAAAAGAAAAAAAAACATGATTTAAACATAAGTAAACCTGATGACAAAACTAAACATAAATTATAAAATACCCATATGTAAGAAAATGTGATTACTTAGGTAAATGCTTGTCAGCCAACAGTTATAATGGGGTTCTTAATTATGGTTATGGATTGCATACTAGTACACTAATATGAGTTAAGAGTAAGAATAGATAAGGTCCTGACTCCTAGTGTAGCGAAAAACCATGACTAATCTTTAGTATAGGATATATTGCACCTTTCTAATGAATACCAAAATATCAGCTGTTAAGGATATCATAACATCAGATAGGAATTGCTACATGAAAATATCAAAAATTAGTGTTAATTTTTAAAGTCGAATATGTCGCGTCTTATGACGAAAAAAAATATTTTTAAGTCAGAAGGATTAGGATTCAGAAGGGTAATTTTTATATAATTTATCCTACTCGAAATTCTGATAAATACCAACATTCGCTGCCATTACTATTTCCCTCAATTTACCATCACTCGAACACGGCCTTAGTATGCATTTATCAAAAACAATCGTAAGAGGTTAAAGATGAAAGACTTACATTATTTATATATGGTAAATATAAATATAAAAAAGTTTGTACATACGCATACAGCTATACTAGCCAACAATGCACTAAAATAGGGCAAAAGAAAAAATAGCAAACTATAGATATTAACGTCTCCTCCGGTAGCTGATCAATCAATAACTGTATTAAATGGAAAGTTTCAAAAGATATCAAAACTCATAGTGATCACTACGTAATAATATTTAACGCTATATATCGTAAACTTTTTAAGAATAAAAATACCTCGATGAAATTCGTAAATATTCTTATGAAAAAATTAATCTCAATAAAAACATTGCTCATAATAGGATTATAAAATCGAAAGATACGAAATAGCAAACTACTACATAGAAGAAAACAGATATTCGCAGCACTCTTCATGATTTATTTGCAAGAAAATGATGACAATATACCATCAAATAACTTTTATAAACCTTTCGAACATTTCTATTAGGATCAAGAAGCACTATTCCAAATTAAATGAAAGAGAAGAAGTGAGCTTTCGTTCCAAAGAGAGATAAATCCCTAAACGAGTCATGAATAGGAGATGAGATTTTTTGTTTATTCTATGCAAGCAGATATATTTTAAATGAAATTTGAGGTTCTCTTGTTAAATAACTTTTATAAACATTACGATTATTTTTATGAGCTATATAAGTTATGAATTCAGTAAGTTATGTCTCACAAATAATTGGGTAAATTCTATTTTCCATAAATCCATTTGAAGTCTCTTAAGTAGTTATTGAATATTCAACAGATGTTTATATCTGGTTTTCTGTTATTATCTGCTATTAAGTTCCTTTTATAATCTTGGTGCTTTGAAATCTCGAAAACCCGCATTTCGATAAATAAATATCAATTGTCTTTAATGTAATTGCATAGGCTTGCAATAGCCAACAGAGCTGTTTTGATCTCTAATGATATATGAGTGTGATTCTAAGGTTTATTTTCTTTTATAAATATATCCTGGCACATTAAACGATAAAATAGATTACGTCCTAGAATATAATTCAATAATTTCTCATGTATTTTTTTTTTTTTTGTGTTGAGTCCGGATATGTAGAATAGGTATGTGCACTCAGTAAAATAATTTGGTTAATTTAAGCAGATTTTAACTTTATCTCTGGTCAAAATATTCTTACTCAACGCATAATGTTGGTTTCACCATACCACTTGTTGGTTTTCATATCTTCTTCACCACATGAGCTAAGATTTTTCTAACAAAATGATCAGGTCTATTTAGCTAGTATGTGGTTAGTATGTGAGTGTAGAAAGGATTGCGGTATAATATTTGCTAGAGATACAAATTTTGTCATTACGTCTAATAAAAACAAAATAAACTTATGTTGTAAGATACAATTATGATAACTACGACAATTTTATTTCTCTTGTGAATCAAATGAAATATAATATATCTCTTATGAACCTTTCAAATGTCATCTTAAATTATTTAGAATTGTGATTTTCTATATATAACATGCCACCTTACAAAACTGGATATACTTACGGATGCAAACTGTAGATTCTGTGAAGAGAATGAGGAGTCGGCCACACACACGCTGTTAGAATGTCCTGCGCTAATGCACATACGAAATAGGCTCCTAGGAATATATATTCTAACGGAAGAGACAATAAAACTCTGTAAAGTAGATTCTATACTACTTTTTATCGACGCAACAGGACTTAGAGATCTACTCTAAGCCCAGAAGGAGGCACAATAGACCTGACGTTCGTAGTGTCACATACCCTAACAGTTATAATAATATATAATATAACTCATATACAGCATATATAGAACTAATTTGTTAATGATCACAACAATTGTATAATCAACTATGGAGTTTAATGCACTGAGTGCTCTTTATTTATTATTTAAGTAATAGACTATTAAAGCACCCCGACCTAAAAGATCTATTGTGCGCCTAAAAACCCAACTAGGACAATTTTAGACTATTTATAAATTTTGTAATTGCTGTGGGCTTAATTTTACCTATTTGACTTGGGACTAATATCCCGCTTCCAAGGTAATCGAGTCTACGTCTTGCAACCGCGTGCAGTTGCATAGAACATGTTCTGATGTTTCCTTCTCCTCATGACAGAGTCGACAGGAGTCACTTTCTACCACACCTATAATCTTCATGTGGTAATCAAGTCTACAGTGTCCTGTAAGAAGTTCAGTGTAGATTTTAATATCGTTTCTGCTAAGGCCAAGGATAGCATCAACTGTGATGTGATCAGGATCAATGAATCTTTTTGACTGTCGCATGTCTGTTTGGGCTCTCCAGTGTTCAAGTAGATGTTGTTTCTCCCGTTCACATAATAAGCTATTTGTGAAGCTATTTGTTACCCTGCAGAAGGGCTGAAAGGAGTACATGCACACTTCTTTGTGAGTGCTCTTACTCTTAACCGTGTCAGAAGAGGAATTCGCTTTGGTGGGTATTGATATCATCCATTGAACCCTAATAATTTCACTTACCATTAATGTAAAGTAATTTCGTTTTGACACTTAAACCTGTTAGACTTTGGTTTTGATGCTTCTTTGAAGCAAATTAAGTATAAAAAACAAAAATAAAATAATAATTAAACCTTGAACTCAGCTTGATAACGACTTTGAAGTGCTAATGTGTAGCTTGGTTTTGGGCTTAAAAAGAAGAAAGCCACATTTATAAACAAAATTCAAAAATAACTTGAATTTTATTATTATTTAAGCGCCAACAACAACAAAAAACAAAATTGAAATAAATTGTTTGCTAGTCGCATTTAAAAGTGTATAATATCAACAGCGTTTATACTGGACTCTACTTTATTAACAGTTTATTGTTTAAGTTTTTTATACATATATATATAGCACTCGTACATATAATAGTATACAATTAAATTATTTGTTGTTTATAATAAGATAATAAACAACTTTTTTTTGTGGCTTAAAGTACACTCATGTAATCAAACATATGTGTCTATAAGGTATATAAACAGTACGTTATTTGACATTACCTTAAATTTTGAAGACTTCCAAAATAGTGTCAAATATAATTATAATATCATCAAAATATTAAAACTCACATTACCTGCCACAATTCCTGACCACAAAACATTGATCAGTGATGATCGACAGCCTTCAAGTTCAACTGGACCAATACTATTGTTCAAAATTTGTCACTTATAATAACAGAAAATATATTTAGTTTGTTTTGAAAGGCACTAATTTAATTAAAATAAAAATATATCTTCAAAAAGTATTTCATTTAACTAATCAAAACAAAAAAAACAGCAATTAATGGAAATATGCTCTCCAACACCTTTAACCTTTTGGCGCGACATTAATTAATTTAACTGTGTAAAATAGGTTGCCTTTAAACGCTCTTTCCATGCCCATTTTTTTAAGATGAATGATGCTTTTGATGATCACACTTCATCACATTATGTTGCCGATGTTGCATTGCGGCTATGCAACATATCAGTACATATGTATAGATAAACATAAGTTATATATGAACTTAGTACTTATAATAGTGCATAATAAATCAAAAACTTACGATAAGATTAATTACATTGTAAAAATATTAAGGCAGACTGAGCAACTGTGTATCTAGATTCGAAATATACAAAAGAACAGCATGAGAAAAGACCTCTTGAAAAGACGAGAACTCAGCATGAGCAAGACTTACAATGACCACATGTTCAGCTAAGGCATTTAATAGCCAAACTCGAGAAGGTTCAAAACTGGATATATGTAAAAAGAAAAGACAAGAATAAAACAAAAATATTTTAAATAATTTAAAACAATAATAGACTAACAATGATTAAAGTGTGGCAGCATATGTGCAACTTTAAAACGTACATATATATTCATCTATTAACTCTCTAAAATTTAAATTTTTTTTCAATTATCTTTATTTTAATGCTCTTATACTGGCAACAAAAAAAAAAACTGTGCTATATAAAACATAGTGTATTATTTCATGAAACTGTACTCTCATATTTCACACTACATTAAAAGCACTATGCAAACACAAACACTAAAATTTTTAGTGAATTTTATAGTCCTACCGTAGTGAACATTTCACTAACTTAACCTTAGTTAAAATATGACTTAAAATTGTTATTGCGATTAGCATAAAGTAAGTTTAGAATTATTGTAAATACCAGTAAGACATTTTCTTAATACTTTTAAAACAGATTGCAATTTAAATGATTAATGAAATGGTCATAAGATCACTAACAGAGTAATAGATTTACAGCTATATAAAAATATTACAGCTGCTACTGAAAGATCCTGTCTTTTTTTTTGAATCATGGCTGTTTAAATTATTTAATAATAATAATAATTACATTTGCGCAAAGCTTTATTTTATTTTAACAATATTTTAGATAACTTTTTTCATGAAAAATAGTTTAAAAACATTAAAAAGCAAGACATTGTTTTACTTCGGAAAAACTGAAGTATAGGTTATATTAATAAGTAATAATAATATTTTTAATACTATTTTTAGTACTCGTATACATTAAAAAAGTTAATATAAATATTCTCAGAATATCTGTTCCAATCTTGCATTTTATAAAGAGATCTCATGTTGCAACGCGGCGGTACCTTGAATGTGAGATTATTTTACTAAGAATTCTTAAATTTTCTATTAGTTAACATAGAATAATTCAATTTCACCGAAATTAAAAACTTAGACATTAAAGAATATATTTTATTTTCCCAGTGAACTACTATAGACAAAAAACTAGTCGGATGCTGTTAGATGCTGATGCTTTGAAAAAAACTTTATATTTAATCAACTTAAGCCAACTTTTTCCAACCTGTAATGTTTTCCAGTTCAATTTATCTAACACATAAAATTTTACTTTGCAGAGAACATTCCATTATCAATTTGTCTAACTGTTCGCCAGTCCATATAACCAAACATGTCTTTACCTCAGCTAATTGTGTTGTGTTTTTATGGAACTGAACTTTGTCGCCTGTTCACAGTCAGCAATATATCTCTTATCAATGATGGTCTCTCAGTTGTCGTCTTTGTCTGTGCTTAAACTCCCGCAGGACCCATTTTTCCAGACGAGAAAAAGTGAAAATGCTTGTATGCTTGTAGGGAAGTGAATTTTTCCAAAGTAAGACAAGTATCTCAAGTTATAATCAAATTTTATGTTAAGTTGCTTACGTGATGCGACAACAAATTGCAATATTTGGGAACTTCCTTCAGAGAACGTAAACGTCGGAATGAATATTTTCTGCATACATTTACGCCTAGTATGCTTGCCCCATCTTTAATAGTTCGGGGAAAAAACTCATCTGTAATCATTTTCGCTGCAGACTTCAATGGTATGTTGTTGCTACATGTGCGGTTTCATTTGTGGTGTTGATAAAATACCTCTTTGGGTTTCACCTGCAAAGGACTTGGGGTTTTGTGAATTACTTTAACTGTTCGCGCGTTAAGGGAGTCCTTTAAATTTATTAAACACGTACAAAAAATTCGCATAATTGTATTCGGAAGAGTTGGCACTGCAAGGTGAAAATTTGGGAGTACAACAGACTTTAAAGCGCCTAAAATAATGCATTCAAATTTGTTATTGCCAAAAATAAAGGCAGTAGTTCCTTGTTAAAAGCAATGGCATTTTGTGAAGATATTCAATAATTGGCAATACATAATATCAATGTTAACTCAAACTTCATATTTAAACTCTTAAACCCTTTCAAAATAGTTAGAGTTATAACGTATGCCCACTGATGGATTATATCCTGTAAATAAATTCTAGTACAACTCGGCACATCTCAAACTATTAATCCCTTTGAGATCATTTTTGATGAAATCTTGGGACATTGTTAGCAATAGTTCTTGGTGACGTATGTTTAAAAAGATTACATAATTTCAGCATTGTGCACATAAACATAATCCTTAACCGAAGCCTAAAAAAAAAGTGCTTATGAAATTATACATCCATAAAATTCACACAATTCTATTAAAATCAATATTCCTATCTTCAAGAGGTGTTCCATCGATTTTTACTCGAAGAGCTGGAATAGTTCAAAAGTGAATAACAACTGCGGCAGTTATTAAAATTCGAATTTGAGAATTTATAAGTAAAATAACTCGGTTATCTACATCTAATATTCGAAAATTATTACTATTTAATTCATTTGTTGGAATTACATATGAATCAAATTCGATATTTATAAAATCTGAATATTCATATGATTAATATCATTGATAACCAATTGTTTTTAATGTAATTAAAGGTTCATTCATTTCGTCCAATAAATAAAGTAATCGTAAAGAATGCAAAGCTATATATAATAAAATAATACCAGGTACAATTGTTCAAATAATGTCAACAGTTTGACGATGCTGAAAAAAATTGATATACATACATCCGACTTTAATGACAATACCAGCCATATTAATATCTAGTTTATATCAAAAAAATATTAAAGCTCTATCACTTATATATATCGTGGATATATCCAACAAAAGGAAAATCAGACTCAACACTAAAGATATTCGATGCGAACATAGTCAACATTTTATTGCAGGTGTATATAATTTTACAACGTTCAGCGATTGTTAAACGTGTCATATTGTAAAATGACAAACCTTAAACTAAACTAAATAGATGATACCTTAAATGCCAATTCTGTTTGTCATAATTCACTGAAACAGTGTTGCTAATTGAAGGCCACAAAATGGATAACAGTTTGGTGTTCCAAACTCTGTATTTCCAGTTTGTGAGAGATAGTTGCGATGCTCAAACTTAATGATAAGTGACTTTAGATGGAAAACTAATGATATTTGTATTTTGTAACTAAGAACTCTTAAGCAAATGATATTATCATATCCCACATAATCTGACAAATCTATTGGCGTATATCTATTACCGAATTAGAGTATTGTTTATTGATTGCATTTTAATATGGAAAATAATTTAATTCTGTTGCAGTAAATTTGCAAGAAATAATTTTACTTGCTATATTGGAGAGTTTCCGTTGTTGTTCACAAAATGACAGAATGTACTTACGTCTTGATATTTTTTATTTTAAATTAACTTAGTATTCCCATCAAATGGAAAAAACTCTTCGTCCAATTCCTTCGGTGCTAAAATCGTGCTTCCTAGTATTCTTTTGGTGTACTAGGTAAGTTACGGCTTCTAATTAGAAATGCAACACCTGCCTTTGTCATGTTGTCAGTCACGTCGCTTTAGTAAGCCTCATGTCTTTATGAAGCGAAAATAAAATGAAACTTTAATAGACAAAGGAAGCTCGCAAAATAGTAGAGATAGTCATAAACATGAAAAAAAAAAACAAAATAACGCAAAAAAAATATATTAAGACATATGAGTCAATATTGTTTTTTGCAGAAGACAACATCTGGTGAGGGCCACAGGATGACACTTTGACACCAAATATTGTTCCCAAAAATTCCAAAATTTCTTGCTACTACTAGTCTTAAAAAAATTATTTACGAAAAAGAAATATAAATAAATATAAGAAATATATATGAAATAATTTCAAGACCACTGATTATAAATATTTGACAATACTCGAACCAGCTGTATGATCAGCCAATTCGAATTATTGCAATTCAGTATTGTTCGAAACCTCTCTATTAAATACAATAATTTCTTCTAGCAAGAAAATAGTTCGTACCGTCATGACGCCCATTATTTTGCATAAAGTTGTCTTGTTATGTACGTAATAAATGTATATAGTCTAATAAGGGTAAAAAGTTTTTTTTAACGATGATGAACGATTTTTTGGGTGTGGTATTAGGCAGAATGCCGTGAAATAATTGGTGCATGTTTATTATAACATACGTTTTTTTTTTGGCACCAAAACTGAACCTTCTACCTATTATAGTTTTTGAGAGAACTAAAAAAATGTGACAATGTCCAATTTTTCAACCAAAATTTGAAGGGGTTTCGGTAGGCCGATTGTCAAATCAAATTTGATTCAAAGGGAAGGCCATCTCAAAAATAAATTTCTGGTCAATATCTCTACTAGTTCAGAAAATATCGAATTTTGACCGGCTAATGTCTGTTTTGGCACACTATGCGTCGTAACTGACGTTAAAATCAAATTTAATATAGAAAATTTGCATACATATATCTATCATTATGTGTTATGTATATGTATATATACTAGTGCTGTTCATATTCGAATTTACGAAGTATTCGAAGAATTCGCATATTCGAATAGTAAACGAAGTCTTCGAAGTTGAAAAAAACTTCGAAGTTTTTTCCAACTTCGAAGACTTCGTTGAAATGCGAATATTCGAATATTCGAAGAACTTCGGGTTTTTAAAAACTTCGAATAATGTGAACAGCACTAATATACACTATTTCATTGCAAATGCTTTGAACATAATTTCAAGGTATGGGTTAATGGAACTCTATGGTTTCTACGAATTCCCAAAATTGCTTAAGACTCTAATTAGAACTAAAGTTATTTTGTTTTGTTTTTTGGACTTTAATTTTTATTTCGAACGTTTTAGTATATTTTCTATAAATATTTCGGCAAACTCGCTTTTGTCTTCATCAAGAGGATTTCAAGTAGAAAAAACATCTATGCAAGTTATGAACTATTTACACTTATTACAGGTAGATAATTGTTTTATATTTAGTTTTAATTAGGAGGGTTATTTGTTGTTTGTGTCCTTGTGGGTGGACGGGATAGTGACTGCATAGATCTGGTTTTATTGTTCAGGCTCGATTGTGTGTAGGTTTCTAGTTAAAAACCACTTCTATGAATTGTAGTGGGTCAAAGGAATTTAATATATTGCACAAAAGTATAAACATCATGACATTAACATTATTTTTTGATGTAGTTCAAGATATAACGTTTTATATCCTTTAATAATGTAATTCATTAACCTGTAGTACAATAACTGTCCATGATGTGACATAATTATATGATCTTATTAAGCATTATTATTGCTTCAATATTATTTTGACTATTAGGCTCCGCAATTATTTCACATAAAATGAAAATACTAAATTTCATCTCAACATTTATTGTCTTTTAACTGCTTTATTATAATATACACTCTTTTCATTCAATCTACTAAGTGCATAATTTGCGATGATTCATACTCATTATCCTCAGTTAATTTATGCTTCTCACAAACGATTGCGGACATTTCTGAGCCTACATAGCACCAATGAGGGTCTAGAGCGCAGTAAAAATTATTGTAATTAATATTCTAGACATATGGCAACAAAAACTTAAAACACTAAAAAATAATGTTTGTAGTCGTCTATGAAAAACGCGTAATGTGCAACAAAATGCTGCATGCTTTAGCCGCCAGGAGTTGTTGGATTTAAACTGTCACGTTTTTGGCAAAAAGCGAAGGCGTTTCATAAAACGTCAAACCACAAAGTTACCACCTATAAACAAAAAACAAAAAACAAAAAAAATAAAATATAAAATAAAATTCAGAAGAAAATAAGTTAAATATGAGTACGTATTAATCAAAAATTTAGTAACTAACACCAATGGCTGCACAATATTCACTGCCATTGTTGTTACTGCGTACGCGTTTTTGAAGCTGCAACAAATCGTTGCAACATCAATGCACTACTTTATCATTATGTCAAAAGTTGTTGCAAGTGCTGGAAAACCTAAGATTTGTTTTCTTCTTATTCATTGCTATTTTCTCTAGAAATAAAAACATAAATAAATTCCAAATTGGAAACCAACATTTCAGCGGCAGAGCTGGCCGAGCTGACCGACAACATGTTGCACAATCAATGCCACGTGAAATAGATTCTTATCAGCAACATCAGCACAACAAGCAACGCAGTAACGCAGTAACGCCATGTAATGTAATCGCAGTAAATTATTGCATTGTTACAAGCAGCAACACTTTTGTTACTACAATTGTGATGCACGTTCCCGTTGGCAATGTTGCTGGCACTGTTGTTGCTTTATGAAAGTGCAATTTGTCTTTGACTGCATTTATCTATTTATCTTGCTAGCGCATTTTGTCCAGGCGTTCGCCGAAGCCATCAACTCTGAATACGATAAGATGAAATATCTTTCGAATATTTATGGCATGGGTTTCTTTAGTGCAGATGAGGCCCCAAAACGTGGTCACTATTGCAGTTGGCGCTGCAACGACTTCGTTTGAGCGCAACTTCATCTGAACGCGACGTCATTGTAATCATTTTTTTTTTGTATTGTTGCTGCCTCTTGCAACATAAATACTATGATTATCGTAATTAGAAAATTTGTAACAGCTAGCAAAGTTGCCAATTCGCATCACCTCAATGCCTCAATGCCTCGATGCCTCGGTGCCTCGGTGCTTCAATGCATCTTTTATATTGTGAGTTATTTCCGACTTTTGAGGTTATGCTGTGTCAAGCGAAATTATACTCTATGCAGATGATACTTTATCATGCAATATTTTTGTGTTGCCGACACTAAGAACAGGCCGTTGAAGGACGGAAACAGTTATAATATGTATAACTTAGTAGTGAGTTAGTCTGATATTAGAGAGTAACTGGTTTTAAATTAAACTTTGTTGTGTCATGATACAAGTTCAACACGTTTAGCATCAAATAGTACGGCCCGCCAATAAGCCTAACCAAGGTTAACCTAACAGCTTTCAAAACGGCTAGTAGAATGTTGAGCAACTTTTAACCTTTAAGAAATCAACAATATGTATAAAAAGAGATTTGGCGAAAAGTTGGGAGTTGAAACTCCACGCTTTGCATAACGTTAGAGCACAGCAAAGATGTGCTACTTACGGAGCAAAGTCAGGAAATTATACTTGTGTTCACATCTAAATGAGATATTGTTTTTATAACTCTGAGAATAAAAATAAATAATGAAATATTTCAATGAACGTTTTTCACTTGTTAACATCGAAAAAATTTTAGCATTTCCTATGCAAACTCACTGATTCATACAGCAAAATGGATTAAAAAATAATTAAGTTGGGGTAAGTTCCTAACTTAGGGTCCTATTAGTCCATTGTCTTACTTTATAAAATCTCAGACATTTAAAAATCACATTGAATCTTAGCAAAGCTTCAAATGCGCCTTAGAAAAAGGTCCTGATATTTGACAAGGTCCTCAAAAAAAAAAGCGTCTAGCAAAGCCTATTGATACTGGAAACATGAATACAATGGATGTATTACATGAAGATATGAAGATCTGAAAACATTGATTCTATCATTTTGATATCTCTTATCTAGGATATATAAAAAGTAATAAATACATATATGCATATTTCATTAATTAAATATATCTGCAATATGTAACATATATTGTAGTAGAGATAAATGTAGATAATACGAGTATCTAAACACTTTTTACTTAAAATTATTGACTATGATGTAATGGATGCAGGAAGACAAACGTCATCTGTAAGTGTACAAAGGCTTAAAAGTGTTTTAGGCACTAACAGGCTCGACGACGACCCTGCTCAGAAAATCCTTTTTGGCAATTTATATGCTGAGAGACTGCGACGCAGACCACATCTACACTAAAAGAACGGCGTGGATCTGGGCACTCAAAATCGTGGGTATTGGATAAAATTAGTGCACAATTATAATCGATAGTGAAAATTGCTTGAATGTAGCTAAGAACGTATACCGGTTGTCCTGCCAATAATGATAATGTACCATAAATTTTAATTCACTAAGCAAAAAAATGAGTGTAACAAATAATGACAATACACCCAGCAAATTTTATGAGTACCTTATAGTACTCATGCTAATGTTTAGTAACTAAATAATGTAAATAAAAACGGAGCAAAATATCGAAAAAAGCTTTGAAGTTATTGTAGAGAAAAAGCATAGTTTTATACTAAACTACACCTATAAATGAATAATTGTATTAAAAAGAGATTATATTTTATAGTAGAAAAATTTTGTTGGTATATATTTATTAGTATTGGTATTATCTAAAAATGTTTAAAAAGCCTCAAACATTTAGAAAAAACTAAACAAATAATTTCTTTTCTTTTTTTCAGGCTCATGTAGTTGCTGCTTTTGAACAATCGCTCTCGAACATGACTTCACGCTTACAACAATTAACTGCAACTGCTGAGCGTAAAGATGGTGAACTCACTGATATGCGTCAAACTATTGAACTACTTCGCAAGCAATCTATACAAGCCGGATTGACCACAGCTCATATGCAAAGCATGGGTGTTCAAACACAGGGACAAGATCAGAATGATTTACTGGGCAACAAGCCACCACCTTTACCACCATGCATACCCGGTCAGCATATGAGTCGCGTTGTTCAGCATCAGCAACAACAACAACAAGCAGGTAGTGTCGGCAACAACAATAATGGTGCTATACAACGTCACCACAGTTCAGACTCAATGTGCTCATTGAACTCTATTAGTTCGGGTTGTTCAGCACAGGATAAGAAGAAGAAGAAGGGTTGGTTACGCAGTTCGTTTACAAAAGCTTTTTCACGCAATGCCAAAATTTCAAAAACTAGTCGTCATACAGGACATCATGGGGCACATAGTGGCCATGGTGATAGTACTCATGGTCCTCACTCAGGCTTATCTAAAGTGAATGGTCATGCACATGGTGACCCAGTGGGCTTGTCTGCACTTGCAACACAACCAGCACCACCAATTCCAGCTTCACCCACAAAATGCAGTCCAGCAAAGACTGTTACTTTAATTGATAATGCAAAGCCCATTGATGCCATAGAACATGACGATCATCAAGTTGTTGAAGACCTTAAGAAGCAACTGAGAGAAAAAGACTTGGTATTGACTGATATACGTCTTGAAGCTCTAAGTTCTGCTTCACAACTTGAGAGTCTCAAAGAAACCGTCAATAAAATGCGTGCTGAGATGCTATCACTTAAACAAAACAATGAACGCTTACAAAAGTTGGTAACAAGTCGTTCTTTAGCAGGCTCAGAAGCCTCGCTAGGCAATGCGATAAGTCCTAATGGTTCTATCGGTGAATCGCGCCGTTATTCTTTAGCTGATGGTAATTCACGCCCACCTATGGAATTACCAAAACGTTTAGACGAAGAAGTTGAAGAAGAAAATATACCACCTGCACCAGCACCTGAGCCGCCACCGCCGCCACTAAGTCCAACTACACACATCGATTTAACGCCACCTCCTCCTGCACTTGAAGGTATATCCAGTCCAGCACATATATCTACTGCAGTTGAAGAACTACCGGATGTTACAGACGGTAAGAAAATTGCAATAGCGTGCTATTTGGGGCAACCAGAATCATTCGTCAAATACTGCGAAGAAATGCTCGAAGTTGATGAGTTTTACGCCAATAGTTCCATGGCAAGTAGCGTAGATAAAGATAGTAATGAGCGAATGTCATTCCCAACTGCTAGTCCAAATGAGTTTGTCATAGCATATACTTATATATCTGGAAAAACGACTTGGCAGAATTTGGATTATATTGTGCGCAAGACATTTAAGGACTACGTATCGCGTATTGATCCAGGCACAAATTTAGGGCTGAACACTGACTCCATTACATCGTATCATTTAGGCGAAGCAAAACGTGGCCCTGAAATGGGTTTTCCAGAACTTTTGCCGTGCGGATACATTATCGGTAACGTGCGTACACTATACATATGTTTGCAAGGTGTTGGCAGTTTAGCATTTGATAGCTTAATACCAAGAAGCATTGTGCACCGTTATATTAGCTTATTAACTGAACATCGGCGACTTATATTGTGCGGACCAAGTGGTACGGGTAAATCGTATTTAGCACGTCGTCTTGCCGAATTTTTGGTAGCACGTTCTGGACGAGGAAATCCATCAGAGGCTATTGCAACATTTAAGTGAGTTTGTTCAAAGAAAATTATATTTCTTTATATTAAAATTGATTTTTCTTTCAGTGTTGATCATAAATCCTCAAAGGAATTGCGTCAATACCTCGGCCATATTGCCGAGCAGGCAGCTATTGCAAATGGTGCATCTGAATTGCCCTCTGTGATTATTTTGGACAATTTACATCACGCTTCGGCGCTTGGCGAAGTTTTTTCTTGTCTATTGAGCGCAGGTCCTGCAGCAAAACTTCCATGTATAATTGGCACTATGTCCCAAGCTACTTGTAATACCACCAATTTGCAACTGCATCATAATTTTAGATGGGTAAGCACTTGTGTTGTTTATTATGATTAAGTGGGTAACTTTTATTTATCTGTAATTTTAATATGATAGGTATTAACTGCTAATCATATGGAGCCAGTAAAAGGTTTCTTGGGACGTTTTCTACGACGGCGTCTTTTTCAACTTGAACTTCAAACCCAACATCCTCAACCGGAACTGGCAACGGTTTTGGCATGGTTACCAACTGTTTGGCAACATATAAACCGTTTCTTAGAGACTCATAGCTCTAGTGATGTGACAATTGGACCACGTCTATTTCTGACATGCCCACTCGACTTAAAGAATTCACAAATCTGGTTTACTGATATTTGGAACTATCATCTTTCACCATATCTGGTTGAGGCAGTGCGCGAAGGAGTTCAACTGTACGGAAGGCGCGGTGGGGCATGGAATGATCCCTCCGCCTTCATTCGTAATTCATATCCATGGCCGTATGGACCTGATTCAGTGCCACCATTAAGACAAATCAATGCGGAGGATGTTGGATTAGAAGGAGTAGCAGCTAATAATAACGAAAGTCAGGATCCTCTGGTAAGGAACAACAAAAATAGATATATAACTTCGTAACACAACTAATTAAATCTTTATGGTTTTTTTTTATTACTCTAGCTAAATATGCTCATTCGTCTACAAGAAGCTGCCAACTATTCAGAAAATCAAGAACAAGAATCGGACTGCGCTAGCCTCGATTCAAATATCACACCCGACAGTTCAGCCGGTGCAGAATAATATAATTATAAAGCAAATGGCAAATGGCAAATCGCAGTAATAAACAATTAAGCATAAATTTTAAGAAATCAGTAAAAATATTACAATATATTGTAAAGCAGCTTTCCCAAAGTTATATAGAAAACACATATTCAACATTGCATACATATTTACATACATATTAACATATTTACAAATTGCTTATATACATGCTTGCATACTCGTACAAATGCGAATACAAAGTCTGTCTAACTTTTCTATGTGGCATCATTTTTGTATCTTACAGTGTTGTATTATCCTGTATCGTATATTTTGTATATTTTTAATCGAAAGGCGACTTTCATTTAGGGAAACTAATTGCAAACATAAATTTATTATTATGAGCAAAAATGGCCAAATATTTTAAGGCGTGTCAGTGGCATTGCCATATATTTGAAATGTGAAAAGCACTATTTATATTAATTTTATTAAACATGTTCTTAATTAAGACTAACTAAGACTTAAGCCTCTGAACCAAAACCACTTGATGAAAACTTGTGATCTACAAATGAAATGGACTACAACTCTCCACACAATCAGGAGAAGCAATCAGCTGTGTAAATGTCAGTGTATAAAGTAAATAATTTTATACCCAAACTATTAGAGAGTTTTTCTTTAAGTTTTAACAAAAAACCAGATTTAAAAAAAAAAAGAAGTATTGGTTTCAAAGTTTACTGACCCTACTAATTGAGAAAATTAATTAAAACAACAATTTTTAGAATACAAAGACATCAATTACACCTTATCAAAGAAGTCTAAATTTCATTTGTGCTATAATCATAAATACTACCTTTTAATAACAGTATCTAAGTACTATTAGTATAATAAATACTAAATAATTGTATTTTAATTTGAATAATCTACTATTCAAGTTGTTGCATTTGTAGTAGCGTTTCTTTAACTTCCATTATATATGTATATACCTATACATATATTTATATATATAATTATAATTTATATAAGATTACAATTGTAATTAAAGCCAGAAAATCTAATATTCAATATTTGTAAGGTCAACATTCATTAACTTATTTGATCGGTTTCATTATCATCACGTTTAATCAAAAGTACTAAAGGAAAGTAATGAGTAAATAGGATCCGACCTATATACTTTAAATTTTATAATTATTGTTTTAATAATATTTAAAATATTTTGCTTTCATTTATAAAATCATTATATCAACAGTTTTTATATTTTCTTCTTTTAATTTTTTACAATTATATTTATGTTTATATTTATTATGTTGTATTTACGTTTATAAATATATATCATATTTATTTATAATATTATATATATCAATATATAATTATTTGACATATTGATGAAAAAAAAATTTTTTAAATTTATCCGAGAAAGTTCAGTTTTTTATATAATAATGACAAAACAAATATATATATATATATTTATTGTGTTTTGCATTTTTCTTTTTACAAATATTTCTATATACATATATGTATATGGATGTAAAATTATTAATTTATATTTACATATAAAATTTTTATATTAATTTATAATAATATATTGTTGTCATATTTTATTTATTAATTATTTTAGTTCTATATTATAATTTTTTTAACTTGATATGTTATGTGTATTAAATATATTTATACTTTCTATTTTTACCAAATTTTTAATATGTTTTATTTTGTTAATGAATTATAATATGATATGTATGTTTCTATATTTTTTTTATATAAATTTATTAATGACATTACTTTTATTTTTTATTGTATTTGGTATTTTTCGTACAAATACATAAATGTTTCACATATATATTATATTTGTATTATATATTTATCATATATACTTATCATATATATTTATATATTATATTTATATGCTATATTTATATATTTTATTTATATACTATATTTATATATTATATATATATGTTATGTTTATATACTATATTTATATATATTATATTTATATATTCTCTTTATATACTATATTTATATATTATATTTGTGTTATATAATTATCATATATATTTATGTATTGTGTTTATATTATATATTTATATTATATATTTATATTATATATTTATATTATATATTTATATTATATGTTTATATTATATATTTATATTATGTATTTATATTATATATTTATCATATATGTTTATATATTATATTTGTATCATGTATTTATTATCTTTGTAATATATATTATACTTGTGAAATATATTTGAATATGTATTTATATATCTAATTATATTTATATATGTATTTATATTTATATATGTATTTATATTTATACGTGTATTTACATTTGTGTATATATTTGTATATATATTCATATATTTATTTATATATGTATTTGTATATCTATTTATAAATATATTTATATATATGGAAATGTCGGTGAAATATTAATAAGAACACCAAAGATGGGTGGCAGTAAATATCAGAGTATGTTTAAATATTGTATATGCAATTATTATTTCTTTTATAACATTAACTTGGTCCTTCTTTTAATATTATCATGATTTTATTCAAAATTTGTTACGTTCAAAAATTAATATTATTAAAATATAAAATTATCAAATTGGAAGGTAGTAAGTTGGAACCTAAAGCAAATTTCAAAAGGTGTATATTGGTTTCTGGGCACTATAAACAGCACACAAATAAAATTTCTTGCACTCCTTTCTCTAAAAAAAAGTCCACTGAAAGCAGTTATTAAAGAAAATTTTATTTGCTACATAAAATATGAATTTCGAAAATATTAACTATTATTAAGAAACAAATATTGACAAAAAGGAAAAAATTGCACTTTTTAGCGCACTTGTTAAAAATGCAAATTTTATTGCACTTCACCTGCAGGCGAACTACACTACGAAATCGTACTGCAAAACTGTACACTGTAAAAATGTATACAATTTTATTATATATGAAAACTTTTGCATATCGAATATATGTAATGCTCTCTGGCCCGTCTTACATTTAGTTATTAGATACATTGATAAATTGCTTTTTATAAGAAATAATCAATTACAAGATAATAACTATTATTATATTATAATTATTATAATTAATATTCATCCAAAAGTTATAAACATATTAACATTAAATGTTAACATTGTGAAATGTCACTAATATTTCAAAAATAATTAATAAAATAAAATAAGTTCAACATAGTTTTTAATTAATAAAAACCAAACATGAAGCATTTTTTGTAAATAAATTCATACTTAACCGTAAGCCAAATGAAATGATAATATCGAAACTGAAGCTCAGTTTTAGTAGTTAAAATGTCGCTATATGCACTGGAAGAGATAGTCTATATCTATTCTATATCTGAAAAAAAATAACTATTTTCCAGTACTACACACTAAATTGAAATATAATAAAAATTCGCTAAATTCAAATTTGTTTCAAAGAGAAAATAAAAATAAGCAATCAATATATAAAAAATGATTAAAAATAATAATAAAAAAAATTATTTAAGAAATTAAATGGTTATTGATTTAATGATTATTGATGCTATTAAACTCAATATAAAACAATTATTAATATTTATTGATAATACCTTAACTGAATATAATTTAACGATTTATATATAAAATAATATTATAATTGATACTTTATGTAATATTTATTTTTAACGTCACATATTTTATTTATAATTAAAAAAAAAATCAAAAATTAGAATTAAAATTAAAATTAAAATTAAAGATAAAAACAAAAAGTTACGCTGGATACTAAAAATGTTTATTAATATTATAAAATTATGTTGCATAATAAATGCCAATCTAGAAAGATTGAATTAAAAAAAATATATAAAGAATATTAAATAAAAAACTTTTGTTATGAATATTTTATATCGAAAAGTCTATCAATTATAAAAAAAATTAAAAACTACACATTGATTGATTTATTCCGATTTTATACATAAAAATATCTAACCATATATATAATAAAATTTTATTTTCGTCTTTAAAATTCTCTTAGCTAAAATTATTTCATCAACACTAAATAACATTTTATTTTAAATAATTTTAATTTTACAATTTTATTCGAAACAAAAATTATAACCGTAAATAAAAAAATTTATTGTAACAAATATAAAGAAATTTATAGTTAATATATCTTAAGAAGATAAACCCACGATGCATTATAACTATTATTACTAACATACATTACTGAGAATATTTCGTAATTACATTTATACATACTTAAAAATATATATATATATATGTGGAATATTTATTTATATATATATTATATATTAACACTCTTGATGGATATGTAAAATCAAAACTAATAAAATAAAATAATACATTAAAAAAAGATGGAAAAAAATTTATTTGGCCACTAGTCCAAATGTTAATAATTAGAGGAAGACAGTGTAACCTCGGGTACTTTCAGAGGCAACAATTTTTTTTATTTGCAAACTACAAAAATTAAAAATAATAAATGATAAATTAATAATTAAATTGTAATAAAACTGATTAATTTAATGCAAAAAGTAACATTAAGTATTTTAGATATTATGTTGATTTCTGTAGTCACTGCCACAAAGACCAGGCAACAACAAGCAATTAACTGGGACCTAGTATTTTAAGTCCATTACTCGTAATACCCATACCAATTGTTAGATTTTTCGATAATCTGACTTAAATGTAAAGCAGAAAAGATCTTAGATTAAAACATAGTGCTATCATAAGGGATATGATTTTGATATGTCAATTGATAGTTTGTAGTCATGGCTACATGACGTTAGCCAAATACAAATGGCTATTCTCTGTATACATATTCTATCAACTATTCCGTTCTTTAGTTGCAAGAGAATAGATTAAATGTAACCTTGTTTAGATATGCATTAGTACTCTCAGAAGAGAAGATTTGGTAATAAATTGAATTAAAACGAAGTAAAAGATAACGACTGGCACTTCTGGAGTAATTAATATAATTTTATCATGTCTGTATCTTCCTGCTAACCACCGGTTCTTCAGTTGTAAATGCAGATGAAGAATTCAAAGCTAATTTTGAAACTTCCAGATGAGGAAATCTAAACTAAATCTGTAGTCTACATCTCATTCAAGTTAGTTTATAAATGTAAAAGAATATTTAAATTATTAAGCAAGAGCTCTAAAATAAACTCCAGTTTGGGTCTGATCGAGTAAATCAGGAAACAAATACACACTTGAGCTAGCGCGATATAGAGGCTCTTTAATAGAACACGGGAGGATCAATGTCTGTTCTTGTTAGTGACAGACTAATATTGACGTATGATCACTTTTTGGTCTGATATCATGTATCAATATTGGTATTATATATATTGTATTGGTCTGAGTATATAAACCATGTCAATGATGATAAATATTCAAATATTAAAGCCTCCCTCACTTGGTTATATCGGTTCTTACGGAACACTAAATTAAAGCACGATATGGAACTAGACTAAGTCTGCCATTTCAAAACTACTGTAGATTACATTTTCATCTACCACATTCATATTTACAATTTTATGCCGTCAGAATTGACAGTTTGTGTTATATTATCCCAATTTTCAAAAAGTTTGCACCGTGCGATTGGTTGGACTCCAGCTCAAATAACAGATCATGCTGTGATTTTTTCTGAATAGAATAGTCTTTTAACAGTTACTTGCAAATTTTCACCATAATGTGCACCTAATTAAATTTGAACTTTCCAAATATCTTAGATCTTCATTAATGCAAAATCTATTTTTTTAACAAAATTATTTAATTCCGTAATTTATTTGCTCTTCAATATAGCTCAAAAGAATGAAAAATTTTTATAATTTATTTTTACAAATATTTTATTCATATTAATATTTTTACGGCGTGAAATATTTAAAATCAATGCCTATTTCGGATAATTGATAATCAATCCATTGACGTAGATATGGAATATTAGCATAAACTCCAGGAATATTTTCCTCGCCACAGCCAATGCCCCATGCAACAATACCAGCCTGATAATAACGGTCTTTAACACCAACAACTGGACATACTAAAGGTGAACCTCCATCACCTTTACATGTATCCTTGTCTTTTTCTCCACCAGCACATATAAAGCTGCTATGAAGACGAAAATAATTGCCTAAGCGTGTTAAACGTAAATTACTTTGACATTGATTATTCGGAACAACAGGGACATCAATTTTTTTAAGTATCACTTGATATTGCCCCTCGCGACCGAACTTATCCTTTCCCCAACCCGTTGCAAAACAACGTGAATGATCAAAGTTGATGTTAGCAGTAGGCAAACATACTGGTCGTATATTCTGTTCCCAATCGAAAGGAGTTTCCGTAATAAGCAATGCAATGTCATTATAAAGAGAACCTTTGTTAAATTCCTCATGAACAATGATTTCGGTAACATATCTATCCTGATAGGGTAGTATTTCCGTTGTATGTTGTGTGTCCCATTCCCCAGCGCGTACAACTAATGTATCTGATTTTTTTGTGTGTACGCAGTGAGCAGCAGTTAAAATAACATTTGGAGCAATAATTGCTCCACCGCATTCATATAAATTTAGAGTCTCATCAAGTGTTACTTCTTTTTTCAATATTGCCACCATCCAAGGAAATTCACCAAACTGAGCTTCATTATTTTTGTCACCAACTATTTTATAACCTACACCAATAGGATTTCGATAGCCACAACCTTCATGCTGCACTGGTGGCACTGGATTTATAATGGGAACTGCAGTCTACAAATAAATAAAAATATATCAGAAATTTTTTTTTTTAGAAGTTTAGAACTCACCTTATCCGGTACATCACAACACTCCTCCAAATAAGAGCATTCGTTATCAATGCGTATATCAATAACACCTAGACCATCTTCAATAATTGCACCATTGTTACATAGAAACCGAGGAACACATTCCCGATTCACACCACATGATTTGTACTTGCTAGTTTCTGGAATTGGTTCTACGGGAGTAGGATTTGGGGGTTCATTTCTATTTACTGTTGGTACTGGATTTAGCACAGTTACTTTTGTAGGCATAGGTGGAAAAGCACTGTCATTCTTAAAAATATTGTTAATAAGATTGGTAAGTTGAATGTCTTGACCTTGACAGGCGACAATAAATAGTATTCCCAAAGCAATGAATGTCTTTTGCAACATTTTAAAACCTTTATTCTCTAAGAAAAGGTAGACAAAGAAATTAATTAAAATAAAAGATTAAAAAAAAAATTTAATATAAATTTGAATTCATTTTCGTGGAACTCTTACTCAACACCTTAAACAATTAGTTATTATATGAGATAGTCAAAAACATGTCCACTAATGAAAAAGAACCAAGTAAAGTAGTTACCTTTGCCTTTGCCGAATCTTAAATATTCCCTATATAGAGGATAAAGTATTATCAAAATTTTTAACTGTGTTATTATATATTACATGTTATTCTTTTAAGAATCAAACCATGCTAATTGTTAAAAAATAACAATCAAAGAATCAACAGATAATGAGACTACAAAACACATGCTGGGAGCATACCTGGCTATGATGAACAAACAAAAGAAATATATACAAGGTTTTTACTTTATACCATATAGAGAAATAATAATCGATAAAGTCGGATATTGTGCTTAGACAAATATTTTAAGTCATAAATGCCACACAATAAATCTCCAGACCAGAATTCGAAAGCCCCCAACCTAATAATCAAAAAAAAGATCAAACGATATGCTCACTTTTTAGTCTTTCTTCAAGCCTGGTACATGTTGCATGTAATCATCAACAAGAGCCTAATATAGTGTATTTGGTAGACTATCAAGCAAATAAACATGTTTTAGAAAAACAAAACGTCCACACGTAAACACACACCAAAACATGAGACCATAGAGGGGAACCACAGCATTACGTCAACATTGAGCAGAAATTAATTATTAAAAGTAAAGGTATTAGCTTTGACTTTGCCGAAGCTTAGACACCCTTTACACAGAATTCTGAATCTACATATACTTTTATTTATAAATAATATATTATTGAAATATAATACCATTATAATATCATATGTATATAATATTACTATTAAGAGCTGAAGAAACTTTTGGCGTGGATATTTGTTCTATTATTTCTTTTAATTGAGACCAAAATCTCGACACGAAAACTTGTTTTAGTTTTAATAGTCTTTTCGAAAAATAATAAAAACCCTGTTCGTATAAAAACCAGCTGTATATAAATTTGAACCGTTATTAATAAAATTTTATATATTCTCTTATATGAATACAAAATGAAATAAATTAAAAACGAAAAAAAATCATATTCGATTATTCAGATTATATGCCAGCTATAGGATATAGTGCGAAAAGCATATAAGTATAATTCGAATAGTTAAAAAACTGAAAGTTTAGTTTGGAATTAAACAGACCGACGGAGAGGACGGACAGAGCTTAATAAACTTAGTTAATAAACTCATTAAACTCATTGATTAAAAATATATATACTTTATTTGGTCCATGACATTTGGTTCAATGGGTCACACTTTTTTGAGTAAAGGGCAAAAAATTATAGATAAGCTAAACTCCACTCCCCAACAAAACATTAACACTGGAAAGTCTGCATAGACTAAATATTTTAACCGAAAATTGAACAATCTGACGAACGATCAGAATCCGCTTTCGAAAAATATGCAACCCAAGTTTTATTCGAATAGCTGAAAAATTGAGAGAGACAGACGGACAAAGGGCTAAATGAACTCAGCTTGTCAAGTTGATCAAAAATATATTTGGTTTATTTTTGCTTCAGTCCATTAGATATATTTTAACAAACCTGATATACCTATTTTACACTTTTCTCTAGAAAATCATACCCTTTCTACAAATATAGATTACAAAAAATTAACACTGGAAAGCTTACACAAACTGAAGTATATTAACCGTACAATTAACAGGAAAGACAACAGTGTTAAAATCAGTAGAAGGCAGTTTGTTAATATTATAATTAATGATAACATATATTTTTATTGTTTATTTAGCCAAATATATTAGCAAAACACGGTTCCTGTATAAAAAGCAACCTTTTACGTTTTACGAAAATATTTATATATGTAGAAAATAATAATATAAAATAAATTAAATATAAAAATAAAAAACCAAGGAACAAGTTTTTATTTTCGTTAACATAGTCGTTTTTAAACATAAACAATATTATTAAAAAAAATTAACTGGTAACTATTCTTATTTAGTAATTTTAGTTTAGTAGTAATAATCCAAATTTTTAATCATTTCTGTTCTTTCCTACATAACTAAAACTTTTACGCACTTCTATTATTAAACGGGTATTATAGTATCTTTTCAGTAGAGTCTTCACTCTTT
The DNA here is from genome assembly GCF_002237135.1 of Teleopsis dalmanni. Lineage (NCBI taxonomy): Eukaryota > Metazoa > Arthropoda > Insecta > Diptera > Diopsidae > Teleopsis > Teleopsis dalmanni. The sequence continues at coordinate 62,917,540 of NC_051848.1, read as the reverse complement.
ATATATAAGCTTGATAACACCTTAAACTCACACAATTATTTTCCCGAAATTATTTGTTAGCTACACAACCTAAGACAGCTCGCACTGAATAAACTGAAGCTGCGAATAAGAAACCAATCGATGGAACAATCCGACTACAACTAATCTGTTGTCTTTAGAGAGTTACTTACAGGAAGCAGTGATTAGAAGCTTATCTAAAGAAGCGTAACAAAACGAAGACAGGGGAGCAACATATGATCAAAGAATTTTAGATTTTTGTGTGATCAACAATCGAAAAATACATAATGTTAAAGGTTATAAATATCTTAGTGTGCTTTCTGTGCGATTTAAAAATCAAAATTCTAATTTAATACACTAGTCTACATACTTTTTGTGTCATGCATTTATTTGAATAGAAAGGAATTGGTAGCCAGCAAGATATATATAGTAAGGGAATTCAGGATGTCAAAAATTCTAATTTAATACACTAGTCTACGTACTTTTTGTGTTATGCATTTGAATAGAAAGGAATTGGTAGCCAGCAAGATATATATAATAAGGGTATTCAGGATGTCTGTGCATCGTTGCATGTGCAATATTATTAGATTTTACAAAGACAATTCCCTTCTTTATAATTTTGCACTTGATTTGCAAGACAATATTCAAGACCATATTTTCAACACCAATTACCTCTTGCATATTTGATTTCCAACACTCTATTGTGAATGATACTACTTTTTTTATTGTTCGCTGTGCAATGCTTTAGCGAAACAGTCAAGTTTTTTTTGATTTTCTTATTTTTTAATTCTGTGACTTTGTGCAATTGTTTGATTTATTTTACGTCCAACATGGTCGGAGCTGCTGGCCAAAAATATTCGGAAATGTGAGAACAAAAAGTGAACCAATAATAAGGTCCAATAATGAGTTTTAATTTACAAGTAAATAAATACATAAACAAAAATCAGCTGTTCTAAAAATTTTCAAAACTAATATACGCAAAGTGTATTCACGATTATTTGAGTTTTCGATGATACACATTCAACGATGCATAGATATCCTGAATATCCGTAATGTAAAAAGTATTCGAAATGTGATTTGAAACACGTAGATACTTAAAAAAGGACAAAAAAAAAACAAAAATATATATAAACAAAATATATACGCACAGCACAAGAATTTATTTATAATCAGTATTATAATATAGCGCCTTACGGCCACTTTGTCCACAGAAAATTCTTAATATAATTTAATTTTGTTTTTTATATTTGTTTTTGTAATTACGATCATAAATGAAATTGCCGAACGTAGTAGTAATTTTGTTATATTTCCTTAAAGGAATACTATTTTTAGACACACCTTAATTTCGCAAAAATCTTAATTTCATCTTCGTTTTAGCGAAATTAAGTTGTTTTTTCTATACAAAATTCAGTTTTATAGTTAGAACGGAATTAAGGAAAATGGACTTAATTTCGTTGAAACGAAAACTGAAATTAAGGGACATTTCCAGTGCAACTATGTGTAAGGTAAATTTTAATCAAAAGGTAAAATTGAAATAACAAAAAAGTGACATTCTTTTTAAATAAATATTAATGACAGTTGGCTTTAATAAAACATGTTGTTTTAACTGTTGTTAATTTAAAATATAGTGAAAAATAATGATTCACATAGCTGAAATCTACTAAAGCTAATAAAATTACTGAATACTGTTCTTTGTAGTTATAGTTTATTAGTCAACTTTTAAAATATCCCAGATACAATAGGTGTTTGAAGGAAGTAAGTTTTAACATTCGTTTTGTAAACAAAACACATGATTTCTTTAATTTGGGACAGTATAAACACAAGACATTTTTACGAAATTAAGGAAATTTGACTGTCTGAATATAGTATTAGTGAGAATTATTTACAAAATCACTATTTCAATTTCCAAGAAATTTCTTTTTTCCTATTTTTCAAATTTATGAAATTTTTAAATTTTGTTTGAATTTTTGTTTACACATGATTTTTGACATATAATTGCAATATTCATTGGAGTTTCCAATAAATATTCACAATAGTTTGCTTATTGCGTTTGTAACACTTTTTCTTAACTGACCAAAGTGTGTGGCCAGTATACAATTACTGGCCGAGGTATAGAAAATAGTGTTGTTGTTTTGTGTACATTTCGGCCAGTATAGACCAGCAACTTGCTGTTTTTTGCTATACTTGCGAGCCACCGAAAAGTCCTAATGTATATGCAGTATAAGAGAAAGAAATCAAGTTAATCTGCATTTTTAATCTCCACCGTATTGCTAATATGTATATTTATATAAAAAACGTTTTTATAAAATTCAACCGCAAATTTGTTTGAATTTTTTTTTACTTGTCATGTGTTAGACAGTGATGCTAAGTTATTCTTAAGCATCAAAAGTTGTATAATTGGAGAATTTATGTCAAAGAAATACACCTTTTATGTAATATTAGTTGCTTTCGACAGTTTTTAAGTGTGGCGAATAACAACAAGTTGCTTGCTGAAAGGTGCTTAAATGTACTCAAAACAACAACACTACGTACTTCATGTAAGCACTTAATTGTAAAGTGACCGTTTTTTTTTCTTTCAGAGTAGCAAAAACATACTCGCATATTAAGAAAGGAAACATATGAAGCAACAACAATTCAAATCTCTTCAAATCTTTAGATGTAGGTTTCACTCGCAAAATTTTGACGTCTTAAGTTTTAGTGCAGCCAAATACAAAAATCAGTCTATCGTGAATATTCACTAGAAATATCGTTAGAACTCCAGTCATTTGTTAAAATCATTTAAGCATTTCACTATTGTGAACCTTCATTGGAAATTTCAAAAATTATTCCAAAATTGAAGCAAAATTAAAAAAGTTCACAAATTTAAAAATTTTGAAAATGAAATATTTTAAAAATATATAAAATTGTGGAAAATAAATATTTTAAATATATTGATATAAATATATACACAAATTTTTAGAAATTCGTGAAGAAAGTATAATTGGAAAGCGGTTAAAAATTTTTAACTTATTAGTTGCTTACAAGTTAATACTTATTAAAGCATACATATTCTTAACTATTATAAATTTGTTGTAAAGGCAAATTTCAAAATCTTCTGCATTCTTAACATTGCTTTTGATCCATTATTGATTTTAATTTTTAATACAGTTTTATTTGTTTTTATACAAAATTTAATTCGCTTGTATTATGTGCACATATGCAAGATTTGCTTTTTGCGAAAACATAATATTTGACAGATTGTAACAGTGATGCCAATATCTCGCTTAACGCGTATAGGCGTTACTTGCGAATCGCCGAAAAGGCCTATTGTTAGATTAAGAGAACGAGATTAAGTTGATCTGTATTTTTGATCTTCACCATTTACATTATACATTGGAGATTGATTTTGACGTATCTCTTGTGTTTTGTCTCATGTGTTTGATAAATTTCTGTAAATAATTAAAAGTTTAATTACAATTTTATATAAAAAAATTATAATATAAATTTAATAAATAGTCTTACAACATAATTTAACAAGTTTTAGTTATTAATATGTACAAAACTATTATTAAACAAATTTATTAAAATTTACATTTTTAATAAACATTTTCAAATCGACATTTTCAAATTTGTTTGTTTTGAATAGATTTTGACATTTTTCCAATTTTTCTAAGATCGTAAAAAAATCTACGATATTAAGCCATTTGCAGAGTTGCGTAGGAAAATAATTACCATTTCTAAAAGGCGATAAAAAATTAATCTCCACCAAAAGGAGATTAACTTTTGTATGGGAAATCTAATATTAAACAACAAGATTAGTACTTTAATCTCGATTATTGCATTCATCTACTTTTAATCTCACAATGTAAGCTGCGTATAAGACAAAAATTGTTAGTACTGTATCAAATCATTGGTTAGGCAACGAAAATTGGGTGATTAGCTATTCCATTGGAATAATGTAATAGATATGTTCAAAATCTTACAAAGTAAAAAATGTAAAATGAAGTACAAGAAAAAAATTACCAAGATCCCTCTCAAAAAAATTTACAGATTACATAGGAACTATAAAAACACTCCACAAAAAAAATGTAATTAATTACTTTATACGTTTGCTGTTACAGTTGGAAGTTTTTTGGGCCATATATTCAAATTTTTATTAAAATGAACATGAAGTTATATATTTCAAGAAGTATTTAGAAATATAATATTATTTTTTGTTAATTGTGAATTTTAAGCAATTTGAATATTTTATAATTAATTTTTTAATGTATTCATTTTTCGCTTAACTTTATTTTAATTGAGTCTTTATTTAAGTTTCCTTAATGTTACAAACGAAATTAATGTCATTTTTGTACAATATTAAATACAAGCGCCCCCTTGCAAACTCTTTTCACTATTTTTTAATGGAAAAAAATGAAATTTGAACCCCTTTACTATATTAGTAATTCTACTACGTACTCGAACATAATTAATAGTCTTGTTTTTAAATTTTCTAGTATTTCACTTCAAAAGTATTCGGACGTCCTTAATATCTAAGTGCGTAAAAAATCTTTATAAATCATTTTTTCTTCTATTCTGTCGAATGGTGTCATAAAAGCACTTTTTCACCATTTGCTGTACATCCATGCAAAAAAGATATGCTACGTCGTGGTGAGTAAAAATTATACCTCATAACATCGGTGAAGTGAAGTTAGTATCGCACGAGATTCCTATAAAATTTGTAAGAATATTTTTTAATTAAATTGATAATAATATATTGGCCAGAGTTAAAAAATTTTAAAATTGATGCAAAGTGTTATAATATAAAACTGTTAAAAATTAAAAAGATGTAAATTTCGATTGTACAAGTATTGAATTTGGTTGTGTAATCTGACAAATTGGCGAAAATGATAAAAGCAAAATCGACAAAAATCACCGAAGACCTCATAATTTATTGATTGATTTCAAGTTCTTATTTTATATTGACATGAAAAATAGTTTACTTTTTATTTTATAAGTAGTTTTTATTTTTCCGACTTTGCGGCTATGACTGCATTTTTGTTGCAGCTGAACCACTGTTACATAACCTCCGCGTCACAGCTGCTTGTGACTTAATATTAAATAATAAATGCAGTACAAAGTAATAAAAAAATATACGTAATGTTATTTTGTTTATATTATTTATAGTCTACCATATACACGATTGAAAAATGGCATTGCGTTTGATTAATATGGCTCTTCGCCGCCAGTTGGCACAACAGTTGCCCCGCAACGCCACACAAGTCGGCAGTGTAGCGTCTGTGCACACACTAGAGAAAATCGGCAAACGCGAAATTGTTGGTTTCGGCTGGAACGGTGATCCAGTCTATTACGATCGTGTAGACTATCCCATGCCAGCAGTTCGCTTCCGTGAGCCAAACAATGAAATTAATGCCCTGCGCCAGAAAGAGAAGTTGGACTGGAAAAAATTGAGCATGCAGGAGAAGAAAGCACTTTATAGAGCCAGCTTCTGTCAAACTTTCGCTGAAGTAAAAGCACCAACTGGTGAGTGGAAGATGCATATTGGTATGATGTTGCTCTTTGGATCTGCAGCTATTTGGGTTTGTATGCTGATGAACATTTTCGGTAAGTTGCAGCATTTGTAAAAAATATGATTGTTTTTCCTAAACGTTATTGTCTTCGTTCTTTGCAGTTTACGACCCATTACCAGTAACATTCGATGAGCCTCACCAAAAGGCCCAATTGGAACGCATGTTAGATTTGGAAGTTAACCCAGTAACTGGTCTATCATCACAATGGGACTACGAAAACAAGAAGTGGAAGTAAATAATTTAAATGAATTACCCAAACGTGCGTTAAGCTTTCGTATATTTTGTAAGCCGGAACAAGTTCGCCATTGTGTTTTATTTTCTATCATTACTTTTGTTTAAAACATTAATTTTGAAGCTGTATTTATGGTAATCCTTATTTTTAATTCTGTAATATTAATACACTGAGTAAAAAACAAACTGTTTGTGCATTAGTAATGTTCGAAATTTTAACTTTGTCTGCAGATTACGAAAATTAACGCCAAACAAAATATGTTAAATTATTTTTAGTAAATGTTTCGATAACTAAATTCCAACAACTGAAAAACTGAGTATTATTGCACAAATAGAAGATCGTCAATCAAAATAGATGATAGTCAATAGAATAGGTAGAGTTGAGTATAAATCAATATTTGGTTTTAAATACTTTCAGTTGCACTGAAAAGTAAATGCTTAAGAATTTTGGTCGACTCAACAGAAGTTGTTGATGAAGATAAGATATTGTGCACTTCCACAATTTCACAAATTAAATGGTAGCAAACTTCTATGTGTCATGATTCTCTGGAACGTGGAAAATGCCAGCGAGCAAAGTAAAGGAGTTTCTAATATTGCAAGCTTATTTTTTCGTTTTAAAAATTTTTAAATCCATAAATTGAATATAATTTATTAATGGTTAATGGTTAAAATTGGCTTTCCGAATTCTTTTTGCTAAGGATGTGTATATTTCTTTCCCTTATTTAGAAATACGTGATGCTGGTTTTATCCGAAAATATAGTTAAACATATTATTTAGGTTATTGTAGCCATCGCAAATATTGGAATAACTGCAGTCGTGTGTTCCTTCTGAAATTTTTAACAGGCTTGCTCTTCCTGTAAATAATTAATTTTTTATTTTAAATATTTGTTTTCTTTTTATTTTAGTTGTGAAGTGAACACGAATGCTGAAGATTCAGAATGACTTTCAGCTTTTATAGATTTTTTTCTATAAACCTATATATAAATGTTTGTAATGTTATTTAGAGCGCCGGTATTAGCTTGTGATTATATTAAATCGTTAAACACTATATACTATAAATATCAGCGTTGGTGAAGTTGAGGTTGAGAGTGGGGAAGTTTTGACAGGAGTTAAATCTTCTAAATATATTTTCCTTATTGGTCTTGTGGTGTTGTGGATGATCAGCTTCTAGAGGTAGATTTAGGTTTTATATATATTCGAGTTTATTTAATAATTTATACACATGTCTTATATATTAATATATTATAACAAATTATATTTAAGTTGGTATTCCTAAGTTATTTCACATTTTCCGATTTCTAATTAATTTATTTAAAAATATATTTGCAGTGCTTATTTTGAAGCTATTTTTGATTAAACATAATTTAATTTATCTCTTATAGTTAGTGCTTAACTTATCTTTTTAGTAATTATGATATTTCAAACTATTTATGTAGTTTGAATTTATAATGTACGTTTTTTTAATATGTAGTTACAAAATGCTTGGTTAGTTTTTTTAATCAATTTGATTTGAATTAATTAATTAACTGTTGTTTGGTGTGATTCTTCAATTTCCCCTTCGTCTGTTGTAGAATATAACTGTGTCACGAGTAAAAGTAACAGTCATGCTTATTGCTAGCAGTGGTGTTCCTTTTGTATGAAAGAGCCAAAAATGCTTCATATGAGATATGAGCCAAATGAGTCAAAAATGCTTCTTTGAACGATGTGAGCTTGTATCTCTTCCAGATTGCAAATATAACTTAAGGATGAGTTAAATATGTTAGTGTATTGGAGGGGTGGATAATATTTTAGTTTGTTGATTAGTTCTTCATGCCATACTTTATCTAATGCTTGAGCAAATTTTGATAAAACTTTTTATTTATTATAGTATTATTAGATGATAAAAAGTGCCTTTCTAAAATTGTTCTACTAAGTTATGTCTAAATAATAACATAAGTTGGTATCTGTATTGGAAATTAAACATGTATGAACTTGATTAATGATATTTTGTATAATTTTTTGAATTGCATGTCATTCAGTGGTATTTTGATTTTGATGAACCTTATATTTCCGTGATCTGATCACACCAGTCGGAAACCATATTTCAAGAAATATGGTACACAAATCTTTTTTATAATCATGCCACTGCAAAGAATCACGCAATGTAGGTGAAAGGGGAATATAGGTGCCCCAATATCCGAATCTACAACATTGTCATGTCGATATTTTAGAATTACCTACAACAATTTGGATAGCAAGGTCGATGTTTTAAGCACATCGTCTAAAACAAGGTATGCACGTATGCTTCAAATCTTTAATGGTCTCATATCGTTTAAATTAAACCTCTATATTTCTAATTATGGGAGTCATTGCAAAACTGCGAACTTTATTAAATTTTTTATATGCACACTGAAAGGCATGGGAACGATCCTTTTCCAAAAGAAAAAATTAAAATTAAAGACTGAAAACATGTTTAGTGATGTGTAGTGAATTGCTTTTAATTTATTATCTGACACAAAAAAAAAGAAAATTTGAAAGAGTATTTATAATTAAAAGAGTTATCCCTAGGTGGAGCGGTTTATGTTTCACTGGAGATCGTTAGGAGAAGTACTAATCTCTACTTTCTTAGTTTTGTCAATAATAAATGGACGACACTGCGATCATATGTAACTTCTCGGTTAACAAGGCTTACATAAATAAGACTAGGTCTAGGTTTACTGCAGCTCTCTGCGATCACAGGTGTAAAGAAATCCACACAGAGTAACAGAAATCTTGGAAATTTCCTGAAAACAGAATTTATTAAACATTTTCTCTGGTGTCCAGCAGAAATAGGTTTTTAGGGAAGTGTTTTGTGGCAGCTTGTCGCACTGTTCATCGGTATGTATGAAAGATCTATTAAATTATCTGAATTCGAAGAGATGAATTTAGTCCGAATTTTTTTTCCAGAAAGGTGATAGCAAAACGGCGAAAAAACACTAATTGAGGACAGTGGAAAGCTATCTGTTTACGTCCCACTGCAATTTACCAACCAAAAAAATTATCAGTTTTTTGTCAAGATGGAACTTATTGACAAAAAGTTTTTGCAGTCATGTTATGCATGTAGTTGACATGGTAACTTACTTTAGTTTTAATATTTAATATTATATAAAGTATATAAAGGGCAGTGAACGGAAATAAACAGTACAGTATCATTGGGTACTGCTCATGTCCAAAACACATTAAAAAAATTTTAGAGTTTGTGTCTGCGAACGTAAACTCTAAAAGTTTAGTGTACTGCTTGTGTTCTTTTCACAAAGGAAGTGAACCTTAAACGATCTTTTCGCGAAAGTAGGAGATCTATTTAATTATTTTTTCCCGAAATTAGTGTGTTTTTAGTGCTATTTTAGTGTCCGTCGAACAAAATGATTTGGAGATGTTTTTAATGTGCATTGTTGTTGCTTTCTTTGTGTTTTTAAATAAAGATATTAGATCTGTTCCACGGACTACTCGTAGCAAAATTCAAGTAACACAAGTAAAGTTCAAACTAAGACCTATTGTGTATGCATTCATTGATGCGTTTTTAATATTAGGCGATGAATTACAAAGATATACTATTTTATTGCGGTTGGATGATTTGTATTATATTTATAATGCCAATAAAATATAAAAAAAAAAATTTTTTAAATATTTTGTATAGTGCAGTATAAAACAGAAAAATTTGTTTAATAATTTCTGTTTATCATATATAATATTTCGATTATTACGTAGGAATATATAGTTTTTATTGTAATAAAACATATCAGTTAAGATACAAATTTTTCCTAAGTATATATGAAAGCCGGGTCGAAAACTAAATAAATATTTTAAACCATTTTATTTACTAAATAATGTCCTTGGCAAACTTATAATTGATAAAAAATGCAAGACTTTTAAATAGAAAAAGTTAACAATTATATTGAGGGGAGGCGAATGACCATGGAAAGTGCATCTTTTTTTGTTTTTGTTAGGTAAAAATGTTCACTTAATTTGGAAGTTGTATTTCTATGAAATATAAAAGAGTTGAAAAAAAGAAAGAGTTGAAAAAAAAGGAAGGGTTGATTTTTGATCGAAAAATACAAAACAGGAACCGTAACAGTTATCATAACAAAAATAAAAATCACCTTTTAACTATTATCATTCGCATTTTAAAATAAAACTCAAAAAATAATAATTAAATTTGCTTTATATTATATTCCTCAAAAATAATTATTTTATGTGCCTTCAATTTTATAGCGCCGAAGTAACTCTTAAAATTATGTTATGCTTCGTAATGCTCTGTAATATTGTCGCGTTATAAAAATAAAAATCATGAATAACTGGCAATTTCTGCCGAATATTTTTAAAACGAAAATATAAAATGCGTTTGTCATACATGGTAGTTGTTTTTGTAATTTCATACAAAATGTATTAAAAAGCATTTGTATTTGAAAATATAAAATGCGTTTGTCATACATGGTAGTTGTTTTTGTAATTTCATAGAAAATGTATTAAAGAGCATTTGTATTTGGTGAAGTAAATACAACCGACAAGATTGACAGTTTATATTTAACTAAATTTTGTTTACATTTCATTATTTAAGATTGCTTAAACTAATGCAAAACATACTAGATTATAACACTTTCTCTGCCCTTAATTTTTGACAAGGCTTAAGTTTTCCTGAAATCGTCGGATTCAAATCGAATTACATCCTTCCGAATACGACCACTTTTTCGAAGTTGAACTACTTCGGTAGAACGTTCTTCACTAGGCATTAATGTTGATTGGCTAGATGAAGGCGGTGTGGCATTGATGAAATTTGGAGCGAATTCAAAAATTGGTTGTGAAGAGAGGTCAGAGCTACTTCTAGTTTTAAGCTGATTAACATGACGTTTGATGTAACCAAAAGATGTGTTCACTCGGTAAACCATTTTACCAAGTTGTTTCACAATAACTCCTTTTATCCATTTTTCCCCTCTTGCGTAGTTTCGAGCGAAGACGGGTTGCTTTAGACTGAATTTCATTTTCCGTTTCAAAGCTTCAAGGTGCTTTCTAGGCGATTCAAACAGTTGACTCAACAAGGTACGAACAGGCCTTCCATGTAAAAGTTCTGCAGGTGATTTACCCTCAGCATTCGGCATTGCACGATATGTTGCAAGATATTTTGATACAGCGAATTTGAGAGACAATCCATCGTCAATGTTTTTCTGAACAGCAGTTTTAAAAGATCTGACGAATCGTTCGGCTAACCCGTTTGAGGCTGGATGAAACGGCGCTGTTGTTATATGTTTGATGCCAAGTTTTGAGCAAAAATGTTTGAATGCTTCAGCTGTAAATTGCGGACCATTGTCACTTACGATGGTTTCTGGTATACCTTCCAGAGAAAATATAGAAGACAATGCTGATATGGTGTCAACCGTTGTTGTTGTAGATAGTTGTACAACGAACGGAAATTGTGAGAAAGCGTCGACACAAATTAGCCACATTGAATTACAAAATGAACCAGCAAAGTCGATATGTACTCTCTCCCAAGGTCGATCAGCTTCAGGCCAGCTTAAGTATTCACGTGCGTGAACAGGATTTGCAATTTTGCACACATCACAATTTTCAGTTAATTGTGCGATGTCTTTGTCAATATTAGTCCACCAGACATGTTGTCGAGCTAGCTGTTTCATTCTCGATACTCCCCAATGACCATCATGAAGAAGTTTAAGAATTTTCTGCTTAAGGGAGGCTGGAATGACAACCCGGTTGTACTCCGTCTGGAGGCAAAGCAAATTGTTGTTTAGTATTAAAGCAAAGCGATGATTGAAAAATGATCGAAGATCAGCATCTTGAGGCATTAGCTTTTCAGGCCAACCGTTTGTAACGAGAAAATAAACTCGGCGAAGAATTGGGTCATTTTTGGCATGCTGACGAATTATTTCAGCGTCGATAGGTGTGTTAAGTTCATTGATGTTGAAACAGGATTCTTCATGATCAAAAGTTTTATCTTCACCAACAGGTAAACGAGATAAAGCATCGGCATTTCCATGCTCAGTAGTTTTACGATACCGAACATCATACTGATAAGCCATTAGTATAATAGCCCATCGCTGTAAACGATGTGACGTCATCGACGGCAACTGATGAATTGGATTAAAAATGCTAACAAGAGGTTTGTGGTCAGTAACCAAGGTGAATCTTCTTCCGTATAAATATTGATGGAAACGCTTGACTCCAAAAACGATAGCTAGCCCTTCCTTCTCTATCTGACTATATCGTCGTTGATGAATGTCGAGAGTTTTAGATGCAAAAGCAATAGGCCTTTCTGTACCGTCAACGTACGTATGCGAGAGCACGACTCCTATGCCATAGGAGGAGGCATCTGTAGCTAGAACCAACGGTAAATCTTCCTGATAATGTGCTAATTGCGCTGCATTGAGAATATGCGTTTTAAGAGCTATAAATGCTTGTTGTTGTGCTGTACCCCATGTGAATTTTACATTTTTTCGGCGCAGCATGTTGATTGGCGCGGATAATTGCGAAAAATTAGGTATAAAATTATGGTAATAGTTTACCTTACCCATGAATGCTTCTGCTTGCTTTAGATCTTTAGGCGGCTGCAGGTTTTTTACTGCTTTTAGTCCTGACTCATCTGGCAATATACCTTTTGCACTAATTTGACGCCCGAGATATTCGATTTTATCTCGCAGAAAGAAACATTTTTCTTGCTTGCACCTGATACCATTTTGTTGCAAAATACGAAGTACTTGTTCTAGGCGGCTGATGTGTTGTTGAAATGTAGGTGCGGAGATGATAATGTCATCGAGATAATTTCCGCAACCTCGATTACCACTTCCCTTTCTTTTCCGCCACATTTGATATCTACGCAAAGTTCACCAAGCACTGGAATTTCATTTTTGCCAAAACCAAATAAGGTTTTTGTACAATTCCGCAACTTTGGGGAATTTAGAGTTTTGAATGTTCGCTTATTTATTAGAGAAACTGTTGCACCAGAATCCATTTGGAAAGACACAATTTTATTACAAATTTCCAAGTCAATGTAATTCTTATTGCTTTCAGTTTTTACAATACCTGTTAAACTGTTAATTGTTTCAACAGTACCAATGTTGTGACTTTTACGACGGTAATCTTTCTTCTTGTTTTCATCACCTGAATTACTTTTGTTGTTCTTGTTTTGTTTTGACATGCACACTGGCGCAATATGTCCAATTTTGCTACATCTATTGCAAACAGCATTTCTAAATTTACAGTTTTCTCTTGCATGAGAGTTTCCACAGCCAGAACATGATTTGAATTTTACTTTATTATTGTTATTGTTGAAAACACCCGGTTTTTTTATAATTGTACCAACTGAATTAACAGGCATTGAGTTTTCGATCGTTTGTTCTTTAATTGTTGCCACCGTTTTAGTGGTTGTTTCGTACAATTCTGCAATCTGCAAAACATCAGCAAGTGTCGGCTGGGGCTTTTGGAACGCAGCCGTGCGCACTGCATCGTGCGGTGTACGTATAATAATTTGGTCACGAATCATATCATCCACGAAATTGTGCAAACAATTCTGGGCTGAGCACGAAAAGTTACACTCTCTTGCCAATCCGCGGAGATCGGCTACCCACTCTCTGTATGATTGATGTGGCTTCATTTCCCTTTTGAAAAAATCGTAACGTGCAGCGACCACATGTCGTTTCAACTGGAAATGATCCGTTAGTTTTTCCGTTAAATTTTCGAAAGATTGTTCTTGTACTTTCGTGTTACCGAAAAGATTTTTTAACAGCTCAAAATTTTCTGTGCCAATCCAAGACAAGAAAAATGATTTTTGTTTTTCACTGCACTGAACTGAATATGCTAAAAAATGTTGGTTAAGTTGTTCTAAGTACGATTCCCAGGTTTGCTGTTCTTTCGAAAATTTGTGAAATACTGGAACAATGTTGTTATTTCTTTCAGATACACCGGCAGTACCTTGTTTTTGGAACATTGAGTCCATCCACTCACGTTGTTGTTTCAGTAAATTTTTTGAGAACTCTTGTTGTTCTTTAAGCAATTGCTTATAAATTTCACTTTCGCCCGGCATGATTGTATGTAAAATTGAACGGTACGAAATAAGCGTGAAAGCGATTGAATAATTGCAGATTTTTATCCTCGTCGCCAACTGAAGTAAATACAACCGACAAGATTGACAGTTTATATTTAACTAAATTTTGTTTACATTTCATTATTTAAGATTGCTTAAACTAATGCAAAACATACTAGATTATAACATTTGGTATGAAAATTGCATTTTATATTTTCGTTTTAAAAATATTCGGCTGGCCAGTGCTAGTTATTCATGATTTTTATATTTAAAACGCAAAAGTAACAGTTATTTGTGCGTTTTAAAACAAAAAGCAGAATTGTAAGAGTTATTTATACGCGTAAAAATAAAAGGCACATAAAATATTTATTTTTAAGGAATATAATATAAAGCAAATTAAATTATTATTTTTTGAGTTTTATTTTAAAATGTTCATATGTATAAAGCATGCATAATATTAAGGATAAAAAATGTTAGAATGATAATTATATACTTAAATCTGAGTTTAGACAACTTTTTGTTGCTGTTTTTTTCTTAAAAATTTTGAAATAACTGTTATTTTTGGTCCCTTATGCGAAATAACAAAATTTGATATATAAAAAATAACATTAACGTATTTCACACAAAAATTATCCTTTGAAGAGTTGTTTTATGTTTTTTGCTTAGATAAATAATAAATAAATAAATAATTAACAAATAAATAATAAATGCAAGTCATATATTTTATATTTGAATTATAAATTGTGAATTTTATTTCAATTATAGATATAAACATATGATTGATTAAATGAATTGTGTTATTAACTATATAATATATTTTACATCTTTGTATTAATAAATTTACATTGCATTCTCGGTAGTATAAAACTTATATTTAATTATATTATATGAAAGTATTTTTTTGTTGTATATATATTAAGTGTGTTTAAATTCAGTGTTTCCTCTAACGAATAATATATTCTCCAATATAAATGGTGAAAGTCTATTTCTTTGATCTGAGAGTATAATTTTCAGCGAAGAAAACAGTCGTTCCACGTCTTTTGCCTTTTATTGGCATTATAAATATACTACAAATAATCCAACCGCAATAAAATATTATTATTCAAAAACACTGAAGATGATCTACGAAGTAGACCGAAATATTTGTTATATAAATAATTTTTTATAAAAATTAAAATATAACTAAATATTTAACACAGATTGAAAAGTGTTATATTTTATTTTTATAAATTTATGTATTAAATAAATGACCTAAGCCCAGTAACAAATAAAAAAACTAATTATTCAAAAACTAAAATTTTTTGTTCATTTAGTGTTTTTTATCAACGATGACAAACAGTACACTATGTTCCGTACTTTAGTGTTTGTTTTTGTTCACTGATAAAGGGGTTTGTTATTAGAAACTTTACCCCAGGAAAAAAGAATACACTTTTAAAGTGATGAATATTAGCGCTTGAAAGAAGGCCATGTTTTCTGCTCTTCAAAATCCATTCAGATTACTCCAACATTATGCTTATTGTTTTTCGTGTTATATTTTATTTCTATTTACGTACAATATGTTCTCTAACATGTAGTACGTATTTTTAACAATTTTACAACATGCTTTTTAGAGTGCCCATCTCATCCTGTTCGGTCTTACATATGTATTTAATTCTTGCAACTCCCATGGAACCCATCTAGACAGTACTAGGTGGTTTCGCTCATATTCATGTCAGTATGCGTTTCCATATGTACAATATGTTGTTACATTATTTGAGACACAGTAATACATAAGAATACAGCGACCATGGAATAAAAATACGCACCATGAACCCGTTAGTACTACTATCAAAATTTTTATTCAAATCATAGCAAATCCATATAACATATCTCATAGGCACTATTTGCC
Source organism: Teleopsis dalmanni (assembly GCF_002237135.1). Taxonomy (NCBI): domain Eukaryota; kingdom Metazoa; phylum Arthropoda; class Insecta; order Diptera; family Diopsidae; genus Teleopsis; species Teleopsis dalmanni. The sequence goes on along the minus strand of NC_051848.1, from coordinate 62,901,825 downwards.
ATTTACATAAGAAATTTGTTTAGCCAATGAAGGATGGTTTCGGCTCAATTATGGCTATAATATAAGAAGTGTAATATGTGTGGTTCGGTTTAGAGTAATAAAAAATCTTCCTTGTCATCCAATCAACTTTGTACGTTTCATAAGAACATCTGTGATTTGTGCGTAATAATAAAAAGGATTTTAATAAAAATAGAGCATTTCGAAATTTTTACCGCTCACAACTTTTTACTAACGGTTCCCGACTTGCCTTTAAAAATGGGAAGACATTCGTTACTCCATGCTGTGATGGCATTTTTTGAAATTTTATTTTCTCAACATTCAAAAAATTCTATATGACTCACTTTTATTTTGTACTGCAAACTATATAAAATAATATAAATTTTATGACATATTTAAGAATTCTTTTTTAAAGAATGATAATGTAGGAAAATGATAGTCTTAAATGTCTAATGATATATTTATTTCTTACTGCCTAGAAGAATTGTCCTGTCCAATAATTCATTTATGTCTGTCCTTCATTAAGGCTGGCTTATATTTACAATGATTCTAAGTTAAAGTTTTTAGTGAATCATAAAAAAAATTATAATTTTGAGATAATGAAATGACCATTTTGCTTTTATGATCTAGAATATAATATATAAACATAGAAAACCATAAATCGATGCCTAAATAAAGTTGTAAAACAGTTGATAAAAAGGACCGGAGTTAATTGGTTAAATGTTCATGAAGACAAGATTTGAGTTTACTCTAAAGACTATATTTTTCAATGCTTTGCGGAATGGTAACACGCTGCTAGTACTTTCCAGAATTCACAATTCTAAGAATATTGCACAAAAAATGTGGTGCATTGAAGAGTTCCAAATTCTTAGTTGGACAATGATCGGATTAGATATATGAATAACTTGAACGAACAAGTTGGAAACAATTTCATTATATATTGGAACAGCCCTTGTTGAGTGAACCTCATTCTGGAAAGCAATTTCCTGTAATTATTCAGCTAGTCACAACTTTATATTGTAGTGGATGCTCCGGGGATAGAGCTACTTTTATAAAAATTGCAGCCTCTTTAGGAATGGGCGATGGTGGTACAATCGACATAATCACAAAAAGAATTTTTGATACACACCTTAAACAAAGGAAAAATTTTTTTTATTGGGCTGATCTTAACAAAAGAAAATTTTTGTTATTGGCCTGATATGATGGAGAGGAAAATAATAGTAATATATGATTATCAAGAATTTGTACATTTCATCGAATATATGTTAATAGTACCGAAATTCTTCTAGCTGAAAAGAAAACAATTGATTCGTAACGTGGTTTCTCAAGAAAGCAATAATACTCTATAAAAGTACAAATTGTTCATATCAGGTTAAAAATGCTCCGTAATATTGTCATAGGGTACTCTTGAAAAGTGCATGACTGAAAGGAGAGTATAGCATTTCTTAAATATTTAATAGGTATTCAAATATGAACACGTATTAAGGCACATACGTCGCAAAAAATATCAGAAAATTTTATTTAGACGATCAAATCCGTTGAATCTCTCCGCTCAAACATGCTGACAATGCTATCAATTCAAAAATTCCCCGCATGTTTGAGCGAGTAGATTATGGCAGAGTAAAATAATATCCAAGTTTCACCAGGACATTGGTGTAATAGAAACACGCCTATTAATATTCTATATCAATTCAACTATTAAATTCCACTATATGTTAGATGCAATAAACTAGATATAGTTCAAAATATGTAAACCAAATGAGAATTATAATATTATTGTAAATCGTTTAACTCAGTCTCACTTGCATACAACAAATATGTAAGTTATTGAGTTTGTGGTTTCGAAAGTAAACATAAATAAAATATATATGCAATTGAGCTTTAAATTAAAACTCCTTTAAGTTTTCATTCCGACATATTTGGGATCTTGGCATTAGTTGTGTAATATAACATCATGAAAATGTCTTAATAGTACTGAAAACTTTCGGTGCTATTTTTTATAAGTTGTCATCACATAATTCGCAATAATAGGTTGGTCATAATTTAAAAGATGTTTGTCAGGATGTTTCTAATCATTAAAAATTTGAAAATTATTGACATATATGTAGCATATATAAGCTTGAACAAAATGTGGCATTTTTAAGTTCCATTGAACATTGGAAATAATAATCGTCATTAGAGTTCAGTTCTTTTGAATATGGAAGATAGTTCAAAATGCAATTAATATATTTTTAACCACAGCTATTGACAAAAGGTTAATCTGCACATCTTCGTAAGATAAAAATGTTTCCCTTGTATGTGGGCCATTCTTTCACAAATCGGACGGATTTTGGCAGAACTCATGATCTCCGACTTGGCTGAATTTTTTATATGAGCTCCTTTTATATAATAAGAAAACCTGTATCTCGGGAAAATTTTTTGTGCTATTTTTTGTGGAAAATTACTTAAATGATATTACGTTGCGTATGAGTGACCTGTAAGGCGCCGGATTAACTTATTTTTTTAAATACTTCTAAATACAGTACTATACCGGAAATATTTATTTTTTAAATAGATATTAATGGTTACTCCGAATCAAAAATAAAAAATAAAAACTTTTCTGATATATGTTTGGTGTGAGGTGAAGAAGAAATTAATTTTTAGAAAATATGTATAACGATAATACCGTAGGGTTTTCCGAAATTGTAGGGTTTTATGTAGAATTTTATTATAAATTGAAATCAAAAATAATAAAAATATATTAGAACTTTTGTAGTATCAAACTAATTATAAGAATTAAAAATAGATTAAAAAAAAATAAAAATAAATCTTAATATTTAATTATTAAATAAATCAAAACTTGTATAAAAATACGTCAGAATACAATTTCAATTTCAGTTTTTAATAAATGTTCAAATATTTATTATCATCAAAAACAAACTTCAAATGTGTTTTCGGAGTAAACGTTTTTCTTATGTTTAAGAAAAGATGGCAACACTAAAAATTTAGGAAAAATGCAGCACAAATGTTGGTCAAAGCAAAGGCTGGACTGACCTAGTACCGTTGCAACGCATTACTTGACGTGTATTTTGTTGTTGCTGCTTTGCACTTTTAATATGTTAGTCGGTTACCGAGCTCGCCACTCGAACTCGTGAATAACCGTTATATTTCGCAACCAGAAACAGTGCGAGTTGAAAAATATTCAACATGTTTTGCAAGGAACGGTACAAATATTTATGAATGGTACAAACGGTTTCAGGAAGGTCGAGAGGACAGTGAAGAACTGGCGAGACTTGCATGTACCTACTAAAACATATATTAATGATAAAATTATTAAACACATTATGATTTCTAATATAATGATAAGTATCAGAGAGGTTGCTGAAGAAAGGGTATCATGCAGTTTTATTTTAATTTGCGTTTTCCATGAAGTGGTATCCCAAGATATTTCGCAGTATTTGCGTATGAGATTGGAGCTCTTAGTAACATTATTGGGTGATGAAGTTCACATCGATTGATTGACTGTTCTCCAAATTAGTGTATTTTTTCAATTTATAGTCCAATTTTTTACTGTTGATAGTATGACTGTGTCATCAGCAAAAATGGAAGTCATGCTCTTCGGTGGCAGTGGTAATTAATTTGTGTACAAGATATATAGAAGTGAGCCAAGAATGCTTCCATGCGGGATGTCTGCTTTTATTTCTTCCACTGTACAAGTAAGACTTAAAAATGAATTAAGTAAGTATATAAAGTTACTGTATTAGAGGAATGCATAATATTTTAGTTTGCTGATTAGTTCTTAATGCCAAACGTTGTCTTATGCTTGGTCAACGTCCAATAAGCCCGGTAAGCATACGTTTTTACCTTCAAATATACTAATTGATGTTAGATAGAACTTTTAGCACTATTATTTTTATGTAAAGCGTGGGTTAAAAGTGCATTTCTAAAATTTTTCTATTAAGTTATGTCTAAATAATAACATAAGTTAATATCAGTATAAGAAATTAAGCATATATGAACTCGATTAATGACATTTTGTATAATTTTTTGAATTTTATGTGATTTCGTGGTATTGTGATTTGGACCTTCTTCCACACAAAAATTCTTTTGAGTCATAGTGGAAATTTTTAAATCACAATCTTTTGAAATATTACAGTTCAGTAATTGCTCTCACACCAACTCCTTTATCTCATCTGCAACGTCGTTCATAATGGTATAATACGAAAACCAAATGATTCCGCGGCCATACGAAAGCGGAAGTTTAAAAACATTGTTTAATAGAAGTTTCCATCGGTTTGCGGCTTGTATTAGTAGAATTTTTGAAAAAATATGATCCACAAATTTTTTGCAAATTAGCCACGATGTAATAGGTGTCAAGAGACTATAGGTGCCGCAAAATTAGAATTCACAGTCTTTCTTGTTCACAAATCTACTTGGTTGAAAGTGCGTTTTGTCGGTCAACATTAAATTTTTTAATAAAGGCTATCATATATGAAGTTGGGAAGAGCGTGCAGCACTTGGTTGTCTTAAAGGATGCGTAGACCTAACTGCTTCCAGAACCATTCTATTTACTTTACTCGTCATGTAATCTTTTCATATTTTTAGCTCTGGTTTCATGGATTTCGTAGGGACTAGTCTCTTGTTAGCCATAAAATCGTATCCAAATTCATCCCATTTGCATCGTAGCTGTAGTAGACATTACAGTTTGCCCTTTAAGAGCAACATTTTCCATGTCCTTGACCGGGTATATGGCAGTATAACTGTGCGAACATCTGTTATGTGAAGGAAGTGCCGACAGCACCATCAAAGGGACGTCGAATGCAGATTCGGAGGTATGCTGGTCGATCCTTGACATTAATGACACTTATGATAACAACTCTGTCACTGAACTAGGTGAGCGTGAGCAATCACCACACCTTCTAAAGAAGCCTTTTACATTCAGTTTAATCAAGTCTTATACGCCCTTAACGGAAACAATGTAATTCTGATAGGCGACTTTATTAAACAAATTGGACCTGTTAATAATGACTATGAAAATATAATTAGCAAACGCGCTCTTGGCACGCGTGATATGAATGGTGATTAATTCGTTGCGTTATGTATCAATTTCGACCTGAAAATAACTGGCTCAGTCTTCCGGCATAAGTAATTTCACAAAATTACTTGGCAGTCTCTAACTGGAAACTTCGTATCTTAGACCACATATTTTTCTCAAACAATGTCTTTAACATATGCAGCGATGTTCGGAATAAAAGAAGTGCAGAGATATGTGGTGACCACTACCTTGTCGTCGCATAGCTCAAAGTTATTGAGTGGTTAAGTATCAACAAACGGTCAACTGTCTTGAGAAAGCTTGATATAGAAAAACAGAAATGTTTTCTCACCCAAACTGTCTGCTATTAGCACTAATATGGAAAACTCTGAGAATAAAGCACCCACTGACGATAGAGAGGAAGATTTCCATATATGACGAAGGTTAAACAGTAATAGACACATTAATGTAAATGTACCTGTGTTATCAGAAATTTGTGCAGTAAATAATAAATACAAAAAATCTCTTGAAAATAATGCTTCATAGTTAATCCGAAAGCTACAGCAGCCCTCTTATGCCCAATTTCAAAGTATGGCCAACCAAAATCTTTCCAAACGATTTGAAAGATTCCTTTATAATAAAAATTCCTAAAACGAGCGACCCTCGTAACTGCAACAATTGAGATGGACTAAGTATAAATTCTTCTGTTACAAAAATATTTAACTAGATTATCTTAGACAAAAAAGTAGAACTTCTTACGAAACTAATAAATAGAAACTAGATTGGATTCATTCTCAAAAGATCTTGTATTGACCATATTAATATCCATATTATATTAATAATATTGACCATATTAATATTATACGCATCACTATCGGACAATCGCTCGAACTCAACTCGTTGCTACTTTTCATTGACTTTGAGCTTGCACTTGAGGCCAAAGGACTTCCGGCTAAAATTATGAGATTACTATAATTAAGAACAGTAATGAGGGAGGAACATGCAGAATCTTGCACGACGCAATAATAAATGATACTTCTAGTACCCAAAGTGGCATCAAAGAAGGCTGCGTTCTCTTACCGCTACTGTAATATGTGGCGATGAAATCCGCCTTACATATATTGGGTGCCAAAACCTATGCACAAATCAAATTTAAAGACTTGTTAATGGGACTCCTTCTTCAAACTTGCACGGACAACAGGCGATACCTTCGACAAAATGGATAGCAAGGATTTGGGTCTATATGAAGAAACTTCTTATGCAGGTTTGTCAGGTTTGGCTACCATTATTACTTTAGCTACCTTGCAGAAGGAGGGTATGTATCTCAGTTTGAAGTATGTGTTGATAAGAAATGTTACTACTTTGATGGCATTTTTTGGCAAATTCTATAGAAACTCAGCTGTCAAGAGGTCAAATTCAGTAGCTTTTTTGGGTTTTAGAGACTTAGTAATGTCTTTTATTTCCTGAGCAGAAGCTGGAGGTATCTTTATTTCGCTATCTAGTTTTATATTAGCCGAAATATTCTCTTCAGCATACTTCCGTCTAAGTTTGCGTTTTTCGGTAACTAATTGCTTGATTTCATTGGGATAGTTGCAGCCACTACTAACCTGCTTTATAACGGGAGTATTATTCCAACAAGCTTTGTGTATATTTTCTATACATTTTTCTATATCGTTTTCATCTTCTATGACGATAACATGATTTATCATTAATTGATTCGTAAGTGCCTTAAAAAGTTTCCAATCTGTGAATTTATTAGCCAGAAAATACGAGTTTTCTTTTTTTACTATAGAACTGCAAATATTTAAACAGATTGGAGAGTGATCTGAGTTCAGATCAGCTCCATTCTTAATTTTATAAAGCTTTTAGAAACTTTTCTATAGTTTCATAAGATCAGGTATCAATAAAAGTCAATAAGATTAGGTATCTTAGGATTAGGTTTTCCCGTCGATATTGTTTCACAACCAGATTGTTGACTAGCTTTTAGAAGTTCCGAACCCTTAGTCGTAATAAGTCTTGAACCCCAAAAGATATTTTTAGCATTAAAGTCGCCACCAAGAATATCTCCAAGAGCCTTTAACACTTCAATGTATTTTTCTTTGACTATATTATGCCGTGGAGGGCTATATAAAGCCGCTATCGTTAAAGGTTGGTGATCAGCTTCGATTTCAATTGAAACTATTTGGAATTCAGCAATTTCTTTAATAATAATTTATATAAATTTTGTACGTATTATAAAATTATTGATTAATTCATATAAAATAATAAAATTTAATACAAATATATTAATTAAATAAATTATTTATAACCCATAAAAATAATTCTTAACCAGAATGTTTTATTTTATAATAATAAAAATAATTATGTTATGTTCTATAAAAATTATTGTTTTATAAAATTTAACCTTAAAATTTATAATTTTTAAAATAATTTCTATTTATAAATACAAATTTTTGAATTAAAATCTATTGTATATTTTTATTAAAATAAAATTTAATTAAAACTATACTAAGTTAGATCAATAAATATCTATTCTTATGTAAATATTTAATTAAATAATAGATATCTGTTAATCAGTAACGATTTATAAATTTTATTGATTAAATTTTATCTAATACCATTTTGAATTTCCAATGAATTGCATTCAGTCGATTCCCTCCTTTTCTACGTAATGTTATCAACAACTCGGTTATAAACCCTTTAATAAACTATCAAGCGATCTCCTTTTCTTTACTGCATTTTTCCTTACTATAGTCCATACCTGGTGACGTAGGTAAACTTTAATCTCTATGTTCTCTCCTAATTTCTATAATTATATAGCCAGTGTTCTGAGCTTCACCCTCAATGGTTGGATTCTTAGTCTCATTCTTTCGAGTGATTCAAAGCATGTCATTATATCTTGTGATTATTATCACTTTCCGTCAAGAAGACTATTTCTTCTGGTACAACATCAACATGGGTGAACGTCATTATGCTGCACTCTACATTACAATAAATTTGTGAAAACTAAAATCTAGTAATAACTGAATTATGAAATATCAAAAATAATTCTGTAGTTCAAAGTTGAAAGACAAAAATATCATTAAAACCAATTATTCTGGAATTATGAACGAAAACTATTAAGTATTTTTTGAAATTATCTGCTAAATTCGGTGTTCCAATACCTTTTCTATATTATATACATTAAATTATTTCTTATAATTCAATTATGGATGTTAAAATCATCTAATTTTAACAAAACGAATAATTAGTGAATAAACTAAAAAATACTAACAAATAGTTTGAAATGATGTCTAATCTACTGCATTGGTATTAGGTGTACTTATTCAAAATATAGAGTCATTCGACCATTTGACGAAAAGTGGATTAACAATCAGTTCACACTTAATTATTCTATCCGCGAAATGATAACTTCAAGTTCACATTAATATTGTGAAACATTTGTAAAAGTCCACGTAAAAAATATTGCAAAATATGTTTGGTCCTCTATAGTCCGCATCAAATACAATGTAATGCATTTCTAATCAGATTTGGGTGAAAACCATATGTACATCGATTATAGCACTCATATAATATATCAATTCATATAATTGAGATTTACCTAATATATTTTTGTCTCGATTTATGGTAAGTATAACTTATTTGCGATAGTCTCGATTAGTATTCACGATCGGAAATACTTTTTAGTGAAACAAATCACTAAACAATTTTTCTTTGATAATATTTTTAAAGCTTTGCACTTACCATATATTGAATACTGGTTAATGGTTCCATCTCTAGAATATACAATGTATCCGTACTCATATGTAACGTGAATATCTCTAATAAAAAATTATTAAATGTTCTCAATTCTAAATTATCTTGGAATGCTGGAATAATGACGAGTTTGTACTTATCTGTTAAATGTGTGCTTTTATCTGTTTACACTTCATATGAAACGACAATCAATAGATTTCAGAAAATAAATTGAAAAAAATTAGTGGTCATTCATTCACTTTTAAATAAATTTCGTGTGGATTCTATATAGCAAACGTGGCTAATTGCTACATATCTATCGAGATATATATTAAATTACGGTAAATGCAATTATGTGAGTTTATTATTACAAAATTAGCTCCTTTTAGTAACATGAGAGTCATTTCGATTTATTACAATAAACGATCCATATTAAATTGTTTCGCTTCTATTAGGTTCTTTTAATAGACAAATTATTTAGATCTGTTAAATTAACTCAATGTATATGAGCACTCAAAACTTCAAAAAAAATCTTCTTTAAAATTATAATAAATCTAGTCTTATAATTTGACAATAATTACTTTACACTGTTTTTATTAGTACTCAAAATTGGTGTCATAATAAGTCTAAGACTAAAGAAATTGAGTAAATATAAATATAGTGTACAAGTATGATTAAAAGAATAGAACAGTTATCTCAGGAACCATATATACTAAGGCATTTTGTATAGTGAATTGAAATCGTATTGCTCTTTGGAGATAAGGCACAGGTTTGTCATTATAAATAGCAAATAATGTCTGCCTGATATATTTAGTTACGTTAAAGCTATAAAGCTGACAGCAGAGCTTAGATCATTGATTTGGTCAAAAATAAATAGTTCATCCTTATATTCCTGGAAGCAGATATTCTTCTAACTATGAATAAGAATCTTATTATTTTGTTACTTGGAACAGTTGCAGTTGTTCATGTAAGTTTCCAGTAAGGAAAATGCAAATGAAATGTTTAATATTCCAATTATTTTAGTTGTGTGCTGCACGACCGGAGTCAAATTCGTTAGAGGATCTCAATCAACTTCAGAAGCAGAACGAGTTCAAAAATAAACTTTCATCGTTTATGGAAGAGGACCTGAAAAAAAAAAATTTATTCAATGACCATTCTAAGGTATTTGCATCAGTTTACCTCGAATATTATGTGCATGCTCGTGAAGCCATACAGGAATCGATTAAGGTTTATAAACTTGTGATAAAAGAGCCTTTTATTGAGAAATTGAATACTGCATACATACGCTCAGAAGTTGAGGAATTTGATAATTATGTTAAAAAAGCCGAGTCATTGGACACAAAAGAGAGGGATGAGTTTTTGGATGTTTTGGATCAGCTTTATAATCGGTTAGATTATAATATGGATAAATATAACATAACACTATTGGAAACACCAACAATGGAAGATGTTTTAATTGGTTTAGCATTGGAAAAAAATGGCATTGTGGAAGCAAACAAGAAAATTGAAGAAAGTTTTTCAAAGTTCTTAGTAGAAATGTTCGATATTGTGGATAAGTACATCGCTAATTTATCAGCAGAAAATAAGAAAATCGAAACCAAATTGATTGACTCAATACAGAAGTACAAAACTCTGGACATTCTTAACCAAAGGAAAACTTTTCAAGATTTATTTATATCATTTGAAATAAAAACTTTATTGAAGAAGTTAGAAAATGAAAAAGAACAATAGATTAATTTTCCATAATGTGTTTTTTTATATTTTATGATTAAATTTATTATTGGAACTCACATTTATTTCATATATCTTTTCTTATAACGAGACTTACAATGAATTTTAAAATCTTTTTACTATCACATAATATTACAATTTTTATTTTGACTATAGATTGTTTAATATAAAATAAAATAACTAAACCTAAAAGCAGTGCTCTTTCAAAGAGTTTAGAAAGACATGGCAGTAAGCTTATTGGGCTGTATGAAGAGGCAAGAATGGGATCTTTACACCATTTATGAATCATAATAACCATGGATGTTTTTTACTCTGTAAAAGTAAAATGGAATAATTGCATTAAAAAGTTCTGTGATAAAATTTATGACCGAAAAGGCGTAGGTTTTTATCATGATGAATGAGATGTTCTCATATCCCGGTGACTTTTTGCAGTCTAACTAGTTGGTGATTATTTGAACAAGATCATTGGCTGTAATCTTCATATCAATAGATAATGCATAAAGAGATTGAGTGGGAAAGTCATAATATCCGGTTGCAGGATTTAGTTGGAGTACGTCTTTTAAGTTATCAGCAAATACGTTGGATTTTTCTTCATCACTTCGCGTCCAGTTTCCGAGAGAGTTTCTTATTGGAGAATTGGATTCTATGGGAGGAAGTGATACTTTTGCTAGCATTCCATAAGGATGTATGTTTTTTGCCATTTGGACAAAAATTTTGACTATAGTTATATTGTCTGAGTTTGGTTTTCCTGCTTAATGCAGTTCGAAGACTCGTTTGGGCATACTTGAATAAGATTTTCGATGAAGTAGACCTGCATTTTAGTCATTCACCCCTTAAACTACGTTTTTGTTATATTAAATTCTCTATGTCACTATTTGTTAGTTCTTTATTGGATATGTAAATTTTGTTGTCTTTAGGGCTGAAATGATCTGCTACTGAAATCAGAATGGAGCTTAAAACCGAGATTGTGTTCTCAATATCATACTTGTACACTATTTTGTAATTTGTGAGTATATGTGGTTGGGTGGTTGAGTGGTTGCAGTAGCGAGCAACTGTACATAGATAACTTCCATGTGCCTCAATTAGCGATTTTTCGCCGTTTTGCTACCATATTCCTAGCAAGAACTTCTAATATAGAAGAGTAGAGATTAAATTCATTCTTTCGAATTTAGAGAATTTGATAGCTGTTTTGTGTTTACCGATAAACAACCTAATAAATGATTAAAGAAATATCTTTCTTAAAAGCTATTTCTTCTGGACGCCAAAGCCGGGCATATACGAGTGTATTTTTTATAGTTTTTTTCCTGTATGTTTCCACAATTACTGCAGTGAAGATTATGAGGAATGTGCAGTCTCTCTGCATGGGTTCCTACACACCAAGTCGTGCAGTGTTCACGTGGTTTCTTTTGATCAATTCCGAGGATGTATTTTTATTATAAAAAATTCATGTATATTTATTATAAAAAATACATCCTCGTCATGTTAGCCTGAAAGTGGGACATGACTGTAATGGTTTTCATCTGTTACTCGTATTGTCAAAACGAAGAAAGTAGAAGTAGATACTTCTTTTTATGTAGTCTAGGTTAATATAAACCAGTACCGCTAGGAACATGAACTGACAGGTTTCTCGTTCCTATCAATGTTCCTATGTCCAGGAACCCATATGAGGGTGACGTCAGCCAACCAATTTAGCTTGTCGATTGTGTTATGTATGCTCTAATTAATTTAATAAAACGCATAAAAACGCATAAAACGCTAGTATGAGACTGACAGCATTGACTTTCATTTTCCTTATGCAAATTCTTTACAATTTATACTTTAGGCTATATTTTTGGAATTTAAGTCGTGTTTTAGGTGACTTATTGTTTTACTGTCCGTGATTTTGTGATGAATGATTCACCACAGTGATAGCTTTGATTGCTGACTGACTGTCAATAAAAATGGCAACACTACAGATGTGCTTGATGTGGTTTGGAATTTGCCAACAAGTTTCTCTGATTGATACGAATTCTATCTGAAAAACTATGACCTCATTAAGTAGCTTTAGAGAATTGTTTATGCTTTGGGATGGCGTAAAGATCCCTGCTCCTGCCCCTTAGATCATTTTAGAGTCATCTGTATAGATTGAGATATCGTAACTTACTTCAAAAGATTTTTTTTTCATTCATTTCTTGAAGGGATTATTGTGTAAAAATTTCTTTCAAAGTCTAGGCACCGATTCAAATAATTCGATGTCACTCTATAGTGACTGCTTGGAAGTGTACCTAGAATCCAACATGCCCATATATTCGTTCAGATCAAACGCCTGTTACTTTTACGCTAACAGTGCTGTTACAAACAATATTTTTTATGTGCAGACCGATAGGTAGCAGGTGCAGTATCACGTTGAGAGCGTCTGAAGGGGTCGTCCTAAAAGCTCCTGTGACGCCAATGTATGCCGTCCTCTGAACTTAAAACTGGTCTCCAAATAACAGCGCCATATGTGAGAATTGGACATACAATAGTTGTGTATGCCCAATGTGTAATATTGGAACGAATCCTCCATTTTTTTCTAAACATCCTTTTGCAAGAGAATAAGACAACACAAGCCTTCTTAATTTGACGATCGACATTGTGTTTCTAGTTTAACTTAATAACCAATAGAATTCTGTGATATTTGACTTTTTCCAATAGTTTAAACTGTTGCCCATTCACCTAAAAGGCGGTATTTTGGTTTTAGTTGTGAATTTCGGTTTTTCATGGGTTAATTCCTAGTCCACATGCTGTGGCCTAAGTACTTAGCCCTTTTGCCCCTTTGCATGATATCGCTTATTATATTAGAGAGCATACCCGACACTAATATAACCATGTCATACAGCTTTCACGTCTATCTTATCTTGTGTATCAAGAATATTATCCACAATGTTTGATTTGGAATGTGCTGCCTTACTTTGACAGAATAGTCCTTATTTTAAGTATAGTAAGTACCCAATTTTTAAGCTCCTCCTCTACAGTTTAGTGGAGACATTATTGAAGATCCCCTCAATATCTAAAAAGGTTGCTAACCTAAAGGTCACTAATCAAAATAAATTGATTTATTGATTTTGCCACAGTACGAAAAACCTCATGTAGAGCGGACTCATGACCGAATTTACCTACTTTGGGTGTAGAGACGACCTTTACTAACCTTCAACTGAGTGGTGCATAACTATATTTAAGACATGCTTTATATATTTCCCCTAATCATGACACCACTAACTCTTAAAGTTTTTTCAACATAATAAGGAAGATACTATTCCAAGCTGGCGATTTGTAAAGAAAAAAACTGTGACTATTGCTTCAGCCACCTGTGATGATGTACATGCCAACTTGGTTGAACTATTTTTCTTAGTATCATATTCATAGTGAGTATCTAATAGTAATCTTAGTGTATCAGCAAATTTTGTAGTCCATATGCCATCCTCTTTCTTGAGATAAGAAGGGTTTGTAATTTCCTTAGCTAGAACTTTGCTGAGCTTAGCAGAAGATAAAATTCATTCAATTGACTTAAAGAGTTCCTTTCAGCTATTACTTTTGACTTCCCTGATAGCTTTGTTATAAGTTTTAAGACAATCTTTATACTTCTGCCAGCTAATACTTTTATAGCCTGAATTAAACTGTTTACGCGATTTCTGCCAGAGATTGCTTAATTCCGTTTTCCACCAAAGTGGAAACCATTTTTTGCTTTTACTTGTTGTACTTTTCTGTACTTCATTTTCAGAATTGGTTGCCAAGTGCGAACCTTTGGTCGTCTTGGAATTTCATTGGCTGGGATAAGCTAAAGTCTTAAACCATTCCATGCACCATTTACCTTAGCAATACAGTTACCAAGAAGTTTCTTGGGCAATTGGTTGTCGCACTTAAAGACCCTACTACCGCGCACAACTTCCGATGAGTCAAAGCTTGATGTGCGGTTTCTGTGCGTTGGCCTGGTACTTCTTTTATTCATTCCTCACCCTTTGCTGTTGTATTTTGTCTGTACGATTAAACGCTTGCTCTGTACCTTCAGCTTCATTTTTAGCAATCTTTCCAAGAAAGAACATCACATTCTGGTATCTTTGACGTCTTATCTTTATTTCAGACTTTTTTGCCTTTGCAGCAGGTGCACTATGGCTGGCGCCCTTATCTCTGGATTTTTCGGTTATAGAAGAAGTAGACATAGTGCGTCTGCTACTACTCATATCAACTGAAATGTCGGTTCTAACTCGCTCAATTTTTTGACCCGATACCAGAAGCTTGTATTTGGAACTGGTGGCTAGTTCCGCATTTGTTCTTCGATTTGTTAGTTTTTTAAAAGATTCTATTAGTACTTCGACGAGTGTAGGGGGGAGAAAGGTCATCCGAAGCATAGCCCCCTGTACTTTAAAAAGACTAATTGAAACCGAAGATTGCCAGGTATCCGGATTCACCATTCTAAGACAGACTCACGCAGTGCCATTCATCCTTGGGCGCGGTCGTTCAAACACCCAGGATTGCTGGTTTTATCGAGTTTTCTGCTGTAAATCCGCCATAATGTGTGGCTCTGCACCACGTATGGACGATCTTGATTCATCAGAGACCCTGGTCGCCAGAAACTTAGTGGACCTCCACACCTACATTCACTCTAATCTTAGTGTATGTTTTCCATTTTGTGGGTTTATCGCTCTATACCTTAGCATGAAATCAATTCATCCAATAATGAGTGAACAGATTTCTCAGTCAGCTAGAGCAAATCTTAACTTATCAAAACTTGCTTCGTCAAAGGCTACTTTGATGTCTATCATGATGACCATCGATATGACTCCTGAAGTAAGCTCTCTCTCAGCTGCCTTCAAAATCTAGTGCAGAGCAAACTTTGTGGATCTCCAAGCTCTATAGGCATATTGACATCTGCTTAAAGAATATTTCAGTAGCGTAGTGCCTTCTAGAAAGATCGATTTAGAAGTTAACCCAGTAATTGGAACAAGTTCGCCATTGTGTTTTATTTTCTATCATTACTTTTGTTTAAAACATTAATTTTGAAGCTGTATTTATGGTAATCCTTATTTTTAATTCTGTAATATTAATACACTGAGTAAAAAACAAACTGTTTGTGCATTAGTAATGTTCGAAATTTTAACTTTGTCTGCAGATTACGAAAATTAACGCCAAACAAAATATGTTAAATTATTTTTAGTAAATGTTTCGATAACTAAATTCCAACAACTGAAAAACTGAGTATTATTGCACAAATAGAAGATCGTCAATCAAAATAGATGATAGTCAATAGAATAGGTAGAGTTGAGTATAAATCAATATTTGGTTTTAAATACTTTCAGTTGCACTGAAAAGTAAATGCTTAAGAATTTTGGTCGACTCAACAGAAGTCGTTGATGAAGATAAGATATTGTGCACTTCCACAATTTCACAAATTAAATGGTAGCAAACTTGTTTGTGTCATGATTCTCTGGAACGTGGAAAATGCCAGCGAGCAAAGTAAAGGAGTTTCTAATATTGCAAGCTTATTTTTTGGTTTTAAAAATTTTTAAATCCATAAATTGAATATAATTTGCTCTGTTACTGGTAATGGTTAAAATTGGCTTTGCGAATTCTTTTTGCTAAGGATGTGTATATTTTGTTCCTTTATTTAGAAATCCTTTCGAAGGCACAGTATATTACAAAAACACAGGTCGATTCACAGGCATCGTAATATTATATAAAAGCTGATACTTTTATAGCCTACTATGTTAAGTTGCCTCCACCTAGTAACTACTAAAACTGCTGGACTGGTAACTATACTTTTTGTGTCCTTTAATTATGACTTCCGTTCTCCGCAGTATAAAAATGTTTCACCTGCTCGGCCCAAAGAGAAGAAGTCTGTTCCCTCGAGCGATGATTAGAAAAATAGACCGATTCCAAGTTGCAATGCCTTTTTATTAAGTCGTGATTCTGGTTTCGATGTCACTATTCTAACGAAATTGTTCACTTATTAATTCATTAGGGGCCCGAAGCATAACGTAGCTCTTATTTTATGAATTTGTTTCTTGAATACATTTAGAACATACATACATCATTTATATTGACCCTCCACAGTTTTAATAATGGGAGTAGTTGGGAATTGCAAACTTTATGAGATTTTTGGTATTGAATGATACTTTTCCAAAAAAACAAAAAAATTAAAATTAAAGATCGAAAACATTTCTGATCGTTTTGGTTTTGAAATAGCATAATGAATTGCTCCAAATTCAATATCTGAATCAAATGCAAAACAAAAGGAATTTAAAAAAGTATTCGTAAATAAAATAATAATTATATTTGAAGGTTGCGGTTTAAGTTTCCCCTGAGATCGTTAAGAGAAATACTTACCTTTCATTTCTCCAGCTTGGCAATAACAAATGGAGATACTTAGGTCATGCGTAACTTCCCGGTTAACATGACTCTCTTACATAAAGACTAGATTTTTGCCACATATCAAAAGAAAACGGGTAAATACTGTAAGGCTTATTACAAGGCTTACTGCAGATCTTTCTGGTTACAGATGTGTAGAGATCTACGCTGAAAAACTACACACTCCTCATATAGTGCTCATTGGAGAAGTTGTGCCAACTTTCAGGAAATAGAAACTATTAAACAATTTCTGTGGCATCCAAAAGAAATTGGTACCTAGGGAAGTACCTTTGTGAGAGCTTGTTAGACTGTTTAAGACTGTAAGGACCAAATCAAGATGGAACTTTCAGTCATTTATTTATGTTATGTATATAGTTGACATGGTGACTTACTTTAGTTTTAAACTTTTAATATATTATATATGTTAAAGGGTTTATTATTAGAAACTTGACGCAAGAAAAAGACAGCACACATTTTAAGTGATGAATATTGCGGCTTGAAAGAAGGCAATATTTTCTGCACTTCAAGTCAATTCGACTTATACAACATTATGTTTGTTGTTTTTCGTGTTGTTTTTTATTTCTATTTACGTACTATATGTTCTCTAATTTGTGTTTTTTTACCAATTTTTCAAGAGCTTCTTGAAATTCCCATCTCATCCTGTTCGGTCTATGTATTTAAGATCATTCACATATTAGACAGTAATTTTATTATTTAACCATACTGTTTGACATATTTAGTAATACCGTGGGTGTGGCAAGGCTATTATTTTTGCTTTATATATTTTTTTGATGATCCCGTTAGTACTACTATCAAAATTTTTATTCAAATCATAGCAAATCCATATAACATATCTCATAGGCACTATTTGCCATTCACATAAGAAATTTGTTTAGCCAATGAAGGAATGTTTGGTTTCGGCTCAATTGTGGCTATAATATAAGAAGTGTAATATGTGTGGTTCGATTTAGAGTAATAAAAAATCTTCCTTGTCATCCAATCAACTTTGTACTTTTCATAAGAACATCTGTGATTTGTGCGTAATAATAAAAAGGATTTTAATAAAAATAGAGCATTTCGAAATTTTTACCGCTCACAACTTTTTACTAACAGTTCCAGACTTGCCTTTAAAAATGGGAAGACATTCGTTGCTCTATGCTGTGATGACATTTTTTGAAATTTTATTTTCTCAACATTCAAAAAATTCTATATGACTCACTTCTATTTTGTACTGCAAACTATACAAAATAATATAAATTTTATGACATATTTAAGAATTCTTTTTTAAAGAGTGATAATGTAAGAAAATGATAGTCTTGAATGTCTAATGATATATTTATTTCTTACTGCCTAGAAGAATTCTCCTGTCCAATAATTCATTTATGTCTGTCCTTCATTAAGGCTGGCTTATATTTACAATGATTCTAAGTTAAAGTTTTTAGTGAATCATAAAAAAAATTATAATTTTGAGATAATGAAATGACCATTTTGCTTTTATGATGTAGAATATTATATATAAAAATAGAAAACCATTAATCGAGGCCTAAATAAAGTTGTAAAACAGTTGATAAAAAGGACCGGAGTTAATTGGTTAAATGTTCATGAAGACAAGATTTGAGTTTACTCTGAAAACTATATTTTTCAATGCTTTGCGGAATGGTAACACGCTGCTAGTACTTTCCGGAATTCACAATTCTAAGAATATTGCACAAAAAATCTGGTGCATTGAAGAGTTCCAAGTTCCTTAGTTGGAGAAAGATCGGATTAGATATATGAATAACTTGAACGAACAAGTTGGAAACAATTTCATTATATATTGGAACAGCCCAAAGATGATACCTTCTTGAGTAAACCTCATTCTGGAAAGCAATTTCCTGTAAATATTCAGCTAGTCACAACGTTATATTGTAGTGGATGTTCTGGGGAAAGAGCTACTCTTATAAAAATTGCAGCCTCTTTAGGAATGGGCGATGGTGGTACAATCGGCATAATCACAAAAAGAATTTTTGATACACACTGATCTAAACTGATCTAAACAAAGGAAAATTTTTGTTATTGGTCTAATATGATGGAGAAGAAAATAATAGTAATATATGATTATCATGAATTTGTACATTTCATCGAATATATGTTAATAGTACCGAAATTCTTCTAGCTGAAAAGAAAACAATTGATTCGTAACGTGGTTTCTCAAGAAAGCAACAGTACTCTATAAAAGTATAAATTGTTCATATCAGGTTAAAAATGCTCCGTAATATTGTCATAGGGTACTCTTGAAAAGTGCACGACTGAAAGGAGAGTATAGCATATTTTAAATATATAATCTGTATTGAAATATAAACACGTATTAAGGCACATACGTCGCAAAAACTATCAGAAAATTTTATTTAGACGATCAAATCCGTTGAATCTCTCCGCTCAAACATGCTGACAATGCTATCAATTCAAAAATTCCCCGCATGTTTGAGCGAGTAGATTATGGCAGAGTAAAATAATATCCAAGTTTCACCAGGACATTGGTGTAATAGAAACACGCCTATTAATATTCTATATCAATTCAACTATTAAATTCCACTATATGTTAGATGCAATAAACTAGATATAGTTCAAAATATGTAAACCAAATGAGAATTATAATATTATTGTAAATCGTTTAACTCAGTCTCACTTGCATACAACAAATATGTAAGTTATTGAGTTTGTGGTTTCGAAAGTAAACATAAATAAAATACATATGCAATTGAGCTTTAAATTTAAACTCCTTTAACTTTTCATTCCGATATATTTGGGATCTTGGCATTAGTTGTGTAATATAACATCATGAAAATGTCTTCGACATGACATTGAATAGTACTGGAAACTTTTGCTGCTATTTTTTATAAGTTGTCATCACATAATTCGCAATAATAGGTTGGTCATAATTTAAAAAATGTTTGTCAAGATGTTTCTAATCATTAAAAATTTGAAAATTATCGACATATATGTAGCGTTTACATAAGCTTGAACAAAATGTGACATTTTTAAGTTCCATTGAACATTAGGAATAATAATCGTCATTAGAGTTCAGTTCTTTTGAATATGGAATATAGTTCAAAATGCAATTAATATATTTTTAACCACCGCTATTGACAAAAAGTAAGTCTGCACATCTTCGTAAAATAAAAATTTTTCCCTTGTATGTGGGCCATTCTTTCACAAATCGGACGGATTTTGGAAGAAAATGAACTCATCATCTCCAATTTGACTGAATTTTTTTTTAAGAGCTCCTTTCAAATGGTATGCCAAGATATTTCGCAGTATTTGCGTATGAGATTGGAGCTTCTAGTAACATTATTGGGTGGTGAAGTTCACATCGATTGTTTCACTGTTGTTTAGTGTGATTCTACCATTTTCCCTTCATCTGTTGTAGAATGTAATTTTATAGCCTCTGCTTCTACGATTTTTTCTATTGTAATTATGACTGTGTTACCAGTAAAGGTAGCAGTCATGCTGATTGCTAGCAGTGATGTTTCTTTTCTATGAAAGAGATAGATATGGGCCAAGAATGCTTCCTTGGGAGATATGTGCTGTTATCTGTACCAGATTGCAATTTAAATTCAGGATGAGTTAAATATGACTTCATAAAGTTACTCTATTGGAGGGGAGAATAGTACTTTAGTTTGTTTATCAGTTCTTAATGTCATACTTTGTTAGATAAACGTTAGATAAAACTTTTTATTTATTATAGCATTATTAGTTGGTAAAAAGTGCCTTTCCAAAGTTTTTCTATTAAGTTATGTCTAAATAATAACATAAGTTGTCATAAATATAAGACATTTAATATGCATGGACTCGATTAATGACATTTTGCATAATTTTTGAATTGTATGACCTTCCGTGGTGTTTTGATCTAAACCTTCATCCACAAAAAAAACCCTGGTGTCATGGCGTACATCTCAAATCATAATCGCTGGGGATATTACCGTTCAGAAATTGCTCTCGCACCAACTCTTTTATTTATTTTATTACTTTTTTATTCAAAAATTCATACAGCGCTTACAAAAATTATAGAATTTTACTTCAAAACTAAATTGGCAATAACATATTTGTTGTGTGTCAGATTGGCAAACAAAAATTATTAAAATTAATATTTATATAAATTCTTCAATATTTAATTTTCTGTAACTTAAAACAATTGCGATAAATTTGTACAGGTCATAAATATTGCTACCGTCGTTTAATAGGACTTCAACTTCTTTGTCGGACAGAATTGCTTCATCAAAAAAAAAAGATACGTCTACATTCTCTGGAAATTAGACATACACCAATAATGTGACATATATTTTCTATTTCATGACGATTACACAAAGAACAATCACGTTCAGATATATTCAATTCTCCACCGTTCAGTTTAAAAAGAACGCCTCTACATTTAAAAAGTGGGCTTCATATATGCTGAGTGTTTTCGAAATAAAAATTATGCATAATGTCATATTGCAGCTGCGGGTACATGACATGAGATCCCGACTTAGTATTCGCAACAAAGGAATCGTGTTGTCTTCGTTTGTATAAAGTTATAATATTATTGAGCAGTAGTTTAAGATCCATTCTCCGAAAACTGGTTATTGAAACACCCAGTTCTAAACACATATTTTTCCAATCTTTGGCCCAATGCATGCCTTTGCTAATTATATCTGCATATTAATTATATTATCAACAAACAAAATAATTTCTTGTCGACACGAGTAGTAATACCTATGATGATATACGGTACCGGCACATGGCAGGAGCCAAGACCTGCGTTGAGCATTGGTCACATACTTGCCATGTGAAGAAGCGTAAAGCGTATTTACCTAATTCGAATTGAAATTTCATTTAACCCAAATTATTAAATAATAATATAATTTCATTTTTTTAAATTAAGTAAAATGCACAATAAGCATTTTTATATGAAAAATACTAGGAGCACATTATATTCAGGTAGGTTAGTGTTTAGATCAGAATAAGTATAAATACTGTAATATTTTAATAAAGGAATTCAGATTCAACCTAAACATTGAGTCTCATTGATTACTTTATCTAAGTTGCATAGTTGCTACATAGTTATATTCGCCTCGATGCGAACAATAAAGGCGCCTCGCTGCGCTCGGGAAATACCTACGCTACATTATCCAATAAGTCCAGCTAGTATTCGAGGAAGCCTTGTGGAGGGGAGATTATGAATTTTTCTTACATAGGGGGGCGAAATGAGTTTGCACTGTGCGTACAAACTGCGTTTCTAAGAGGTTATATATATAGTTATATATATAATTTATATATAGTTATATATATAATTTATATATAGTTATATATATAGTACAAACTGCGTTTCTAAGTGGTTATATATATAGTTCGGGCTGTTAGTGAGTAGAAAGAGAATCTAATTTATAAAAATTTAATGAGTTTTTCCACTTGATGATAATGTTTGTAACCCCAAACTTATGCGCCTAAAGTACAATTGAACATACTGCTGTGTAGAAAATTTTTAATTTGTTTAATAAAGTTATTTTAGTATTAAACAAGTGCTTTGCCCACGTGAAGTTAATTGCACTTTTATCTAATGGGAGTTAATAGGTCAAATGGTCATTGGAGGAGACATTATACGTAATTAATATTCCGAGGTGTTTATGTTCATTGACAATTTCTACTTACTCTAAGACCTTTTCTAAAAATCATTATCTGAGATTTATCTAGATTCGCGATACGACCCCAATGTGAACAATAGCTTAACAGATCATCTATCATAATTTGCAATACATCAGATGAGTCCGCAAGTAGAACCTCATCATCAGCATACAAATGCACTTTTAAGAGCATTAACAGCATTTTTAACAGTATTTAGTGCTTCAAAATTTATTTATTGTCATTGAAATTTTTTTTTACAGCAAAGGTTTGCATATCGAGATCTGAGTGCAAAGTAAAAAGTACAGTGGGTCTATATATTGTATTTTCGAACTAAATTATGGAAATGAAACATTTTTTTTTTAGTAATTGACTCTGCTTGTTAAGCCATTCATACTTGCGTTCAAAACGCTTATTTAAAGCCTGGTTTCTCCACGTACCGCGAACTTTTTCAAGAATTACTTCCAATTTAGCATTAATATGCAAATTAGTACTTATATAACCGGAGCAAGTTATCATTTATAAACGTTCTCTAATTGGTTCCACGTATATAAATTCCACAACACCATCACCAAAGTTTAAAAATTTGAAGGACTTTGCCAGCGTTATGAATTTTAGACGCTTCCACCCAACACAATACATAATCTTGAAAGAAATAAGTAATAAAAAATAAATTATTTTGGTTTAACCAGTACATATGTTTTAAAATATGTCATATAAGTTAACAAAAATTAAAAACTTCTTATGATTAAGTTTAGTTTTTAAATAAGCTACGTTATAAGAAAGCACCTGACACACTGGCAATTGTTAATTAGAGTAGACCGGCAAAGTAACATTTGACCTTTTTTTTTTGACAGTAGGTGGAAGCATCAAAAGCCACCGCGTGAGACTTGAACCCACTAAATCACCTCTTGGGAATGAGTGGAGAAGATTTCCATAGCATTGTGAAAATTTCATTCCAGTAATCAGGGGAGAGAGAAGTAAAAATAAACTTAGTACCTAGAGAGCTAGATTTATCTAAGCCAGCCAAGTTGACCTACATCAGCTGATATTATTTATACTTTCTTTGGTATCACACTGAAACCTTGTTTTCGCAACCATGGTCATTTTCTCATCTCTTCTTATAGCAGCAATAATTTTGTTTTCTTGCCACGTGAAAGATTTATCCTTAACAAAAAGCGAGTAATCACCTAATCGAACTTTAACACCAAGATGCGGTCGTTTGAGCTCATTAGCTACTGTGTGCAGATTCTGTGCCATTCTGGACCATTCTTCCACTGTGACATCTCTATTAATGTGAACATTTGTGCCTTTTAATTTCGTCACAGAGGATAACATCAGTCTAGCCTGCGATTCCGACCCAAGTGTTGCAATTAAAACGTCATTACCAGGTAATTTTTTTACAGTACACACAGATACATTGCTTTCAGTGCATTACTGGACAGGTTGTGGATTTCTTTTTCAGTAGACATAACTGTGTCACAGGATAAGCCTTTAACAACAATATTCGCACGTCTCCCGTCTTTGACTATATGATCAACCTACGTTTTTAACCGGCGTAATTCTTCTTTGAGTGAAGTATTTTCTTGCTTTAATGAGTTGATTTCTTCTCTCAATAATTGCAGATCATCTTTCTTAGCAAGTGCTCATCAAAAATGGCCTAAGAGAAGACATGTTGTGATGCTGAATTATTGTTAGTATTCGAAAAAGAAAAAGAAAAAGCGTTTCTGGTGTTTTTTTTCTTGGTATTATCTTGGTAATATCTTTACCTCATCTAAGTCCGGCTCGTGCTTTGATGTAATTCAATGTTAACTCAGTGCTGTTTTGGACTTAATGCTATGTTTATATTTGCTCAATATTCTACAAGCTCTTAGTGACATCAGACACAGTTGTAAAACTGAAATACACCACTGTGCTCAGGTGTATAAAAACATGTTCTACAAATCCGGAAAAGGATAAATATATCATTTCTTTGACCATGATTTTATATTTATTGCGAAATTATTGTATAATTATTTCCTCTATATATGTAATTAATGTCTCAATGTTATTGTATTGTAAAATTATTTCTTTGTTACATTATGTAGAATCCTGAAGCTGAATGAAGTTGATATTATTTTAGTCATCAAAACGTTTAATTATTTTTTATCGATTTTCTTCAGTCGTCCTAACTTCTTAGAGATGGTCATCGAATTCCGTTTATGAGTTCCAATTGCAAACACTAACATTACTTGAATTCCAACCAAACACCAAGACACGTTTTATAATATCAAATCTTGAGTTTCACATCGTTTCACTTCGCTCTGAAAACCGGATTACTATTGTTGTGTTGAAAAACTTTCATTTATTGCATGGTAAAGATGACTTCAAATCGGATCTAGTAGTTGATCTATCACAATTTGTCTTTTTTTGTAGGTTCCTTACCTCTTCTGACTCAAATCCTTTGTTGTAACAAATTCAAGAGTTAGCTGGCACTGACTGCATGTGCTTTTGCGCTAGGTAGTGTATTTTTCAAAATATTCGCCAGAGTTTTCAATCATGAGACTTATTGCTATAAGCCCTAAGTGGCATGATCATAGGTGATGTCGTCTGCACTAGAGGATTGAATTACAAACGTAGTCAGCTTAGCGCTCCCTCTACAGTCTGTAGTATTATACTTAAATTTAATTCAATAGAATATTTCAAGTTCGAGTGCTTCCATAGCCAAATTATTTTATCACAACCGGTATTCTTCAAGTCTCTCTCATAGAACCACTCCTAATAAGTCAGCTCATAAGCAGGTATTGTTTCTTTTCAAATTGAAATCAAATAAATTTATTTTGGTAGTTAATATGTGTTTGGTGGATGTTATCCAACCTCTGTATATATTTATTAAGTTTACGTAGAACATAATGTAAGTACCTCTGTAAGTATTATTCTATTACTGTCTGTAATTCTTCTATTGCCATTGCTGAACTGTGGCGCAACCGCGACCAGAGCTTGCGTACATCGATGATTAATCTTTAAGTTGTTAAGTCTCCGATTCAGCTATTTCACAAACTCAAATATTTGTATGATATGTCTTTTACAACACCTTGGTCAGGCATATCAAAAGTACACACTTTTTCATTGTCTAGATTTTTCAATATTCATTGCTACAAGGTGGATCAAAGGCTCCCTTAAAGCTTTTGATGCTTTTCACCTCCCGACTAAAAACTACTTCTTCTGTTACTACGTCAATATAACAGTGGTTGAACGTCATTATGCTTTATACTAAATCATAAAAAAGAGCTGATTGGTAAAGATTACAAAGTTTCATAAACAAGTTTCATAGAATTTAGCCTATCACAAAGATTTGCAGCAAAGTTTTCCCACGCTTGACGATTCTTAGCTTTAAATCTTAATTCACTTATAAGTGCGTTCTGCTCAAAAAGTATTCGGATTTTGTAAATAAAACACACAAATTTAAATTTATTTTATCTCCTTCAAAATATGGTCCTTCTGAAGCGATACACATATGCCAACGCTTAACCCAATCTTCCATGCACTTTTCATAGGCCCATGCGGGTATGGCTTTTGGTTCCTTCAGCGATTCTCTTTTACCGATTCAATCGACTCAAAAAACTTACCACGAAGGGGCAATTTGAGTTTCGGGAACAGGAAAAAGTCGCACGGATCCAGATCTGTCGAATATGGTGCCTGAGCGATGACAGTAGTGTTGACAGCCGTGTTTGGTCAAAAAATTGCGTAAAACAAGAATTTTTCATAGTAAAAATCGCTAAATGCACTTGAGGTAGTCTCACATTAACAACTGCTGTAAACAAACTAATTGACAGATGGCGCTTAAATTTGTACCATATGTCAAGAAAGGCTGTACCAACGTAACAAAAAAATTTTTAAAAATGGTCTATTACTTAAGGAGTAGTTAACAAACAACAAAATCCGGATACTTTTTGAGCAAAAGATATGTCCTAGCCATCCATACTTGCGTAGCTTGATATCCGCTTCTACGCTGTCACTTCGCAGAGACGATCGTTGGTAGTAATCCAGGGGTATGATGTTACTAAAATGGTGCGCAAACATCTATTTAAAACATCTATCTTTTGACATAACAGCCTGCGACGCATTCCAAGTTTTGCAGCCATATAGTAGCACTGACTTAACACACGAGTTGAAAATAAACAATTTGGGTTTCTGCAGCACTGCGTTTGAGCTTCACACGGTATTAAGTATTCTAAAAGCTGCCCGTGCCTTCTGAATTCTATTTTCAGCATTGATAATCCTTCTACCATTAACATCAAATATTCAGATCTAAAAACGGTATCGATTTGTGTATTTTCGATCAAAAGCGACGCTTGATTGTACGTATTGATGCGGCGCATACACTTTGTATTCGCTAATTTTTTTTTTTAATCCAACTTTACGGAAAGACAGCGATAATGTTAGCCTTTATTTGTATATCTTAATAGTTAAGAGTAAGTAAAACCACGTCATCAGAGTATAATAGCTCGCCGAGTTTGTTGTTCAGGCGGTTGCTGTTTACAGTTGATACCGAATGGGTGCTCGTTAATCTGCTTGAAAACATGGTCTAGAGCAGTAAATAAACAGAAGAGGCGAGAGGGCACAACCTTCTGGTTTAAATTTCTTCGCTCAGCATTCCTTCATGAGAAGGGTACTTTGCACGTACCGTTTTCACAGGTGTTATTAATAAGTTTAATAATGTTTTTGCGTATACCTGGGGCTTCTTACGTGAACCATATAAATTCTCGACTGATGGCGTCAAAGACTTTTTCAATGTTAATAAACAGAAGGTAGAGCGTCGAGTTAAATTCTAGAGATTGTTCTTTGGTAATACGGACGGTGTTGATATGATCTATGCAAGACCTTTCAGAAATAAAGCCAGCTTGGTTTGTGCTTATTTGGCTAATGAGTAGAGATGAGTAGATATCCTGTCTAGTATAATATGGTTAAAAAAATTTTGTTACAGATGGAGTTATGCTTAACCTGCGCCAATTATTACAATTACGAGTGCCGCCCTTCTTCGGGATTTTAACTGTGAGAGACTTTTTCCATTTATCTGGAATGCTTTCTAACAACCATATTTCACGAAACAGTGGGTGGTAAAAGAGACGCAGTAGTTCGGGTATTAACTTTAAAAGTAACGTAAGCAGTGCATCACTACCCGGAGACTTGATATTTTTAAATTTATCAATTGCCGAGCAAATTTCATGCATAGTAGGTAAATCCGTATTGATGTATCTGTTGACATTCAGTCTTCTGCGCCTACGTTGACAAAATTGTCGGTCGAAAAGCCTACGTTGAAAATTTGCTCAAAATGAGTTCTCCGCGTTTTTGTTTGTTCTTCTCTATTAGTTATCAGGACGCTACTTTCATCTGAAATTGGTTTATAGAAAATTTTCTTCTTAGCACTTATAGTTCAGATAATTGCATAAAGCGTGAGTGCGTGAGGTGCATATATGATCGATATGTGATGGAAATCTGACTGTCACGTGACTTAATGAAAGTCCCTGTGTGATTTTTAAGTCAAAATTGTTACATACGTCTAATAACAGGTGTTCATTTTCATAACGCGTACCGAGAGCTGGTTTGTCTAATATATTTTCGCAGTCATCATTATTATAACCAATTTGAACATTAAAATCGCCTATTAAGATTATAATGTCATTTCGAGGAAGGCTGTATAGTGTTTCGCTATGCTGATTATAGAAAGCTACTTGAAGGTTTAGGTCAATATTTTCAGTCGGTGCGTATCATTGTACAATAATATATTTTTATATCTAGCTTTTAAATGAGCTCTTATTATTCGCTCTGATACAGGGCACCAGTTCAACAGGGCTAAAGGCGTTTTTCGCTTTAGCCGTCATAAATAAACCGACTCCGCATATATGCAGGGCACTTGCATGAGACATTCTAGAATATAATAGTAGACCACCTCGGTTGTTTCTCATTTCGCCACTCCCATTGCACTATACTTCGCTAAGAGCTAATACTTCGACGTGCAAACGATCACAAGCTGTGTAAAGCTGCCTTTTTGATATAATGTACTCCACGCCCCAGGTACTAGCACAGTTATACTGCTGTGTACTCGGTCGCCAGAGCCTCATTTGTGACAGCAGGGATGAGTTTGAGAGTTGTACACGAGAGGCTATGTATTGGGCATCAATGTACCTTGGTCCCGATTTTATAATTTGCTGTTTTTAATTTTAAATCGATTATTGTAATTTTTTTTTAAGTTCGACTTGTCAGGTTATCATACTATCTTTAAATTTTTTTTTATTTTGTGTTTTTATTTCAATAACTTTATTGTATTTATGACTATTAATTGTATATTTAACACATACTTTTTTTTCCGTTTCAGAAATTTTCTTAGTTTAACTCGCCTTGTCGCGGGTGAGACATGAAGGAGTTTTATATCAAAACTCTTCTCATTTATTATCTTTTCTTATAACTGGTTAACAACTTCGATGTCGGGATTATATACCTCGGAAGAGTTTTTCCCGTTTCTTGAAAGTTTTAACAGAAGAGAGACCAAATGATCCATATGCCTTAGGAATCGTGAAAAAAATAATTTTTTTGTGTAGATAAAAATATCTCACAAACTTTTCTTGGTTTGATTTCTACTCACATAGTATATGATTTAATTATTTTCTAACCCACGTTTAAAAGTAAATAGGTTTTTTTCTATTTAATTATTCATAATAAAGTGAATTAATTTGTTGATAAACTAAAGCATTCACTAAAGAAGTTTCAATATTTCATGATATATATGTGAACAGAAGCGAACTTATTTCATCTGAAGTGATAGTACAAATAAATGAGCATTTATTTTAATAAACATATAATAGCACTGACAGACGAGCTTGAAATTTGTGCCATTTTTTATTTCGGATTTATATTTTCGAAATACTTTATTTCGTATAGAATTATGTACTTACTGTACAATATCCTTACCGGTATTGCTGATATTCTACCATTGACCAAAACACCTTCCTGATTATCTGCGTTATGTGCTATTCTTTTCCTTTTTTTGGTAGTTGGTCGTTCCACGTCCTTAATCGCCTGCTTCGGTGTATATGTCGTCTTCTCAATTTTATTGTCTTCAATTTTGGTGCAACATTCTGATTCAATGTGGTCAGCTCTTATCGTTTCAAGTGCTGTCGTAGCTATTTTTACAGCATTTTCAAATGCTTTGTCAAACTCCTCTTGCCATGTACAATCCGATGTTGGTTCGAAAAACAAATCCCATTGCATCTGACAATTATTGTAAAGTTCCATCTTCGTTTTTTATTTGTGTCTTTGTAATAATAATAACTCGTATGTCTACTGGACAAAGTTCAGAAAGCGAATGCTAAAAAAATTACGGTTCAGCCTTTTTATATAAGAGTCACTGGATTTGCATTGCCATAAAATTACGGTCGATTCTAAATTTATATGGTATTCGAATAATATTCTTACCTGATCCTGTGGTGCGGAAAGCCCACAATAGGTAACATACATTTGACTTGATTGCAAAACTTCAAAATAAACCCATTTTCACACTATTCTTATAGAATTTACCTGTTTTTCGTAAACATATTTTTAATAACCTATAGAATTTTCCCATAATAATTTATTTTTTATTTTTTATGTTTGTAACATTACTGTTAATTTTTATGATGTATAAAAATTTAGAGTATAAATATTTTTACTCTCAGATATACATATGTTAATTCCAATTTAATAGAAATATTCTAAGTGTTTTGCATTAATATTCTTAACATTTCCAATATGTCCAATAAAAATCCTACCTGTGATAGCAGCTATTATACATAGTAAACTTAAATGAATAGAAGGCCTCGTGGATTTATTCATTTATTTACTTAGCATGAATACAATATTTACTATGATCGGACACAATCATCAACTGACTGAATAGGTTTTAAAAATTTACACATAAACTATTTCATATTGTTAGGATCAATATACCCCTATCCCTATATAAATTGCATTCAAAACAAATTGCATTCGAAAGTTTATCAATATTTTTCAAAAATAATTCTCTATACAGTATTACTTATAATTATTTTTATAAGTAATACTTTAAATAAATTTTACTTATAATTAAAATTTATAATTCATTAAATTTAACTTATATTGTTTTAATTATGTATATTCTTTTAGATTACCTTGACAAAAAGATTTTATATAGTGGGTGAAAAAATGTTATTATTTTGGAATACTGAAAATGAAAAGTCGAAAGCTAATAAAATTATAGATTTTTCCTACTTTGAAGATTTCAGAATGCAGATAACTATGTGGAATTTAATTAAAGATTGAAAAGATAAACTGATCATTTATAAATTTATACGGAAGTAAATTAAAGTTTTTTAGTTTTTTGCTGACTAAATTAAAATGTTGCCTTGAAGGATTGATTTAAATAAAAGAAATCTTTTAAATTATTATAAATATTATTATTATGGCATAAAAATTTCATTTTGATTACAATATATATTTCTTAGTCTAATTTATAATATGTACATTAATATTCGTATAACTAAAATAAATTTAAAAAGTAAAACTAAAAATAAATTTAAATAATTTACCACAAATTTGGTAAATGATCTACTTTAAGTATTTGAACCGACTTATGTTCCGGTTTAGGATTGACGTCGGGTTTTGTTTTTCCAGTCAAATTTTTTGGTAATGTCAATAAATTTTTGTTAACTGTTGACAGCCTGGCCTCTGGTGGTTTTATATATTTTGCAACAGGAACAATATCTTCAAAACTTGCGAATATTTTTTGCTTTAAAGAACTTCTGTGTATAACATTTAATTCGATCGAGTTTCCTTTACCATTTTGTGTACCCTTCGATTTTTTATATGGCACTTGTCGAACACATCGATTTTCTTTTCTTAATTTGCTACCCCGTTCTGGACCCAAAGATTTTTTCTCCTTCGCACCGTTCAGATTCCGCACATTTGATGACTTAGTTTCTTTTTTCATCTCTTCTGCTTTGTTTTTATGTTGATCTTCCTTCTGTGATGTGATGTTTCTACTTATAACAGGAATTTTACTATTAAATAATTTTGTTCCATCCACACCACTTTTATGCAGCATCGAAGATAAAGTTCTCTTCTCCATATATTTCGTCTCATCCTTATACTGTGTGGTCGTGAAGTGATCAGGTTTCTGCAAAATTTTTGTTACCATTTTTGACTCTCCGCATTTCGGTTCAGACAATTTTGTTTCGTTAATGTGAGAAGTAACATCGCTCAAGTAAGGCATTGATGGTAGTGATGATTTTTCCGCTTTTTTCATATCATCTATATATTGAACAGTCTTTAAACAATCAAGTCGTTCTGATGTAATTGTTACTGTTCTCGTCATTTCACATTCCTGTTTAGATGATATTGTTTCGGTCAAATTAGGCATTGAAGGTAGTGTTGGCATTTCCACAAGTTTAGTGTCATCTAAAAATTGAATTGTATTCAAACCACCAGGCTGCTCCGACCTCTTTCTATCTGTTTTTGCCTTTTTACAAACTGGTTCGGATGATATTTGTTCGTCAGCACTACACATAATAGTGCCCAAGTCCGGCATTGAAGGTAATGTTGTCTTCTGTAGATATTTTTTGTCATCCTTATATTTTGTAGTCCTTACTCGATCATGTTGCTTCGACCTTTCAATCACTGTATTCGGCTTCTTAGTATTTAACAGTTTTTCCTCATTCGATTGTAATAGTAAGCCATGTTCCTTCAATATCCTTACCGGTATTGCTGATATTCTACCATTGACCAAAACACCTTTCTGATTATCTGCGTTGTGTGCTATTCTTTTCCTTTTTTTGGTAGTTGGTCGTTCCACGTCCTCAATCGCCTGCTTCGGTGTATATGTCGTCTCCTCAATTTTATTGTCTTCAATTTTGGTGCAACATTCTGGTTCAATGTGGTCAGCTCTTATCGTTTCAAGTGCTGTCGCAGCTATTTTTACAGCATTTTCAAATGCTTTGTCAAACTCCTCTTGCCATGTACAATCCGATGTTGGTTCGAAAAACAAATCCCATTGCATCTGACAATTATTGTAAAGTTCCATCTTCGTTTTTTATTTGTATCTTTGTAATAATAATAACTCGTATGTCTACTGGACAAAGTTCAGAAAGCGAATGCTAAAAAAATTACGGTTCAGCCTTTTGATATAAGAGTCACTGGATTTGCATTGCCATAAAATTACGGTCGATTCTAAATTTATATGGGATTCGAATAATATTCTTACCTGATCCTGTGGTGCGGAAAGCCCACAATAGGTAACATACATTTGACTTGATTGCAAAACTTCAAAATAAACCCATTTTCACACTATTCTTATAGAATTTACCTGTTTTTCGTAAACATATTTTTAATAACCTATAGAATTTTCCCATAATAATTTATTTTTTATTTTTTTATGTTTGTAACATTACTGTTAATTTTTATGATGTATAAAAATTTAGAGTATAAATATTTTTACTCTCAGATATACATATGTTAATTCCAATTTAATAGAAATATTCTAAGTGTTTTGCCTTAATATTCTTAACATTTCCAATATGTCCAATAAAAACCCTACCTGTGATAGCAGCTATTATACATAGTAAACTTAAATTAATAGAAGGCCTCGTGGATTTATTCATTTATTTACTTAGCATGAATACAATATTTACTATGATCGGACACAATCATCAACTGACTGAATAGGTTTTAAAAATTTACACATATACTATTTCATATTGTTAGGATCAATATACCCCTATCCCTATATAAATTGCATTCAAAACAAATTGCATTCGAAAGTTTATCAACATTTTTCAAAAATAATTCTCTATACAGTATTACTTATAATTATTTTTATAAGTAATACTTTAAATAAATTTTACCTATAATTAAAATTTATAATTAATTGAATTTAACTTATATTGTTTTAATTATGTAAATTCTTTTAGATTACCTTGACAAAAAGATTTTATATAGTGGGTGAAAAAATGTTATTATTTTGGAATACTGAAATACTGAAAAGTCGAAAGCTAATAAAATTATAGATTTTTCCTACTTTGAAGATTTCAGAATGCAGATAGCTATATGTGGAATTTAAGATTAAAAAGATTGAAAAGATAAATCTGATCATTTATAAATTTATACGGAAGTAAATTAAAGTTTTTTAGTTTTTTGCTGACTAAATTAAAATGTTGCCTTGAAGGATTGATTTAAATAAAAGAAATCTTTTAAATTATTATAAATATTATTATTATGGCATAAAAATTTCATTTTGATTACAATATATATTTCTTAGTCTAATTTATAATATGTACATTAATATTCGTATAACTAAAATAAATTTAAAAAGTAAAACTAAAAATAAATTTAAATAATTTACCACAAATTTGGTAAATGATCTACTTTAAGTATTTGAACCGACTTATGTTCCGGTTTAGGATTGACGTCGGGTTTTGTTTTTCCAGTCAAATTTTTTGGTAATGTCAATAAATTTTTGTTAACTGTTGACAGCCTGGCCTCTGGTGGTTTTATATATTTTGCAACAGGAACAATATCTTCAAAACTTGCGAATATTTTTTGCTTTAAAGAACTTCTGTGTATAACATTTAATTCGATCGAGTTTCCTTTACCATTTTGTGTACCCTTCGATTTTTTATATGGCACTTGTCGAACACATCGATTTTCTTTTCTTAATTTGCTACCCCGTTCTGGACCCAAAGATTTTTTCTCCTTCGCACCGTTCAGATTCCGCACATTTGATGACTTAGTTTCTTTTTTCATCTCTTCTGCTTTGTTTTTATGTTGATCTTCCTTCTGTGATGTGATGTTTCTACTTATAACAGGAATTTTACTATTAAATAATTTTGTTCCATCCACACCACTTTTATGCACCATCGAAGATAAAGTTCTCTTCTCCATATATTTCGTCTCATTCTTATACTGTGTGGTCGTCAAGTGATCAGGTTTCTGCAAAATTTTTGTTACCATTTTTGACTCTCCGCATTTCGGTTCAGACAATTTTGTTTCGCTAATGTGAAAAGTAACATCGCTCAAGTAAGGCATTGATGGTAGTGATGATTTTTCCGCTTTTTTCATATCATCTATATATTGAACAGTCTTTAAACAATCAAGTCGTTCTGATGTAATTGTTACTGTTTTCGTCATTTCACATTCCTGTTTAGATGATATTGTTTCGGTCAAATTAGGCATTGAAGGTAGTGTTGGCATTTCCACAAGTTTAGTGTCATCTAAAAATTGAATTGTATTCAAACCACCAGGCTGCTCCGACCTCTTTCTATCTGTTTTTGCCTTTTTACAAACTGGTTCGGATGATATTTGTTCGTCAGCACTACATATAATATTGCTCAAGTCCGGCATTGAAGGTAACGTTGTCTTCTTTAGATATTTTTTGTCATCCTTATATTTTGTAGTCCTTACTCGATCATGTTGCTTCGACCTTTCAATCACTGTATTCGGCTTCTTAGTATTTAACAGTTTTTCCTCATTCGATTGTAATAGTAAGCCATGTTCCTTCAATATCCTTACCGGTATTGCTGATATTCTACCATTGACCAAAACACCTTTCTGATTATCTGCGTTGTGTGCTATTCTTTTCCTTTTTTTGGTAGTTGGTCGTTCCACGTCCTCAATCGCCTGCTTCGGTGTATATGTCGTCTCCTCAATTTTATTGTCTTCAATTTTGGTGCAACATTCTGGTTCAATGTGGTCAGCTCTTATCGTTTCAAGTGCTGTCGCAGCTATTTTTACAGCATTTTCAAATGCTTTGTCAAACTCCTCTTGCCATGTACAATCCGATGTTGGTTCGAAAAACAAATCCCATTGCATCTGACAATTATTGTAAAGTTCCATCTTCGTTTTTTATTTGTATCTTTGTAATAATAATAACTCGTATGTCTACTGGACAAAGTTCAGAAAGCGAATGCTAAAAAAATTACGGTTCAGCCTTTTTATATAAGAGTCACTGGATTTGCATTGCCATAAAATTACGGTCGATTCTAAATTTATATGGTATTCGAATAATATTCTTACCTGATCCTGTGGTGCGGAAAGCCCACAATAGGTAACATACATTTGACTTGATTGCAAAACTTCAAAATAAACCCATTTTCACACTATTCTTATAGAATTTACCTGTTTTTCGTAAACATATTTTTAATAACCTATAGAATTTTTCCATAATAATTTATTTTTTATTTTTTTATGTTTGTAACATTACTGTTAATTTTTATGATGTATAAAAATTTAGAGTATAAATATTTTTACTCTCAGATATACATATGTTAATTCCAATTTAATAGAAATATTCTAAGTGTTTTGCCTTGATATTCTTAACATTTCCAATATGTCCAATAAAAACCCTACCTGTGATAGCTGCTATTATACATAGTAAACTTAAACTATTTAAGTTTAAGGCCTCGTGGATGTATTCATTTATTTACTTAGCATGAATACAATATTTACTATGATCGGACACAATCATCAACTGACTGAATAGGTTTTAAAAATTTACACATAAACTATTTCATATTGTTAGGATCAATATACCCCTATCCCTATATAAATTGCATTCAAAACAAATTGCATTCGAAAGTTTATCAACATTTTTCAAAAATAATTCTCTATACAGTATTACTTATAATTATTTTTATAAGTAATACTTTAAATAAATTTTACTTATAATTAAAATTTATAATTCATTAAATTTAACTTATATTGTTTTAATTATGTAAATTCTTTTAGATTACCTTGACAAAAAGATTTTATATAGTGGGTGAAAAAATGTTATTATTTTGGAATACTGAAATACTGAAAAGTCGAAAGCTAATAAAATTATAGATTTTTCCTACTTTGAAGATTTCAGAATGCAGATAACTATGTGGAATTTAAGATTAAAAAGATTGAAAAGATTCATTTTAAAGTTTTTTAGTTTTTTGCTGACTAAATTAAAATGTTGCCTTGAAGGATTGATTTAAATAAAAGAAATCTTTTAAATTATTATAAACATTATTATTATGGCATAAAAATTTCATTTTGATTACAATATATATTTCTTAGTCTAATTTATAATATGTACATTAATATTCGTATAACTAAAATAAATTTAAAAAGTAAAACTAAAAATAAATTTAAATAATTTACCACAAATTTGGTAAATGATCTACTTTAAGTATTTGAACCGACTTATGTTCCGGTTTAGGATTGACGTCGGGTTTTGTTTTTCCAGTCAAATTTTTTGGTAATGTCAATAAATTTTTGTTAACTGTTGACAGCCTGGCCTCTGGTGGTTTTATATATTTTGCAACAGGAACAATATCTTCAAAACTTGCGAATATTTTTTGCTTTAAAGAACTTCTGTGTATAACATTTAATTCGATCGAGTTTCCTTTACCATTTTGTGTACCCTTCGATTTTTTATATGGCACTTGTCGAACACATCGATTTTCTTTTCTTAATTTGCTACCCCGTTCTGGACCCAAAGATTTTTTCTCCTTCGCACCGTTCAGATTCCGCACATTTGATGACTTAGTTTCTTTTTTCATCTCTTCTGCTTTGTTTTTATGTTGATCTTCCTTCTGTGATGTGATGTTTCTACTTATAACAGGAATTTTACTATTAAATAATTTTGTTCCATCCACACCACTTTTATGCACCATCGAAGATAAAGTTCTCTTCTCCATATATTTCGTCTCATTCTTATACTGTGTGGTCGTCAAGTGATCAGGTTTCTGCAAAATTTTTGTTACCATTTTTGACTCTCCGCATTTCGGTTCAGACAATTTTGTTTCGCTAATGTGAAAAGTAACATCGCTCAAGTAAGGCATTGATGGTAGTGATGATTTTTCCGCTTTTTTCATATCATCTATATATTGAACAGTCTTTAAACAATCAAGTCGTTCTGATGTAATTGTTACTGTTTTCGTCATTTCACATTCCTGTTTAGATGATATTGTTTCGGTCAAATTAGGCATTGAAGGTAGTGTTGGCATTTCCACAAGTTTAGTGTCATCTAAAAATTGAATTGTATTCAAACCACCAGGCTGCTCCGACCTCTTTCTATCTGTTTTTGCCTTTTTACAAACTGGTTCAGATGATATTTGTTCGTCAGCACTACATATAATATTGCTCAAGTCCGGCATTGAAGGTAACGTTGTCTTCTTTAGATATTTTTTGTCATCCTTATATTTTGTAGTCCTTACTCGATCATGTTGCTTCGACCTTTCAATCACTGTATTCGGCTTCTTAGTATTTAACAGTTTTTCCTCATTCGATTGTAATAGTAAGCCATGTTCCTTCAATATCCTTACCGGTATTGCTGATATTCTACCATTGACCAAAACACCTTTCTGATTATCTGCGTTGTGTGCTATTCTTTTCCATTTTTTGGTAGTTGGTCGTTCCACGTCCTTAATCGCCTGCTTCGATGTATATGTCGTCTTCTCAATTTTATTGTCTTCAATTTTGGTGCAACATTCTGATTCAATGTGGTCAGCTCTTATCGTTTCAAGTGCTGTCGTAGCTATTTTTACAGCATTTTCAAATGCTTTGTCAAACTCCTCTTGCCATGTACAATCCAATGTTGGTTCGAAAAACAAATCCCATTGCATCTGACAATTATTGTAAAGTTCCATCTTCGTTTTTTATTTGTATCTTTGTAATAATAATAATTCGTATGTCTACTGGACAAAGTTCAGAAAGCGAATGCTAAAAAAATTACGGTTCAGCCTTTTTATATAAGAGTCACTGGATTTGCATTGCCATAAAATTACGGTCGATTCTAAATTTATATGGTATTCGAATAATATTCTTACCTGATCCTGTGGTGCGGAAAGCCCACAATAGGTAACATACATTTGACTTGATTGCAAAACTTCAAAATAAACCCATTTTCACACTATTCTTATAGAATTTACCTGTTTTTCGTAAACATATTTTTAATAACCTATAGAATTTTCCCATAATAATTTATTTTTTATTTTTTATGTTTGTAACATTACTGTTAATTTTTATGATGTATAAAAATTTAGAGTATAAATATTTTTACTCTCAGATATACATATGTTAATTCCAATTTAATAGAAATATTCTAAGTGTTTTGCCTTGATATTCTTATCATTTCCAATATGTCCAATAAAAACCCTACCTGGGATAGCAGCTATTATAAATAGTAAGCCATAAAATAGAAGGCCTCATGGATTTATTCATTTATTTATTTAGCATGAATAATAATTACTATGATCGGACACAATCATCAACTGACTGAATAGGTTTTAAAAATTAAGAAAAAAAACATAAACTATTTAATATTGTTAGGATCAATATACCCCTATCCCTATATAAATTGCATTCAAAACAAATTGCATTCGAAAGTTTATCAACATTTTTCAAAAATAATTCTCTATACAGTATTACTTAAAATTATTTTTATAAGTAATACTTTAAATACATTTTACTTACAGTTAAAATTTATAATTTATTAAATTTAACTTATATTGTTTTAATTATGTATATTCTTTTAGATTTCCTTAACAAAAAGATTTTATATAGTGGGTGAAAAAATGTTATTGTTTTGGGATACTGGAAAGTCGAAAGCTAATAAAATTATAGATTTTTCCTACTCTGAAGATTTCAGAATGCAGATAACTATGTGGAATTTAAGATTAAAAAAATTGAAAAGATAAAACTGATCATTTATAAATTTATACTGAAATAAATTAAAGTTTTTTAGTTTTTTGCTGACTAAATTAAAATATTGCCTTAAAGGATTGATTTAAATGAAAGAAATCTTTTCAATTTTTATAAATATTATTATTATGTCATAAAAATTTCATTTTGATTACAATATATATTTCTTAGTCTAATTTATAATATGTACATTAATATTCGTATAACTAAAATAAATTTAAAAACTAAAACTAAAAATAAATTTAAATAATTTACCACAAATTTGGTAAATGATCTACTTTAAGTATTTCAACCGACTTATGTTCCGGTTTAGGATTGACGTCGGGTTTTGTTTTTCCAATTAAATTTTTTGGTAATGTCAATAAATTTTTGTTAACTGTTGACAGCCTGGCCTCTGGTGGTTTTATATATTTTGCAACAGGAACAATATCTTCAAAACTTGCGAATATTTTTTGCTTTAAAGAACTTCTTTGTATAACATTTAATTCGATCGTGTTTCCTTTACCATTTTGAGTACCCTTCGATTTTTTATATGGCACTTGTCGCACACATCGATTTTCTTTTCTTACTTTGCTACCCCGTTCTGGACCCAAAGATTTTTTCTGCTTCGCACCGTTCAGATTCCGCACATTTGATGACTTAGTTTCTTTTTTCATCTCTTCTGCTTTGTTTTTATGTTGATCTTCCTTCTGTGATGTGATGTTTCTACTTATAACAGGAATTTTACTATTAAATAATTTTCTTCCATCCACACCACTTTTATCCAGCATCGCAGATAAAGTTCTCTTCTCCATATATTTCGTCTCATCCTTATACTGTGTGGTCGTCAAGTGATCAGGTTTCTGCAAAATTTTTGTTACTATTTTTGACTCTTCGCATTTCGGTTCAGACAATTTTGTTTCGCTAATGTGAAAAGTAACATCGTTCAAGTAAGGCATTGATGGTAGTGATGATTTTTCCGCTTTTTTCATATCATCTATATATTGGGCAGTCTTTAAACAATCAGGTCGTTCCGATGTAATTGTTACTGTTTTCGTCATTTGGCAATCCTGTTTAGATGATATTGTTTCGGTCAAATTAGGCATTGAAGGTAGTGTTGGCATTTTCACAAGTTTTGTGTCATCTAAAAATTGAATTGTATTCAAACCACCAGGCTGCTCCGACCTCTTTCTATCTGTTTTTGCCTTTTTACAAACTGGTTCGGATGATATTTGTTCGTCAGCACTACATATAATATTGCTCAAGTTCGGCATTGAAGGTAATGTTGTCTTCTGTACATATTTTTTGTCATCCTTATATTTTGTGGTCCTTAATCGATCATGTTGCTTCGACCTTTCAATCACTGTATTCGGCTTCTTAGTATTAAACAGTTTCTCCTCATTCGATTGTAATAGTAAGCCATGTTCCTTCAATATTCTTACCGGTATCGCTGATATTCTACCATTGACCAAAACACCTTTCTGATTATCTGCGTTGTGTGCTATTCTTTTCCTTTTTTTGGTAGTTGGTCGTTCCACGTTCTTAATCGCCTGCTTGGGTGTATATGTCGTCTCCTCAATTTTATTGTCTTCAATTTTGGTGCAACATTCTGGATCAATGTGGTCAGCTCTTATCGTTTCAAGTGCTGTCGTAGCTATTTTTACAGCATTTTCAAATGCTTTGTCAAACTCCTCTTGCCATGTACAATCCGATGTTGGTTCGAAAAACAAATCCCATTGCATCTGACAATTATTGTAAATTTCCATCTTAGTTTTTTATTTATGTTTTTTTATATCTTTGTAATAATAATAACTCGTATGTCTACTGGACAAAGTTCAGAAAGCGAATGCTAAAAAAATTACGGTTCAGCCTTTTTATATAAGAGTCACTGGATTTGCATTGCCATAAAATTACGGTCGATTCTAAATTTATATGGTATTCGAATAATATTCTTACCTGATCCTGTGGTGCGGAAAGCCCACAATAGGTACATTTGATTTGATTGCAAAACTTCAAAATAAACCCATTTTCACACTATTCTTATAGAATTGACCTGTTTTTCGTAAACATATTTTTAATAACCAATAGAATTTTCTCATAATAATTTATTTTTTACTTTTTTATGTTTGTTATGTGTTTACTGTTAATTTTTATGATGTATAAAAATTTAGAGTATAAATATTTTTACTCTCAGATATTCATATGTTAATTCCAATTTAATAGAAATATTCTAAGTGTTTTGCCTTGATATTCTTATCATTTCCAATATGTCCAATAAAAACCCTACCTGGGATAACAGCTATTATAAATAGTAAGCCATAAAATAGAAGGCCTCATGGATTTATTCATTTATTTATTTAGCATGAATAATAATTACTATGATCGGACACAATCATCAACTGACTGAATAGGTTTTAAAAATTAAGAAAAAAAACATAAACTATTTCATATTGTTAGGATCAATATACCCCTATCCCTATATAAATTGCATTCAAAACAAATTGCATTCGAAAGTTTATCAACATTTTTCAAAAATAATTCTCTATACAGTATTACTTAAAATTATTTTTATAAGTAATACTTTAAATACATTTTACTTACAGTTAAAATTTATAATTTATTAAATTTAACTTATATTGTTTTAATTATGTATATTCTTTTAGATTTCCTTAACAAAAAGATTTTATATAGTGGGTGAAAAAATGTTATTGTTTTGGGATACTGGAAAGTCGAAAGCTAATAAAATTATAGATTTTTCCTACTCTGAAGATTTCAGAATGCAGATAACTATGTGGAATTTAAGATTAAAAAAATTGAAAAGATAAAACTGATCATTTATAAATTTATACTGAAATAAATTAAAGTTTTTTAGTTTTTTGCTGACTAAATTAAAATATTGCCTTAAAGGATTGATTTAAATGAAAGAAATCTTTTCAATTTTTATAAATATTATTATTATTATGTCATAAAAATTTCATTTTGATTACAATATATATTTCTTAGTCTAATTTATAATATGTACATTAATATTCGTATAACTAAAATAAATTTAAAAACTAAAACTAAAAATAAATTTAAATAATTTACCACAAATTTGGTAAATGATCTACTTTAAGTATTTCAACCGACTTATGTTCCGGTTTAGGATTCGGGACGTCGGGTTTTGTTTTTCCAATTAAATTTTTTGGTAATGTCAATAAATTTTTGTTAACTGTTGACAGCCTGGCCTCTGGTGGTTTTATATATTTTGCAACAGGAACAATATCTTCAAAACTTGCGAATATTTTTTGCTTTAAAGAACTTCTTTGTATAACATTTAATTCGATCGTGTTTCCTTTACCATTTTGAGTACCCTTCGATTTTTTATATGGCACTTGTCGCACACATCGATTTTCTTTTCTTACTTTGCTACCCCGTTCTGGACCCAAAGATTTTTTCTGCTTCGCACCGTTCAGATTCCGCACATTTGATGACTTAGTTTCTTTTTTCATCTCTTCTGCTTTGTTTTTATGTTGATCTTCCTTCTGTGATGTGATGTTTCTACTTATAACAGGAATTTTACTATTAAATAATTTTCTTCCATCCACACCACTTTTATCCAGCATCGCAGATAAAGTTCTCTTCTCCATATATTTCGTCTCATCCTTATACTGTGTGGTCGTCAAGTGATCAGGTTTCTGCAAAATTTTTGTTACTATTTTTGACTCTTCGCATTTCGGTTCAGACAATTTTGTTTCGCTAATGTGAGAAGTAACATCGTTCAAGTAAGGCATTGATGGTAGTGATGATTTTTCCGCATTTTTCATATCATCTATATATTGAACAGTCTTTAAACAATCAGGTCGTTCCGATGTAATTGTTACTGTTTTCGTCATTTGGCAATCCTGTTTAGATGATATTGTTTCGGTCAAATTAGGCATTGAAGGTAGTGTTGGCATTTTCACAAGTTTTGTGTCATCTAAAAATTGAATTGTATTCAAACCACCAGGCTGCTCCGACCTCTTTCTATCTGTTTTTGCCTTTTTACAAACTGGTTCGGATGATATTTGTTCGTCAGCACTACATATAATATTGCTCAAGTTCGGCATTGAAGGTAATGTTGTCTTCTGTACATATTTTTTGTCATCCTTATATTTTGTGGTCCTTAATCGATCATGTTGCTTCGACCTTTCAATCACTGTATTCGGCTTCTTAGTATTAAACAGTTTCTCCTCATTCGATTGTAATAGTAAGCCATGTTCCTTCAATATTCTTACCGGTATCGCTGATATTCTACCATTGACCAAAACACCTTTCTGATTATCTGCGTTGTGTGCTATTCTTTTCCTTTTTTTGGTAGTTGGTCGTTCCACGTTCTTAATCGCCTGCTTGGGTGTATATGTCGTCTCCTCAATTTTATTGTCTTCAATTTTGGTGCAACATTCTGGATCAATGTGGTCAGCTCTTATCGTTTCAAGTGCTGTCGTAGCTATTTTTACAGCATTTTCAAATGCTTTGTCAAACTCCTCTTGCCATGTACAATCCGATGTTGGTTCGAAAAACAAATCCCATTGCATCTGACAATTATTGTAAATTTCCATCTTAGTTTTTTATTTATGTTTTTTTATATCTTTGTAATAATAATAACTCGTATGTCTACTGGACAAAGTTCAGAAAGCGAATGCTAAAAAAATTACGGTTCAGCCTTTTTATATAAGAGTCACTGGATTTGCATTGCCATAAAATTACGGTCGATTCTAAATTTATATGGTATTCGAATAATATTCTTACCTGATCCTGTGGTGCGGAAAGCCCACAATAGGTACATTTGATTTGATTGCAAAACTTCAAAATAAACCCATTTTCATACTATTCTTATAGAATTGACCTGTTTTTCGTAAACATATTTTTAATAACCAATAGAATTTTCTCATAATAATTTATTTTTTACTTTTTTATGTTTGTTATGTGTTTACTGTTAATTTTTATGATGTATAAAAATTTAGAGTATAAATATTTTTACTCTCAGATATACATATGTTAATTCCAATTTAATAGAAATATTCTAAGTGTTTTGCCTTGATATTCTTATCATTTCCAATATGTCCAATAAAAACCCTACCTGGGATAGCAGCTATTATAAATAGTAAGCCATAAAATAGAAGGCCTCATGGATTTATTCATTTATTTATTTAGCATGAATAATAATTACTATGATCGGACACAATCATCAACTGACTGAATAGGTTTTAAAAATTAAAAAAAAATACATAAACTATTTCATATTGTTAGGATTAATATACCCCTATCCCTATATAAATTGCATTCAAAACAAATTGCATTCGAAAGTTTATCAACAT
Source organism: Teleopsis dalmanni (assembly GCF_002237135.1). NCBI lineage: Eukaryota > Metazoa > Arthropoda > Insecta > Diptera > Diopsidae > Teleopsis > Teleopsis dalmanni. The sequence goes on along the minus strand of NC_051848.1, from coordinate 62,857,317 downwards.
TTTTCAAAAATAATTCTCTATACAGTATTACTTAAAATTATTTTTATAAGTAATACTTTAAATAAATTTTACTTACAGTTAAAATTTATAATTTATTAAATTTAACTTATATTGTTTTAATTATGTATATTCTTTTAGATTTCCTTAACAAAAAGATTTTATATAGTGGGTGAAAAAATGTTATTGTTTTGGGATACTGGAAAGTCGAAAGCTAATAAAATTATAGATTTTTCCTACTCTGAAGATTTCAGAATGCAGATAACTATGTGGAATTTAAGATTAAAAAAATTGAAAAGATAAAACTGATCATTTATAAATTTATACTGAAATAAATTAAAGTTTTTTAGTTTTTTGCTGACTAAATTAAAATATTGCCTTAAAGGATTGATTTAAATGAAAGAAATCTTTTCAATTTTTATAAATATTATTATTATGTCATAAAAATTTCATTTTGATTACAATATATATTTCTTAGTCTAATATATAATATGTACATTAATATTCGTATAACTAAAATAAATTTAAAAACTAAAACTAAAAATAAATTTAAATAATTTACCACAAATTTGGTAAATGATCTACTTTAAGTATTTCAACCGACTTATGTTCCGGTTTAGGATTGACGTCGGGTTTTGTTTTTCCAATTAAATTTTTTGGTAATGTCAATAAATTTTTGTTAACTGTTGACAGCCTGGCCTCTGGTGGTTTTATATATTTTGCAACAGGAACAATATCTTCAAAACTTGCGAATATTTTTTGCTTTAAAGAACTTCTTTGTATAACATTTAATTCGATCGTGTTTCCTTTACCATTTTGAGTACCCTTCGATTTTTTATATGGCACTTGTCGCACACATCGATTTTCTTTTCTAACTTTGCTACTCCGTTCTGGACCTAAAGATTTTTTCTGCTTCGCACCGTTCAGATTCCGCACATTTGATGAATTAGTTTCTTTTTTCATCTCTTCTGCTTTGTTTTTATGTTGATCTTCCTTCTGTGATGTGATGTTTCTACTTATAACAGGAATTTTACTATTAAATAATTTTCTTCCATCCACACCACTTTTATCCAGCATCGCAGATAAAGTTCTCTTCTCCATATATTTCGTCTCATCCTTATACTGTGTGGTCGTCAAGTGATCAGGTTTCTGCAAAATTTTTGTTACTATTTTTGACTCTTCGCATTTCGGTTCAGACAATTTTGTTTCGCTAATGTGAAAAGTAACATCGTTCAAGTAAGGCATTGATGGTAGTGATGATTTTTCCGCTTTTTTCATATCATCTATATATTGGGCAGTCTTTAAACAATCAGGTCGTTCCGATGTAATTGTTACTGTTTTCGTCATTTGGCAATCCTGTTTAGATGATATTGTTTCGGTCAAATTAGGCATTGAAGGTAGTGTTGGCATTTTCACAAGTTTTGTGTCATCTAAAAATTGAATTGTATTCAAACCACCAGGCTGCTCCGACCTCTTTCTATCTGTTTTTGCCTTTTTACAAACTGGTTCGGATGATATTTGTTCGTCAGCACTACATATAATATTGCTCAAGTTCGGCATTGAAGGTAATGTTGTCTTCTGTACATATTTTTTGTCATCCTTATATTTTGTGGTCCTTAATCGATCATGTTGCTTCGACCTTTCAATCACTGTATTCGGCTTCTTAGTATTAAACAGTTTCTCCTCATTCGATTGTAATAGTAAGCCATGTTCCTTCAATATTCTTACCGGTATCGCTGATATTCTACCATTGACCAAAACACCTTTCTGATTATCTGCGTTGTGTGCTATTCTTTTCCTTTTTTTGGTAGTTGGTCGTTCCACGTTCTTAATCGCCTGCTTGGGTGTATATGTCGTCTCCTCAATTTTATTGTCTTCAATTTTGGTGCAACATTCTGGATCAATGTGGTCAGCTCTTATCGTTTCAAGTGCTGTCGTAGCTATTTTTACAGCATTTTCAAATGCTTTGTCAAACTCCTCTTGCCATGTACAATCCGATGTTGGTTCGAAAAACAAATCCCATTGCATCTGACAATTATTGTAAAGTTCCATCTTCGTTTTTTATTTGTATCTTTGTAATAATAATAACTCGTATGTCTACTGGACAAAGTTCAGAAAGCGAATGCTAAAAAAATTACGGTTCAGCCTTTTTATATAAGAGTCACTGGATTTGCATTGCCATAAAATTACGGTCGATTCTAAATTTATATGGTATTCGAATAATATTCTTACCTGATCCTGTGGTGCGGAAAGCCCACAATAGGTAACATACATTTGACTTGATTGCAAAACTTCAAAATAAACCCATTTTCACACTATTCTTATAGAATTTACCTGTTTTTCGTAAACATATTTTTAATAACCTATAGAATTTTCCCATAATAATTTATTTTTTATTTTTTTATGTTTGTAACATTACTGTTAATTTTTATGATGTATAAAAATTTAGAGTATAAATATTTTTACTCTCAGATATACATATGTTAATTCCAATTTAATAGAAATATTCTAAGTGTTTTGCCTTAATATTCTTAACATTTCCAATATGTCCAATAAAAACCCTACCTGTGATAGCAGCTATTATACATAGTAAACTTAAATTAATAGAAGGCCTCGTGGATTTATTCATTTATTTACTTAGCATGAATACAATATTTACTATGATCGGACACAATCATCAACTGACTGAATAGGTTTTAAAAATTTACACATATACTATTTCATATTGTTAGGATCAATATACCCCTATCCCTATATAAATTGCATTCAAAACAAATTGCATTCGAAAGTTTATCAACATTTTTCAAAAATAATTCTCTATACAGTATTACTTATAATTATTTTTATAAGTAATACTTTAAATAAATTTTACCTATAATTAAAATTTATAATTAATTGAATTTAACTTATATTGTTTTAATTATGTAAATTCTTTTAGATTACCTTGACAAAAAGATTTTATATAGTGGGTGAAAAAATGTTATTATTTTGGAATACTGAAATACTGAAAAGTCGAAAGCTAATAAAATTATAGATTTTTCCTACTTTGAAGATTTCAGAATGCAGATAACTATGTGGAATTTAAGATTAAAAAGATTGAAAAGATTCATTTAAAGTTTTTTAGTTTTTTGCTGACTAAATTAAAATGTTGCCTTGAAGGATTGATTTAAATAAAAGAAATCTTTTAAATTATTATAAATATTATTATTATGGCATAAAAATTTCATTTTGATTACAATATATATTTCTTAGTCTAATTTATAATATGTACATTAATATTCGTATAACTAAAATAAATTTAAAAAGTAAAACTAAAAATAAATTTAAATAATTTACCACAAATTTGGTAAATGATCTACTTTAAGTATTTGAACCGACTTATGTTCCGGTTTAGGATTGACGTCGGGTTTTGTTTTTCCAGTCAAATTTTTTGGTAATGTCAATAAATTTTTGTTAACTGTTGACAGCCTGGCCTCTGGTGGTTTTATATATTTTGCAACAGGAACAATATCTTCAAAACTTGCGAATATTTTTTGTTTTAAAGAACTTCTTTGTATCACATTTAATTCGATGGAATTTGCTGTACCATTTTGAGTACCCTTCGATTTTTTATATGGAACTTGTCGCACACATCGATTTTCTTTTCTTAATTTGCTACCCCGTTCTGGACCCAAAGATTTTTTCTCCTTCGCACCGTTCAGATTCCGCACATTTGATGACTTAGTTTCTTTTTTCATCTCTTCTGCTTTGTTTTTATGTTGATCTTCCTTCTGTGATGTGATGTTTCTACTTATAACAGGAATTTTACTATTAAATAATTTTGTTCCATCCACACCACTTTTATGCAGCATCGAAGATAAAGTTCTCTTCTCCATATATTTCGTCTCATCCTTATACTGTGTGGTCGTCAAGTGATCAGGTTTCTGCAAAATTTTTGTTACCATTTTTGACTCTCCGCATTTCGGTTCAGACAATTTTGTTTCGCTAATGTGAAAAGTAACATCGCTCAAGTAAGGCATTGATGGTAGTGATGATTTTTCCGCTTTTTTCATATCATCTATATATTGAACAGTCTTTAAACAATCAAGTCGTTCTGATGTAATTGTTACTGTTTTCGTCATTTCACATTCCTGTTTAGATGATATTGTTTCGGTCAAATTAGGCATTGAAGGTAGTGTTGGCATTTCCACAAGTTTAGTGTCATCTAAAAATTGAATTGTATTCAAACCACCAGGCTGCTCCGACCTCTTTCTATCTGTTTTTGCCTTTTTACAAACTGGTTCGGATGATATTTGTTCGTCAGCACTACATATAATATTGCTCAAGTCCGGCATTGAAGGTAACGTTGTCTTCTTTAGATATTTTTTGTCATCCTTATATTTTGTAGTCCTTACTCGATCATGTTGCTTCGACCTTTCAATCACTGTATTCGGCTTCTTAGTATTTAACAGTTTTTCCTCATTCGATTGTAATAGTAAGCCATGTTCCTTCAATATCCTTACCGGTATTGCTGATATTCTACCATTGACCAAAACACCTCTCTGATTATCTGCGTTGTGTGCTATTCTTTTCCTTTTTTTGGTAGTTGGTCGTTCCACGTCCTTAATCGCCTGCTTCGGTGTATATGTCGTCTTCTCAATTTTATTGTCTTCAATTTTGGTGCAACATTCTGATTCAATGTGGTCAGCTCTTATCGTTTCAAGTGCTGTCGTAGCTATTTTTACAGCATTTTCAAATGCTTTGTCAAACTCCTCTTGCCATGTACAATCCGATGTTGGTTCGAAAAACAAATCCCATTGCATCTGACAATTATTGTAAAGTTCCATCTTCGTTTTTTATTTGTATCTTTGTAATAATAATAACTCGTATGTCTACTGGACAAAGTTCAGAAAGCGAATGCTAAAAAAATTACGGTTCAGCCTTTTTATATAAGAGTCACTGGATTTGCATTGCCATAAAATTACGGTCGATTCTAAATTTATATGGTATTCGAATAATATTCTTACCTGATCCTGTGGTGCGGAAAGCCCACAATAGGTAACATACATTTGACTTGATTGCAAAACTTCAAAATAAACCCATTTTCACACTATTCTTATAGAATTTACCTGTTTTTCGTAAACATATTTTTAATAACCTATAGAATTTTTCCATAATAATTTATTTTTTATTTTTTTATGTTTGTAACATTACTGTTAATTTTTATGATGTATAAAAATTTAGAGTATAAATATTTTTACTCTCAGATATACATATGTTAATTCCAATTTAATAGAAATACTCTAAGTGTTTTGCCTTGATATTCTTAACATTTCCAATATGTCCAATAAAAACCCTACCTGTGATAGCAGCTATTATACATAGTAAACTTAAATGAATAGAAGGCCTCGTGGATTTATTCATTTATTTACTTAGCATGAATACAATATTTACTATGATCGGACACAATCATCAACTGACTGAATAGGTTTTAAAAATTTACACATAAACTATTTCATATTGTTGGGATCAATATACCCCTATCCCTATATAAATTGCATTCAAAACAAATTGCATTCGAAAGTTTATCAACATTTTTCAAAAATAATTCTCTATACAGTATTACTTATAATTATTTTTATAAGTAATACTTTAAATAAATTTTACTTATAATTAAAATTTATAATTCATTAAATTTAACTTATATTGTTTTAATTATGTAAATTCTTTTAGATTACCTTGATAAAAAGATTTTATATAATTTTACTTATAATTATTGTTATAAGTAATACTTTAAATAAATTTTACTTATAATTAAAATTATTTAAATTTAATAAATTAAATTTAATTTATATTGTTTTAATTATGTAAATTCTTTTAGATTACCTTGACAAAAAGATTTTATATAGTGGGTGAAAAAATGTTATTATTTTGGAATACTGAAATACTGAAAAGTCGAAAGCTAATAAAATTATAGATTTTTCCTACTTTGAAGATTTCAGAATGCAGATAGCTATATGTGGAATTTAAGATTAAAAAGATTGAAAAGATAAATCTGATCATTTATAAATTTATACGGAAGTAAATTAAAGTTTTTTAGTTTTTTGCTGACTAAATTAAAATGTTGCCTTGAAGGATTGATTTAAATAAAAGAAATCTTTTAAATTATTATAAATATTATTATTATGGCATAAAAATTTCATTTTGATTACAATATATATTTCTTAGTCTAATTTATAATATGTACAATGTACATTTTGTATATATTTACTCTAAAGCTTAGTATTTCAAGCATACAGAAAAATAAAATTAAGAAATTAAACATCATATCAAAAAGTCATATTTGTATAATTGTCTGCATCGCAAGCTCAATAATACCATTGGCTCTTTAAACATGTGGTCTCATTCTCTATCTGTGTCGGAATACTGCAATAACCATTAGTTTGTACTCTGTTGTTATAAGTGCACTTTTACCCGTTCACACTGCACATTTATCGAATGTCCATCTAAAACCTTAAAAAAAAAATAGAATTGAAACACAATTATTTTGTGAATAAGATGAAAAAGAAAACGAAATCAGTTTGTTACGATTTGAGATTTACTTTTACGTATTTAATATGATTTGCTGTCATATCTTCTCCATTCTGATTATACCTATATGACACGTCTTCACAAAATAAAAGAATTTTATACAGTTTTTCATTTCTGTTTTGAATTCATGAAAGAGTGATTCAGTTTCAGAAAACTAGGTACTCTTTAATATTATTAAGTAATTACCCTTAATGGAAATATCCCTATTACTTAAAGTGGGTATTCATGACTATCATTTTGACTTATTTCGATAAACGAAACAAATAAAAATGTTTGTTTGTTTCTTTGAAGTTCATTCGATAGACAAATCGTTTAGATCTGTTAAATTATCTCAATGTATATGAACACTCAAAATGCAAATGCAACTCTGCTTTTAAATCAAAAAAATCTAGTGGTATAATTTGAATGCAACAACAATCACATTGCTTTTATTTCTCATTATGATTAATACCATTTATACTAGTATTGTTGATGAATCAGAAAAGAATAGAACAATTGTCTCAAGAACCACATACACCGAGGTATTTTGTATATATATAAATATATATATATGTGAAGGAAACTGAAATCATATTGTTCCGTGAAGATAAGGTACAGTTGGGTCATTATAAAAAACATAAATTCTGCTTGAAATACTTAGTAGCGTTCAAGTTGTCAAGCAGGTAGAACCTATCTTGCAGAACTAACTATAAAAACCATTAAAATAAAAATATTGAGTATAATCATAATTGGTCTTTTCGTAGGGTCACTACTTACTTTTCAAATGCAATAAAACATATGATTACTGTTTTATGTAGAATTTTATTATAAATCGAAATCAAAAATAATATATAAGACTATTTGTATTATATTCTTTGAAAATTCATTAATCGAAAATATAGTACGCATGTGCTTGATGTGTTTTGCGGAAGTAATAAAATTTTGAAAACTTTCAAAACATAATGCCGTCTTGAAAAGTCTTACTTTTTAGTAAAAAATTGATGGAACCTGAGATATGGCCGTTTAAAAATATGTTCACAAAGCTAATATTCAAAATCCCATAGTTCCATATCTTCTAAAAACAAAATTTCAAAATTTTTTTCGAGATACAAGTCTTCTTATTTCACGAAAGGAGCTCATAAAAAAATTCAATCACATCGGAGATGATGAATTCATTTTCTGTCAAATCCTGTCCGATTTGTGAAAGGATGACTCATGTGCAAGGGAAAAACTCTTATTTTACGAAGATGTGTTAACTCACTTTTTGACAGTAGCTGTTCAAAATTCATGTATTGAATATAAATGAACAATCTTTCATTTTCAAAAGATCTGAACTCTAATGAGGATTTTTATTTCAAATGTTCAATGGAACTTAAGAATGTCACATTTTAGTCAAGCTTTTAAGTTATGTTGAACCTTTTGCCAATTATGTGTTAACAAGATGTAAAAAATAGCACCAAAAGGTTCCAGTAGTATTCAATGTAACGTCAAAGATATTTTGATGATGATGATGTTATATACAACTGATGACAAGATCCCAAATATATCGGAATTTATACATATCGGAAAATTTAAATGTGTTTAAATTTAAAGCTTAATTGCATATATATTTTATTTATATTTATTTTCGAAACCACAAACTCAATAGCTTGTATATTTCTTCTATGCAAATGAGACTGAGTTGAACGATTTAGAGTAATATTTTAATAACTATATCCAGTTTATTGCATCTTATATTTAATTCAATTTATTAGGTTCGTTTAATATAAAGGCTCACATCAGTGTACAGATGCACATCATCTGTCTCTGAACACCCCACGATAGTTTGTGCTATTATCAAATGATCAAATGTTTACTCTTCAATTGCGTTGGGGTTCTATTGTTTTACTAAATCGATACATGAAATTATATTAGTGCACTATTTCATCTATAAATAAATTTAATTGGATAATTTAATAATATGTGCAACAAAGTTCGCAACAAAATAATATGTGATGCAAGTATATTTTAGCTTCTTTTGCATCCATTAATAACATCTTGCCCCTAAATTGATACTCTTAGCTTTGTTAGATCTGAACAGTAGGAATATAATAAATTTATGCACATTATTCAATTAAAGTAATTAAGGTAATTAAGTTAATACAAGATTCCAGTTCTTCTAATTTGTCATTTATTAACAACCTATTTCATGATGTTTCAAAGCATAACTTTCAATAAAAAAATTTAATTTATTCTTTTATCTTTATTGAAACTACGAACCCCTTTTTTGTTCCAATAGTACTAACAAATCGCAGAACCCAATCAAAACAAAGATTTCTATAAACTCAAGATGAAGTGATATTATCATAACGATAATAGTTGAAAATATATATGACGATAAAAATCAGACGTGTCATAAGCATACATAATATACTAAGAAAACTTTAAGGAGTCGAATAGTCAACATACATACATATATAAGCAATATGTCTACCCCGCTACGAGTAGACAAAAACTACGAAATATTCAAAATTATATAAAATTGCAATATGGCTCATACTTTTACAAATCGGACGAATTTTGACAAAAATAAACTCATTATCTTCGACTTGACTGAATACTTTTATTCAGATGACCCGTACTTCAAAAAAAAATTATGATATTTTTTGCAAGGAGATACGGGATTTTGAGAATTGGTATTATAGACATATTTTCAAATGGTCATATCTTCTGTACGATAAGTGACAGAAACTTTATTGTTTATTTAATTTATTGCTTTTTAAAGATAATTGGTTGAACTTCTTAGAAATGATTTATATAATTAAGTTTGTGTATTCTTAAATACTAATATTAACCGTTCAATTCTCAAGAAAAATTTTTTTCCTGATGTATCCCGTGTATTTTCGTTTTTTATATTTTATTCATAATTAGTATTAAATTTTACTGAAATGTCAGGATTCTTTGAAATTTCTAAATTTTTTTCTCCCGCCCAACACATCTAGCACGTGCGGGCTATATTTACGATAAATGAATTTTCAAAGAATATAATACAAATATTCTTATATATTATTTTTGATTTCGATTTGTAATAAAATTCTACATGAAATCCAAAAATTTCAGGACAGTATTATCCCTGCAAGAATTTTGTTGAAATTCATTTATTCATTCTTCACCCCACACCAAACATATATATACGTTTTTTCAATACGAAAAAAGAGAAGCAAACCGGGAAAAATTATTGTTTTTGATTTTAGATGCGGATTAACCAACAATTTTTACTTCTAAAAAATTACATTTTTTCAGTATGGTTTTGTTTTTAGAAGATTTTAAAAAAATAAATACTGACCGTAAATGCAGAATTTTGAATAAATCTTCTACTTCATTCTTAGAAGGCTGATCCAGTAATTTAGAGCTATAGTACGCAATAATATCGTTATCTGTAGGAAAGCTTGATGTACAAATTTTATTGTCAAGCTCAATATAATCGTTGAGATTAGCATTGGAAGTTATTTTATTTACTTTAAACCACACTGCCAGCGTCTGGCATTTACACAAAGAAGCCACTTACGAAAGAAAAATATTAAATATTTGGTTTGGAAGAAGGGACTTCCCTTAACAGCAAAATAGATTTATACTTAAAATAAAAATTTTTGTCCGAGTTATGGAGAAATTCGATTTTTAGAAGCTCGAGTTACGGAAGTTTGACTGTATACCATATAAGGCACCTTACACGTCACTCATACGCACCGTAAACCCATTACATCAATTTACCACAAAAAACGACACGAAAATTTTTACTTTTAATTTCTGAATTGAATTTATCATTAAATTCAAAATAAAACTAAAATTTCATCATCTGTACTTTTAAACCGTGTAATTTTGTTTTAAAAACGGGAGGTACTAATTTCAAAGAAGTTCATTATGATCGGTGTTGAACTTTTTTCTTATGTTGATGAAGCAAAAAATTAAGAAACTGCAGAATATAATTTCACTTACCTTCTTTGGTGAGGTCTGCTGCAATTGGAGAAATTTTTACCATTTAATATTTTTTGAATTGGAAATAAGGCAGTGACATTTTAATGTGTCTTTAATTGATGTAGCTGTTACGAAGCGGTATTTAGTGTTACCTTTTTCTGCTTAATATTTGGTGTTTGGGTTCTCCTTCGGTGTTTGGGTTGCATTATGTATTCGTTGAATGCTAGCTCTGGAAGCATTCCCCTTTAATGCTCCAGCTAAGCCGCTAGAAAGTCCTTCGCCGTGTGAACTTGGGAAAACACCCCATTTTGCCTTTAAACCGAAGTCCGCGTTGCGAAGAGTTAAATTAACACCATTTCTTTTTATTTTTATATTGTGATTCCGATCCATCGGACAAATAAATAATTCTTTTTATATCCGTACGATAGTTGTGTTACAATGAAAACGGTCAGATATGCAGACAAAATTTTTCATACTTGTTTATTTTCATCATGATAGTATATTTTAAATGGATAAATTCTTGCCTAATCATTATACCACTGCTTGTCTTACAGAGTTTTGAATCAGAAAAGCATGAGATTGGGAGAAGTCAAAATAATACATTCGCTTTCTGCTAAGTAGATTCTCGTATTCTTCAAAATTTCTGCTTGTTTTTTAAGTAAAAAAGGAAGACAACAGCAATTTTCTCCAAATCGCCCGTACCGGATTGCAAATATTTTTCAACTGGAGATGTCAATGTCGATGAACCCATTTTTTATATGTAACGGTTTCAATATTGTTGTCATCAAAGATCTCCAGAAGTTGTTGATTGTTGCTTACAATTCCATGACATTTGGCGTAAGTTATTAAAACACATTCTGTGCGTTAAGTATGCAAATCATGTTGTGCAGACAATCTTTATAGTCATTTGACGGATCTATAGTACTTGCAGTCAATGATTTCATATATACTCCATTTATCATTCATTTTACGTTTTCGTGTATGTGTGGCACTTGCTCCTGCAAGACCGCAATGCTTTGAAAAGAGTGTGCAGTCTTACATATTACTTAGAATAACTCTGTTCTACATTTGTATCCTTTTTCTATCAATTTTTATGGATAAGCAGTTTTTATTTACACCCATTATTTGACTATTTTCATCACATTCATTAAAGTCGAAAACTGTCTTGATTACATGTTTTCTTAGCGCTCGATGATTTTTTGGAGTTGGGTCTTCTAATAAACTCTTTTGTGAAGCACTTGTTGTTGCAAGCGTAATCATATGCTTTGTAGCATTTGAGAAGTAAGTCGTGACCCTTCGGAAAGACCAATTATGCATTGCACTCAATATTTTTATATTCATAGTTCTATCTGTTATTCCATTATGTTTTTCCTGTTGATTCTTTAAAATTCATGCGGGTCATATTCTTCATCACTAATATTGAAGTTAGTGGGAGGAATTGTAGTGTTCAGATGTATTCCTGCATGCTTAGTAGCACATTATTTTACTAACATTCCATTCCCATACTTTGTTGTAATGTTTACACAACGTACTTAACAGCCTGTGAGTTTATGCTGAAACCGCAATCACACATATGCAAAATAATTAACGGCTTCTTTTTTAAAGTTTTAAAAAAATATATATTATTTATATATTAAACTTTAAATATTTTTATTATTGAATATGTAACACTTATATAGAATTAATTTATTATTTACATAAGATATTTAATTTTTAATCAATATATTCCGACGACTCAACTTATTTAGATTTTTTTCAACGACTTGTTAAGAGAAGATTCTGCCAACGACTTCTTAGATGAAGACTGAACTTAATGAGCTTCTACCAACGACTTCTGAGATGAAGACCGAACTTCTTGAGCTTCTACCAACGACTGACTTTTAGAAGTTTCCTTCTGATGTCCATAGTCGTTCATAAGAATTTTAGAATTGGATTTGACCAATCAAATTATAGCTTCTAAAATTCATCAGAATATTCTAGAAGCTTCTCATCACCATCCTATAGGATTGAAGCTTCTATTTTCTGAAGCGCCTCGTAAGCGTCTTTAGCTTTGGCGTCAATAGCCAGATGATGAGATTAATCTCCAATAGTATTTGAACATCTCATCGGTCAAGTATTTCAAATGATACTTCATATGTTTTCTGCACGATACTTGCAGTTTGAAAAGAAACAATGTTGCCATAAGAATTATAGGCATTAAGCCTGATTGAAAATAAATACACAATCGCGCGTAGGCGTTAGGAGATATTTAAGTGCGCAATACTTGGAGGCTCATACTTAATATACAAAAACTGTGTGTAAAGGCAAAGTGTCGCTATAGTAATACAGGGTGTTAACTTGCACACTTACTAGAATAGTATGTACCTACATTAGGGTGCCATTAGTTTTCGAAAGTCGGAAAATTGCCCCCAGCACCCTTCAGATCGGTTCATTTTACTAAAAAAATAACCTGTGTAAATTTTTAGTTCAATTGGATAAGTGGAAATGGTGCCACAAGAGCCCCAAAGATTGGAAAATAACGATAACTGGCGATAACAGGATATGTTGTGCATCGTTTGTTTTGCTGACGAGCGCCGCGATCGTGTTGAGTTATTCTCATAACTCCTAGCGGGACACAAAAATATAATTAATTTTTATGATATATATGTTAGAAATGCATATCCTTATGCCTTCGATTACATATAGAAACTCTTCGACACGCTGTTGTAATACAGCCTTTGTACTTAAAAGCAACTATATATAATATTGTTTGGATATATATATGTTATGAATATACATATCCTACGTTCTTTTTTTGAATTCCCGCGCTTATACATTCCGCAATTTTTTGTTATTTTCACGCTGGCAACACTATTATACATATTCTGTCAAAGTTCAACGCATATCGTACGATTAGTTTTTGTTTGGCATTTATACAAAGAAGTCGAAAACTTTTCGTGTGGCGATTTTTAGCTGAATTTCATTCAAAAAAAGCGTCGTTGTTATGTGGCCAAAGAGTTGATTTCTAACGCAGATAGTATCACTGGTGATGAGATATGGGTCTATGAATTTGACATGTCCACCAAACAACAATCGACCGAATGGTGCTTCGAAGGTGAACCGAAATTGAAAAGAGAACGCCAAAGTCGGCCCAAAATCAAGCTTATGCTGACTGTTTTCGTCGATATTCGTGGTGTGGTGTATGAATTCCGGAATTTGAATTCCTTTCGGACAGTCAAACGGTCAATAAGAAGTATTATTTTGCCGTTATGCGTCATTTGCGTGGGGCCATTTGCAAAAAGAAGCCAGATTTATGGAAAGAAAACTCATCGATTTTGCACCACGATAACGCACCGGCTCACACAGCGTTGGTTGTGTCGCAGTTTTTAGCCAAAAACTCCACCAATATCATCAACTAAGCACCATACTCTCCAGATATGGCCCCGTGTGACTTTTTCCTCTTTCCCCGATTCAAATTGCCATTGCGAGGAACGCGTTTTGAGACCATAGAGGCCATAAAATAGAATTCGCTGAATGAACGAAAGGCCATACCTTCGGCGGCCTATAAAACTTGTATGGAAAATTGGATCAAGCGTTGGCATACATGTATTGCGGCAGGAGGAGAGTACTTTGAAGGCGATAATAAAGAAAATTATTAAAAATTAAAATTTTGCGTGTTTTTTTAACTTTTCGTTCTTTTTTGATCAAATGGTACATATATATATATATATATACACATTCTTTATTTTTGATACACATATCTTATAAATATATGTATCTTTATGCCACCGAATACATTTATTATTTATGTGTAGCGATTTATATTTTATTTCTCCAAATATACATAAAATAGTTTTAAATACTTTTTCGTAAGACCGCCACAGGACTTGCATGTTTAACTAATTATATACATATTTTATTTTTGATATATACATTGTGACCGAAAGATTTTCGGAAATTCTCATTTAAAATTCGCGCGCTGTATATTTTTCGATATTTTAAGTTTATGTAGTTTGGCAGCACTGTCCTTAATTACTATGCCCAAAATGAGCGCGATCTGTCAGACAGTTCGTTTACGGCAGCTGTTGAAACCAGTTCACCTCAGTAGTGCGTTGCGAAAAAAACAATGGAAAAAAATATTGAACAAAGAGTTTGCATCAAATTTTGTTTTTCGAACGAAATTTCGTGTGCAGAATCGTTGCGAATGCTACAAAAGGCTTATGGGGAATCAGTTTTATCGAAAACTCAAGTTTATGAGTGGTACAAAGCCTTTCAGGACTGTCGTACGACCGTCGAAGACATGCCGCGTTCTGGACGACCTTCGACCTCTACCACCGACGAAAACATTGAAAAGGCAAAGGAAATCGTGTTCAAAAATCCTCATGTGAGTGTTAGAGAGATAGCACGAGAGCTAGGCATCGGTCGTGAGATGGCTCGTTTGATTTTGGTGGACAATTTGTGTATGCGACGTGTCAACGCCCGGCTTGTTCCGATTCACCTCAATTTGTTCAACATTATCAACGATTTTAAGGCCAAACATTCAATAAATACCATCGAACAGCCACCGTATTCACCTGATCTTGCACCGTGTGACTTTTTCCTGTTTCCCAACCTCAAATTACCACTCAGAGGAACGCGTTTTTAATCCATAGAAGACGTAAAACAGAATTCGCAGAGGGAACTCAAAGCCATACCGGAAAGCGCCTATAAAAAATGTTTTGATGATTGGAAGAAACGTTGGCATTTGTGTATCGCTTCTAATGGAGCATATTTTGAAGGAGATAAAATAAATATTGATGAAGATTAAGAATTTTGCGTTTTATTTAATTTATTCCGGAAACTTTTCGGTCACAATGTATATGTTATAAATATATTTTGAAGCTCAGGCGTATCGCTTCTTAACCAACTGACCCAAAGCCGTGCTTGACTGACGCGAATCGTAGGGTAACATTAGCATTGCTTTCTCAGTGTTACTTTCGTAGATTAGGTTCTATACACAAAGAGAGAAATAAACTCATGCAATAAAATAATGCCTCTAAAAAAATAGTATTGAAATTTCACAATTAAAAATAAAAATATAATTATTTAATTCAATTATTAAATCAATTATTCTGGTTTATGATTTCGTTCTAATGTGAACACACCAAGTAAATTTGTTAATAAAACTTTCACAGCAAAGTAACAAAACTCCAGAGAAATGTGCGAACATAAAAGTCAAGTATGACTTTGGGTCAATTGGTTAAGCAGCGCTGACTCTGAGCTTCAAATTTGGTGGGGCACGAACCTGGTACAATCAAATACAAGAATTATTTCCAAGACCGCTAATGATGGGTATTTGGCAATACTCGAAACAGCTGTATGGTCAGTCAAAAACTAAATTAATTAAAATAATATAAAATTAATATTTGCTCTTGTATTTCGAAAATACCTCTTAAGAAAAATTTAATGAATTAAAAATATAATAATTGCAATAATAAATAAAAAAGGTGTGTACATTTTTATTTTATAATAATATATTGCTTTATTTATTATCAATTTGCATGTAATTTCAGATTAATTCAAGTATATTAAATTATTTACGTTAATGTGTTTAAATAAAACCTGTGATGAGTTCAATTAGTTTAAAAATTAAAATTTCGGAAATTTGACTGATAATTGTTTGGGATATATTATATATCAATTTAATCCTACACTTTCAACATATTCAATATATATTTCTTTTATACCCAAAATTTTATTTATCCCCCTTGTAAGTCGTATTTGAAAAAGTTGTAAAGAGGAATGTAATATGTACATATTCTGTAAATTTCAGTATGACAAAAACACATTAAAACACACTTTTAAATATTGAAAACCACATCCAAAAGGCGCATTTGTAAGACCGTCTACATCCCACGCTTAATAATACCATCGCTTTTGTGGACATGTAAGTTTATTCTGCTTATCTTGTTTCAAGCGAAATCGGATGTCCTGAACACAACATCCGATTTCAGTTTGAATGTCAATTTCGGATTGCTTCTTCAGTAAGTATCCACAACCTGCAGTAATAAGTATCAACATAAGAGCCATAATAAATTGCATAATTTGTGTCCGCCACATTCGAATTTCTAGTAAATTTTTTGGATTCTCAACAGTTTCCTTAACAACTTGACACAAGTCCTCCTCCTTTTCTTCTATTATCATCTGGTTTTCTTGTACGTCAACACAAGGTTTTATTGTATCAATGGGATTATCTATCATCTGGAAAAGTAAATGATTATAAAGTTTTAACCAGTTTGAAGCTTTAGAAAACTAAGATATAAACATCCAAATTAGAGTTAAACCCAATAAATATTGTGATGTTATTCAGTTCTTTTAGATGTTTTTCTACTTATACAGAATTTTCAAAAACAAATAATATCTTTTGCTTTCGGTACTTATGAAAGAGTTGTTTTCATCAAATGTAGAAAGTTAAACGGACAATTGTTTTGGCTATATTGTATTTCAATTTACTAATAATAAATATTAGGTACTAATACCACACAGAAATGAATGGAAACGAAACATACCTTTATTTGTTGAAAATTACTATCTATGGTACACGGAAGGCTCGAAAACGAGTCTATCGGGTTAAACCAAAAGAGGAAATATTTGCGAGTATGAATCAAGAAAATTTATTTTTTCAGATCGAAGTAAACGCAAATGAACTATCTCTAAGAGAATATGAAGGAAAACCCACCATGGGAAAAAGGACATACCTATGTATATTTTCTTTGACAGTAAATCAGCACTCATAGCACTAAGCTCACCTCAAGTGACTTTAAAACTTGAGTAAGAATGCCTTCAACAATCAAAAGATCTTGCTGAAAGAAATAGGATCCACTTAGTAACACTTACCACAAGATTTCGACATGAGAGCCGAGACTATCTGTGCCTCGTCACGTAGACAAAATAGTGTTGCTCAATAATAAATATCTATAATAAGTATAAATTACTACAATTTCAATACGTTTTAGAGAAAAAAATTTCCGAAAATATCTATAATAATCTAATTTTTACACTTTCCGATTTTAAGGAAATGCGTATAAATTTGTAAATACTTGTGACAACACCAAAAAATTATTATAAAAAACTGTCAAAAAGAAAAAGAGTGTTCCAACGATCAAGTCTCCTGCCATTATGATTGAAAGAAATGTAAAACAAAATAATTTGTAATATTTAAATAAATAAAGTAGACAAAATAAAGTAACTACAACAACCACTACATACTCTTAACAATTATTATGAGAAAATATAATAATAAATTAACATTTTTACAGCCTTCATGGCAGCTAATTAAAAGCGAACATATCTACATTCCCTTTTCAATTTAGGCACAACCAAAAAGTACAACAGTAGCAATAGTAGTAGAAATACGGAAATGGCAATACAGATGTGACACTCTATATAATATGAATTTTCGTCATAGCCCGAAAGAGTCAATTTTGACGTGGCCGTAACAGTCTCCATAACATGGGCCTAACTACGATAAAGAATGAATTTTGAGGTATATACAAATGATTTCCGTAATACAAGGAAGCAAGACCACCTAATATGTTCTTAAGGACTATGCCCAACTGTGCAACGAAAACAGGTCCTTCTGTGATTACGAAAGAAGGACAATTGTTCCAAGCAGCGTACACTGCTTTCTCTTTCTCTCTTTATCTTTTTCTCTCTTACCCCTAATTTCGCTTTGAGTAAAATTTCAATATTATTTTGCTTACACTTACACTGTTATTTAGTATGCATTGATATGTAATTAAAATTTTTTTAAAAGTCTTATTGTTTGAACGGCTTTCGTTTCGCAGAGAGTACCAGAGGACTCATTTCTAAGCTTGTGTTTTGAGCTTTTGTCGTCCAATTGGTTTCTGGCTATTAATAATGGATTTACACGAGAGTTTTTTGTATGATTTTAGCTGTCAATTGTTGTTGATTTCAGTGTGAAATGAAAATTTTTGACAGCTAAAATTACAAACAAAACTCTAGTGTGAATCCAGTATAAGACAACAAACGTCAGGCTTATTTCGAAAGAAAGCTTAAGTGTGCAATTACAAAATATTTTTCATCTTAGAGCTGCTATAAGTAAAAATTTTAGTTAAACATGCGAATATCGAAGGACAGAAACAGCGATTTCTTCAATAATTCCGTTGTAATATACAACAGCGACTATTTCAGAGGGTTGAGTAGTCAATGAACGTTGACTCGCGAAATGTCAATTGCATATAAATTCACTTCATCTTGAAAAAACCACTACAGATCTTCGAAATAAACTATTATTTTGTAGAGGTTCGTAGATATTGTAGAGAATTTACAGAAATTGTAGAGATTTTGTAGAGGAATAAAGTAGTAAGGAGAATGAGGCTATAGATATAGTTGATCCGAACAAGAAAAGCGTTTTCAATATTGTGTTGTTATATGTCACATAAACGTTAATTTTTTGAACATTTAATTATTTTATTTACCTTTGACCTTTGACAACATAAACATTCCACGGGCTCTTTTGATACATCATATACACAGCATACGCAATGTTGCTCCATTTTGTAAGACTTTGAAGGGACTTGTTTCCAAAACATTTGCATGTCTTCTGGTCCATTCAAATTAGGAGGAGCTAGCATAGCACTTATGAGAAACTTATCTTTTTCGAATCCCTCTTTAAGTTTTACGTGATTTTTTAGAACAATGGCAACATTTACTGATTCGCCTTGTTGCAAAACACCAAAACGTGGTCTGACACGGAATTTCGATGGTGATGAGGTCTGAATCTTAAATTAAGAACTCAAACGAGTTTTACAAAATTTATTCAAAAAGATTCATATAAATTTACCTTATATGTAATTGGAGTATTAACCGAATTTTTAAGATGCAAAAGACATTCACGTTCACCCGTTTTTGAGAAACGGAGTTTATCCTTTGGGGAAACAATTAGCATAGGATCCATGACTAAAAATTTGATTTTTTAAAAGATATACTAAAGTTTTGTTACGTGGACACTTTCCGCCAGTTGTTTTTATTGAAAATTTTGATATACGAAAATTTTTACACTTTGATTCCTTTAAATTTGATTGTTATTTTAACATATTTTACGATTGACATTTAAAACTCCTATACTTCTTAGATCTATTCAATTTAATATTCAAATATTTTACAACTATTCAGTTTGAGTCAAAAGAAAAATAATCTTTTGAAAATTATGATATGTAGAAAAATATATGGAAATATATTCCATGTAGAAGAATATATATGACAGATCCTCTGCCACGGCAAATTACTAATGTTCGACTCAGTGAAAAAATATATCAAGGACAGAGCCATATAATTATTGACAAAAGTTCATACGTTGCCCAACCCCATCCTAACAAACCTTAAGTTCTGCTCAGGATGCACAGAAAGATATGCTGATCTCCGGTTCGTCATCAGTTAGAAAATAAATAAATGATAAAAATTCTAGCTTAGTGTGGGGAAGAGCAAACACAACAACAACAACTAAACAGTTGAAAACTAAATGCTTAGTAATGCGACGAGATAAAATAATGATGGAACTCTTATAAGCCCAATCAAAAACTGAAGATAATTTTAATGACTTCGGAAAATATTGTTTTGGTCCAGAACGTGCATTAGTTCAATAATTACGCGTACAGCAAAAACTCTCCATAATTCTCAAAACTTGCAAACATCATGAAGCTAGACTATTTGGTCTGTTGTTGTTGTTGCTGTAAGCAAGTTTCTGGAACTCACACTTAGGCACTCTTTTTGTTGTGGGAAAGCACTTGAGTGTTACACTTAAGTATAACTTAGATGACGACTTATTATAATTTAATATATAGACATGTTCTTTAAGTGATACTTTACAGAACTTACATTATGTTTTTTTTATGGTAGACTAATATCATATATGTTTGATATCTGCTAAGTATTATGAGCGGTTTATAATATTTAGTGTTATATCATGGATAAGAATTCGAGATTTTGTTAGACATGTTAAATTATTCCACAGTAACATTCTGATAATTCTTACATTTTTTCCTACACAGCTATAGTATGTCCTTGCTTTCTATAGCTCCTGACCCAGATTTAAATTTACAGATTTTTTCTGACAAGCTTAGTCACCATTACTTTTTCTTAAATGTCAATGGTCTTTCACTATTATACAAATAATTTATAAATTTTTTATTATTTATTTGATATACTTATCATTTCAAAGCCCAGTGCTTTTTATGTTTGCTGAATTGAAGTTTCCTATTTAATTGAGTGTAGTGGGTCAGAAATAAAAGTGTTAAGCCCCTTAAGCTCATCATCATATGTTCAGTCAAATAGTCATTGTTATTCTATTTTAAGCTGCAAGTTGTATAGGTTGTTCTTAGATGTCTACTCTTTCTCATTTTCCCACCTAAGATTTCAGTTCAGCCAAGAACCTTCGCCATGTTTTTTCTCTGTGTATTTATTACAAAATACACATCAGAAGTCCACTATACCTGTTTTCTGGCGATTTATTTATTTGACTCTGAGTAGTCTCTTGTCACATGTCAGTCTCTTCAATAATTCAATATCTTTTTTATTTTATTTTTAATATATTTTACAAATCTATTTGATTTACATTGGATTACTCTGCATTCAGGTATCTATATATTACGCCAAAAGCAACTATAACAGGTTAATGAATACTTGAACTGTTTAGTATCATCCTGAATTGGATCTTAAAATTAAATTATATCACAGGGAGTAGTTTTACGCCATCTGTCAATTATTTGAAAAAGGAAAGATATTTTACATGTCCTTGTGTGCATTCTTCGCTGATCGATGAATATAACTTTCTCATTCATAACTACCATACCTAATAGTTAGAAATAAAACGACTTGATTTGTATTATCTCTTAATTCTAATCTTCATAATGTTAGCTTTATATCTATTTCCTGAGTCTTGAGGAAAACAAAAATTTCGTCTCTCTTTCTGCAAAGCAGCTATTAAAACTGACTAACAGAGAGCAATAGTTATAGTTGATTATGTTCTTTTCCACAAACCTGTCGTGGTTGTAATCAATCATTTACCATATAGCATGACTTAGACCCGTCCAATTTTTATTCTGACTTCTGACTATTTGACAAAATGAAACCGATAATGGGAAGAAATTGTTTCGACACCATCCGGAAATATTTAAGACGTCTCTGCTTGACGAGTATACAAATATTTAAAAAAATCTACAAAGCGTTTGTAATGCTGTATTGACTTGGATGGAGAATATTTTAAATAAACATTAAAACAGTAAATTCTTTCTTTTATTTTGAAACCAGCTTAGTAATAATCTGTGACAGAACTGATACGAGTATACTCAGCGGTTAAAGTTAGTCAAATTTACCGTGCCATTCCAACAGCTATCCTTCAGCTCACCACATTTAAAAATAGTTCGAAAAATGTATTTAATGATGTTTCGTAGTCTAGCAGCTCTCGCTCTTTTCTATCTTGCGATTATCTTTTCGAAAAATTACAAAACAAAATTTTTTTTGATAAAAAACAATTCCATAAGTTTTTGTTTCGGAATCTGTTGAAGTGGTAACAGAGACAGCTAATATCCAATTAAGAATGTGTTCCATAAGAGCTAAGACAAAGCTAATCCTACAATACAACACAACACAATATATTAAATATTAAATCGCATTGCGGAACATATAAATACGACAATAAAACCGTCACAAGCAGGGTTTCGCCCGGGTCAATCCTGAGCGGATCACATCAACACGTTAAGAGTGACGTGTATTTTAAAAACCTGTATCACAATTCTATCTCAAGGGTCCTACACGATGGTGAACTGATCCTTTTCAATCCCAATCCGGGGGTAAGCAAGGATGCGTTTTATACCCACTTCTGTTGATCAGAACCCTAGACATGATATTTGAAATATCTGAATAAATGCCTCCTGGTATTACTTGGAATTTGATCGAAAAACTGAGTAAACTCAGTTATGCGGATTAAGTAGCATTATTGTCTAGTAGACAATCCGATCTACAACAATCAATTTCCATTCTCAGCAATGAAGCGCAGCTGAATTTGTAACGTAAACAGTTTCTCCATTGATAATGAACAAATTGAGGATGTTGCTGAGGATGTTGAATATTTAGGCAGCCACTTAACAACTGACGACGGCACATGAGCAAAAAATTTCTTTGAGAATCTTGCTCGCGTATGAAAAAAAAGATCACTTTAACTAGAATCAAAGATAAAAATTTTGAATGCATGCGTTAATTCAGTGCTGCTATATATAAGTGAAACTTAGCGTACCACTTCCTCGATTCTACAAAAACTACAAACCATTGTCAATCGCTGCCTAAGAAGACTAGTAGGAATCTGGTGACCAAGAAAAATTACAAATGAACAATTGTGTCGTATCACAAATCAGACGAAAATCCGCAAAGAAATAATTAAACGTGCTTGGCTGGGCTATACTCCACAATCGGCAATTTCATATGCTGAGCTTGAATGGAACCCTGAAGGCAAAAGAAGAGTAAGAAGACATAGAACGATGTAGAGACCTACAATACAACAGGAAACATCCAAATCGATTAACGAAGTACGATATATGGCTAGAAATGGAGAAAATTGGAAATTATTTGTAAATAAACCAAAATAAAATAAATAATAAAAATTCCTGGTTATATATTCTATAAAACCAATCACCCTGATAGAACTATGGTGGGACATGTATCTTGGTACGAAGGCGTCTAAAACACAATTTTCTAGGTACCAATAATTATTTGCAAGCCACATCAAAAGACGTTATGCACAAAAGAAATATATTAACTCTGTCGGCAGTTTAATGCCCCCCTCGTTTCAACATACTGAGACACAATTTAGGGTTTACTTCTTAACTCTAGATGACAGATTTTTTACAACAGGAGACAAAAATTCGAAGCACACGCATTGAGGTTCACGGCTCTGTAATAATATTATAATATTAGTTTGTCTGATAACGAACAGAGAATAATCAGGAGAATGCATGAATACGGCTCCGAAATAGCGACTGGACTCAACCGGCATAGGAACTGTGTTTCCAGGTTTCTGAAAAGCCTGGCGGAATATAATACAGCTCCTTGCAGTGGCCAGAAGACCAAGATCGGTGCAAGTGCCGAATATGACGTCTGAAAGTGGAAAATTGGATGAACAGCGGAGAAATAAGGGTTCATATGGGACTTCAAATATACTCCTTGTTATTTGTTTTAAATTATGCATGAAAATCACTTCCTTAAACTTAGCACAATGGTACCTAAACTAAAGCTTTTGGAGAGTCATATCAAGGCCCGTTTAGAATTTGCAAATAAATACGTTCCAGACAATTACAAAAAATATTAGTGTGATTTACGTCAGGATCAGGTATTCTGCAACAAGTGAGGTTTCGGTGATGCGACCGTTATGGTATGGGGTGGCTTCTGCTATAAAGGAAAGACCTCTATATGCTGTATATCTACCCGAATGAATGCCAGCATATATGTAGAGCATCTGGATACTGACTTAGTGGAATTTCCCGGTAATTTTTATGGCGATGTTGGGGTCTACTAACAGGATAATACATCAATTGACACTGCACAGACAACAAATTGATTTTTTGGCGATAGAAAAATTCCAGTATTGAAGTAGATAGTATTGAATGTCGAGTTAAATCTCATTGAGAATCTCTGGAGGATCCTTTCTGCCCATGATTTTAAAAATGGAACACAGTTTGATACGGCACGACACCTTAAATTGACAATAGAACGTGGGTGGGTAAAAATTGGCATGTCTGTTTTACATGCATTAGTCAATTCTATATCAAATCGTCTCAATTTAGTTTTAAATAACAAAGAAAAAAATATTAACTATTAACATTAAAAAAAAGTTCAATCATATCAACATTTATTAAATTAACAGACCAAAATAAAAAAATGCACATGTAATTATTTACTATGTAGGTAATCTTTAAATAAGTGTTTTTATTATAAATTTGATTCAAATTTGGTACTTATTTGCGTTTTTATATCTTACACTATATTATAAATATAACCACATACCCAGAAAAAATTTGAAATATTTTAATTTTTTTAAATTTTGAAAAAATTTGATAACATATAATTATTTGTCTGAGGTAGACATATTCTCTTCTGGCCAGCCAACATAATTAAAACCTAATAGACTTTTATCTCAACATACCCAAGCTGCGATTTGCCTTCTGACTATTCTCCAGTTACATTTTGTTTACTTGATGGTCCTCAGTTACATCACTGTTTCTATAACCTAACAAGTCCTAGAATAAACTGACTAAAATGTAATAAGTGCGTTAGTTGACACATACACACAAATTACAGGATAAAGTGCAAGTCTCATATTGAGGATGCAATCTTGGTTTTAAATACAATTTTGAATTCACAGCAGCAGAAAACTCCGCCCCACCACCCCCACCCCCCCTAAAGACAACAAAATTTACACATCCAATAAAGTACTAACACATAGTGACATAGAGAATTTAATATCACAAAAACTTAGGTTAGGGGTTTATGCCAAAAATGTAGGTCCCCTTCAGCAAAAATGTTATTCAAGTATGCCCATAGAAGACTTAGATCTGCATAAAGCAAGAAAACCAAAGTCCTCATTCATTCTTATGGAATGCTGGAAAAGGTATGAATTTCTCCACAGAAACCGATTTTCCAGAACCGATGAAGAAATATCTAACGCATTTGCTGATTACCTAAAAAAAGTGTTTCAACCAAATTCATATGCAGCATCTATAGAAATGTATATCTTGTTCAAATAATCACCAAGAAGTTAGACTGCCCAAAAAGCCACCGGGATATGATAACATCTCACTTATCATGATAAAAATCTGGTCATAAATTTTATCATAAAAATTTTTAAGGCCATTACTAAATTTGGCTTTTAATCAATGACTCAATGACAGTGGCCTTTATAATGACTCATAAAGAAGGCAAAGATCTCACGCTTGTCTTTTCATACAGGTCAATAAGCTTAGTGCCATGTTTTTCTAAAATCTTTGAAAGAGCACTTATTTTAAAGCTGAAACCAATACTTGACGGTCAAAACCTTATACCCTGCCACCAGTTTTGTTTTAGGGAATAACATGGAACTATTGAGCAAATGAATCGTATAACGAACGAAATAGAACATGCATTTAAAATCTCTATGTTAAACAATCATTTGACAAAGTATGGCATAATGGGCTCATATATAAGATACGTACACTTCTACAAATTTTTTAATAGAAGCTGGCGTCTATTACTTAAGGAGTAGTTAACAAACAACAATACTTTTTGAGCAGAAGGTAAGTTAGGCCAGTAATATAAGGCTTATTTATTTTATTTCATTTTATTCAATGTATAGTTAAAATAAAAATTGTATTATTTTGTAATTAATGATAAGATTTTAAAACATGTTGTTAGTCTCATTGTAAGAGAAAATACAATAACTAAATGTATAGAGGTTTTTTGAACAGTAATGAACTACTACAACAAAAATTTTATTTTTATATTATTTTAATTAATTGAATTTTTGGTTGACCATACAGCTGTTTCGAGTATTGCCAAATACCTATCACCAATAGTCTTGGAAATAATTCTTGTATTTAATTATACGTAAATAATTATTTTTGAGACTGCAAGTACCAGAAATCGAACTCGGGTCCTGCCAAATGTGAAGCTCAGAATCAGCGCATCTTAACCAACTGATCCAAAGCCGTACTTGACTTTTTTTGTTCGCATATTTTTCTGGAGTTTTGTTACTTTTACTATGAAAGTTTTTATTAACAATTTTATTATTATAAAATAAATGTACAAATATTTAAAAAAAAATTGAAATAATATAAATAAAAAACAAGCATTAAAGTTATTAATTAATTAAAAATTTACGAAGATAATTTAAGTCTTAAAAAATATGTTTTATGTACTTATGTATTATATATATATTTTTGATAGTTATGTATAAACTTTAATACTTATATGTTTTCATATTTATATATTTTATATATATATATATATTTTTTTTTTTTTTTTTTTTTT